>NC_141535.1:118340000-118648750 GCF_021556685.1 Rattus norvegicus
TATGCATGCTAGCTTAGCAGTCTAATACACAATGTGATCATCACAGGCTCTAGCTCTGAGGTGATTCTGTGTGCCGAGCACCCCTTGTGCATTGCAGTTTTAATTTACAGTCACGATGATTTCTCTTCATCTATGCATGAAGTAAAACTGTATTATAAATTATGCGAGCATATTTCTTCACAATAAACATCCAGAGAGAGGCAAGAGTTGTTTTGCTGCTAAAAACCAAACTGTTTTAAAGGTGACTTAAGCGCAATGTCGTCATTTAAATATTTCAATGAACTATAATTAAAATAACAAATGTAGTTTCCTGTTTGAGAGAGTGAGGAGTGCCATTTTTTTAACTTCCTGAAAGTCAGACAGATCTGTTACCTGAAACATTATACTTTGGATTAGAGCGGATGCCACACACAGGTAATCTTAAAAGGGCAAACGGAACATTGGCACCTGCGAGTAGCCACAGTGTTATTTTAAGTTTGAGAGGTAGCTAGCCACAATGAAGCCAATGAGCACAGCCTGTTTTGGTGTCTCAGGGTGGCAGGAGAAGTATTTATGTTGAAGACCACATTTCTAAGGGGGGGGGCGGCAGAACCCCACAGAGGCAACCTTCCCATTTCCAGAGCCAAGAGCAAAACAACAGCAGTGAGGTCAGGGGCTTTAAGAACTGTTTAACCCTTTAGACTCCTGGCTGGAGGTCTGCTGTTTTTTTAAACAGAGATGGTGAAATGTAGAAGACAGGACTCAGGTGGTCTCACAGGAGTCTTGATGAGGGACAAGCCCTGTTCCTCTGGCTGTTTGTCCCATGGAATCTGAATTCCCAGAAGTTTGTCTCAGACAGGTCTGTTTTCCACACTCCGATGGGTTCTTTTTCTCAACTTCCTAAAGGCACATCTCTGCCTTGTGGTTTTGAGCAATTACTGCCTCCTAATGCCTGACTTGAGAACAGCATGTCTGGCAAGCTACCATGAGGGTGGCACTGGGGTACTGCTTTGTGCTGGTATTGCAGCTTCAAGGGGTTTTCACTCTGATTTATAACAGTTTCTAGAGAAAGAGACTGAAACATGGGGGACAGGGCTTAGGGCAGGAGGAAGAGCAGGTCAGCGTGTGTGGTAGTCTATCTCCGTGAGGTGGTGTGGTGCTCTATGTGCTAACACTGTCAGTATCTGGAAGTGATGCTGTACACTGTGGACACTCATCATTGCTGACCCTCAGCAGTGATTATGTGTGCTGTTTGCTGGTCTTGTTCGTGTATAATCAATAGTTTATTTTTGGTAAGTTTTCTCAGAGCTTACCTGTGAGTGCTTCTACTGGGATGGACATACTTTATGTTCTGTGAAGTGTCTCTGCAAAGAAAGTATTAGAAATGCGTTATCAGACCAGAAAGCCCTTAGGGCTTAACTGTTCAGCCTATGGACGATTAACTGTCTGCTTAAAAATTTGAGACTTTTTGATGGCTCTTGTTAGTAAAGCGGTGAGAATTCCCTCTTCCATCTGGTTTAAACAGTGTTCTGTAAGACTGGTGTCTGTGTGCTGGGGACCTAAAGAGCTGGTTAATCCCTGAGTAGTGACCAGGTCACCTGGATCACTGCATTTCTGGCTTGCAAGCCTCCTATTCTTTGACATAACAACAGGTACACTACATATTTTATATTTTGTAAAGTCAAAGCAACCACCAATCAGCTAATCCATGGATCTTAGGAACCTAAGATCTATGTGGTACCCTCAAAAGTTACAGGAAGAGGGAAAGGTGAGAGTTCTGAGAGGCGTTGATGTGTCTGAGACTTGTTTGCAGGTTTTGGTGTCCTGCCTGCTTGTGAGGGCTGCTGGGGCCTTTTGTCAAGACCCAAGGCTGCTCTCTGCCTAGAAATGCCACCAAACTTTTCCAGTGTTCTGTAGGGACTTGTCCGACCTGAGCAGAGGAGGAGGATGAAGATGAGGATGAGGAGGAGAAGGAGGAAGGGGAGGGGGAGGGGAGGGAAGAGGAGGAGGTTGGAGCTGGACTTTACCTTTCCAGGCATGTCAGGGTCTGTGCCCTGAGGTTCTGATGGTCCCCAAGCTGCCCTACGGGTGGGTGGAGAGCTTGCTTTGTTCTCAGGGTTCAGAAAAGGGACTGCCTAGTCTTAACTCTAGGCTCTGTGGGCGCTGCTCTGGGCTGGTCACTGTCACATTGGTAGACCCTCACTCTGTTTAGGTATCAGATGGGACGCCTCTGGGAAGATGTGAGAGGCGACCTCTCCTTGGAAACATGATCGGTCCAATCACCTTATGTGGTGATGATGAGCAATGGGTTTTCTCAGACATGGACATCACTACAAATCCAGAGGCATCGGGTTCTGACGGCAGTGAGAACAAAGCACACTCGAGTTCTGATCAACACTAAGATTGGTCCAGTGACGTCATGACTCTGGAGGGAAAAGCACCAACTGCCACCATGCATTAAAACTGTAGTGGAAAGATGGATGATCCAATTCAGAACATACATTCTCTTGTAGCCCCACCTTCTGCATGGGTTTTGACGTAGCAGCTGTAAATAATTAGGTCTAAGACTCAGGGACAAAGGAGCCACATACATAAAAAGGTCACGTATTAATTTTTTTTGAGACAAGGTTCTTTTGACTCCGTGTTTACTGTGGCAGAAACAAAAGTGGGAAACCCTGTCATCCCACACAGAAAGTACGTCATTCACGATGCTGCTCACTCTCAGGTTTAAAGCCACGGACTCACAGAGGGGAAAGCAAGGTCAGAGGGAGTCTGCACTGACGTCTGATCATACGGGCATCGGAAGGGTGTACTGACTAAACAAAGGCCTATGCTCTGCTCATGCCTAAGTAACCTTTGTGGTAACACAGATGTCTGGGGCTCCTCTCCTGCCTTGTGCATGCATATCTTCTGTCTTAGTTTGTTTTCTGGTACTGTGATAAACCCCCCTGGTTTAAGGGAGAAAGGGTTTATTTATGCTCAGTATGGGCAGGGAAAGCATGGCAGTGGGAGCTTGAGGGAGCTGGTCATGCTGTGTCCAGTGCTGGAAAGCTGAGAAGGGTCAGCACAGGCTACTGCCAAGCTCTGTTTTGTGATCCAGTCCAGGATCCTATCCAGGGAATGCCGCCATCCACCGTAGAGGAGTCTCCGTAGCTCTATCAGTGTAGTCAAGGGGCTGTTTCTAAGTTAATTCCAGATCCATTCAAGTTGACAACACGCACTAGAACCACACCCTCTTTCTAGTTTTTGTCACAAGACAGTTCAGAGCCACAGACCTCAGTTCTCCTCTGAATTTGTAAAAGTGAATCTGCTTTCCGGATGAAAGAGCACTCAGTGGAGATGTTCCTACGGGAGGGGAGGATTTACTTTGCACAGTTCATCAAACTTTCTTGAGCACCCCTGGGTTTCAGAGCACTTTCTTAGCTGGTTAGCAACAGAGGTCTTCCTTTTAACCCTTTCTTCACAGTCCACTCAGCTCTCCCAGGTGTCAGGCTCTGCTTCTGGACCCCCCTCTTCTGTCTCCATCTTTAACCCACTCACGTGGCAGCACACAGGAGTAGTCCAGTTTGTCTCAGCACCCAGAACTAAACATGCCTTAGTCCAGCGCCAAGCTCAGCTTAACCCCTAAATCCTGTATGGCAACAGTTCCTATCCTGCTTCGTGGCAATGACCATCCTGTGTGGATACAGACAAGCCCACCACCCATTTTCCTTGAAGGAAAAGCACATGGGTCTTTTAGACACTGCCCTGAAAGCATATTCTTCAGCAGGACTTTAAACAGGATACAGGGACTATCTCTCCAACAGTGTTGCTCAGAGGTTCCATTGTCTCTAGTTGCTGTAGTGACTGAATCAAAGGTTAAAACCCAAACCCAAACCAAACCGAATGACTTATAAAAGCATTAGTGTACATGGGGCTAAGATCAAGTTCTTAAAGACTAGATCTGAGCAGAAAGCTCAGGTGGGGCAAGAACAGTTAGAACATGGGAAGAAAATAAAGGAAAACCAACTTGCCAAGAAGCAGCCCACTGTGTCTTACTTGCCTGTGCATATCTTACAGATTTCATTCCTGTGGCCATGAGAAGTGATACTCGAAATATGCACACTAAACAAGCAAAGGCAGGCTTATGCCAGAGGTCATATCTAGGAATAGAAGATGGCTGGGAGGCCTTGAGAGATGGCAGCTGCATCTTCAAGATCAACGCAGAGTAGTTGTGACATCTGCCATGAGGCGGTAGTTGCACAGTACAGCATTTTCTGTATAGATTTTCTTTTAAGTCCTTTGCTTCTGCCTTTGGTTTAAATACTTGGTGTTATGTGGTTTAGAGAGCCTTGAACTTGATTGTCGACCACTATGGGTCTTCTAGGAGATGATGTCAAGAACATCCTCCACATGCTGACGACATTGCTCGGGTTGTCATACTGAAGGCTCAACCTCAATGCCCATTGCTGATGGCAGACTCCTTCCACAGTGCTGTGAGCCAGGTCAGAGCTGGAGGCGCCTTTCCTCCCAGTAAGATAGCTGCCGACAGAGTTGGTATTGAGTATACATGCTAGACTACGGGGCACTTAGAACCATGAACATAATGACTTGCAGACTCTCAGTTGTTATTGTTATGAAGAGAGGGAAGGCTAGGCACTGTCCTGACAGCTTTAAGGTGGAGCCAGCGGGACACCCTTAGATGAAGATCTAAGCACAGCTTTGCAGTGCTGAAAACCCAGACCCAGAGCCTGAAGGGATCACGTGCCCCTCTGACCTCCTAGGGAACTGACATCTTTCTAGATATAAACTTCCTTAGACACATAGCAAGTGCTTGGCCGTCTACATTTTATAAATAACATCTATAACACAATCTCACCCCCCTCTTTTTGGGGGTTGTTAGGTGTGGCCAAAGAGAAAAATCACTTTTTATAACCTCCTAGTCATTTTAAAAATGGGAAAAAAAATCACTGTCTTTTAATTTTTTAAAAATGAATTATTATTTATTGTAGGTGTATGGCTGTTTCGACTGCTTGTATTTCTGTGGGGCTTGCACATACCTGGCTGCCCACAGAGAAGGAATTGGATCACTTGAGCGTGGAATTACAAGTGGTATGAGCCACTATATCAGGTGCTGGGAATCGAACCCATGCCCTTTGCAGGAATGATAATCTTAACCACTGAACTCTCTCTCCTGCAAGTCACTCTTTTTTGTTGGATAGAGGCTCCCATGTAGCACAGGTTAGCCTCAAACTTGCTATGTTAGCTGAGGATGACCTTGTACTCCTAAGCTCCTTCCTCTAGCTCTCGAATCATGCACATCATGCCTGGTTTATGCAGTGCAGGGGACCAAACCCCAGGGTTTTATTCATGACAAGCACTGAGCTATACCTTAGACCCTGAACAAATAACATTTATGGTTTTCCAAGAAACCCCAGCTGTCTGTAGGGGTAATACAACCCGCCATCTGGGCAGTGAGACAAGATGAACCAAGGGTTATAGGGACAGAGGGAGGAATGGGGAGAGAAAGGGAGAGCTGTGAACACAAAGTTTTAAAGTAAGTCACTCATTCTGAGGCTTTAAAGGTGTTTATTTAGTATCCAGTCTGTGCTTTTAGGGGACAGAAAGTCTTTGTAACCTGAAGTCATACAATTTTGGAGAGGCACATTGCTTTGGTGAGTTGGAGCCTGGATTATCCACCACGAGGGAGAGTCATGGGATGAGACAGCCACTCAATTCTGGCTGTGGGGATCATTGGGTTTCTATTTATAATTTCAAAACTCCCTTGATATATTTAGTATAGAAACATAATTGTGCATTTTGGGAAAAGCGCAAAAATGCCATTGTTTTAATGACTGAGGGAGTGTAAGCGAGGACCCTACATGCTCATCATGGATTGCTTCCTGGGTCAGTCATCCTCACCACTTAGAAGGCTCTGAGAGAGGTGTAGGCATCTTAGGATGCATTTGGTATTAGGAGAGTGATGAGATTTTGTATATTCATTTAAAGAGGATCTAGGGAGCCCAAAGATGGCTCACATATACGTTAAAATAGGCAAAAAGCATTTTTCACCTCAATGTGAGTGGTTGAGGGGAGTGGACAGAGAAGAGCCTTCCTAATGATCATTCTACGGAGCTTTGCTAGGGAAAAGGAGGAAAACTCAGAGCCAGGGTAGAACTGAGAAACCAAGGGAGAGGTTTTTTTTTTTTGTTTGTTTGTTTTAAAAATTGGATGAAGGGAACCCTATTTGTTATTTTGTTTCATTTATTGCACATTTTCATTAACCATACATGATACTGTGTTACTTAAGGTCATTTTCATAAAACATGTATTGTACATGATTGTATTCCTTTAGTGTGCCTTATCCTCCTTTTCCTCCCCACTGCCTCCAGTTAGCTCCTTCCCACTCTTTCCTGTTAGCCCCCCTATTGCCTTTTGTTAACTCCTCCCCATTTCCTGCCATTAATCCCTCCCCACTGCCTCCTGTTAGCCCCTCCCCATTCCCTCTTGTTAGCCCCTCCCCACTCCCTCCTGTTAGCCTACTAGGGTCCCCTAGAAGTTTTGCTTTACTTTCATGTCAAATATACTTATATAATTTTATGTATCTATGTAGAATCTAGAAACTACATATGAGAGAAAACATACAATATTTGTCTGACACTAAGTTCACTTAAATACAACTGTCTCTAGTCGCATACATTTCCCTGCAAATAACATGACTTCATTCTTATTTTTGGTTGAAAAAAATCCCATTGTGTATGTGAACCACCGTTTCCTTACCCATGTCTGCTGTTGGGCACCTACATTGGTTCCATGTTTTAGCTGTTATAGTCGTTCTGCAGTAGACATTGATGTGCATACATCTCTGTAATATGCTGACCTGGAGTCTTTGAGGTAAATACTCAGGAGCTGTACAGCTGAATCACTGGGAGATTTAGCTTGGGAATTTTGAATCTTTACACAGATTTTCATGAAGGTCAGAGTAGTTTATATTTCCTCTAGCAGAGTAAAATGGCCCCTATGCCCACATCTATCCTCTTACTGTAAGGGCTCGAAAATCACTGAAAGATCCCAGACTTAGGTAGTATGCAAAAACAAAGAGCATTTATTCTGCAGAAACAACCAGCATGCGGGGGTCAGCCTTCACATGGCAACCCTAGACAAAGGCACACAGGCCTTCTTATAGGGAACTGGGGGACTATCTAGAAGGATTAGGTAATCTAAAATTTCAGGGTGCATCTGGGGGGAGAGTCACAGGTGGTCAGTGGTCTGCATTCCTATGTCATGAATGTTTAACCATATGATGAACTAGGACTGCCCAGCACAGAAGGGTCATTCTGAGATAAGATAGTTCCCCATTTTTGTGGTTATCCCAGCGATGTTCTTTGGGAGGGGGTTTTATGATCTTGTTCTGGATTTTATAGTCTGTCCCTGGAACTGGTGTCTTACAGCCTTTTTAAAAATTAGGCCTGGTCCTTAAATGGAGCTACATGGCATTTATGTTGTCCTTCCACTAGCATTTGGGGGTTTTGTTTGTTTTTGTTTTGTTTTTGCAATGATCGCTATTCCACCTGGGGTAAGAAAGTCTCAGTACAGATTTGGTGCACGTTTCTCAGAAGGTTGGAGGCCGAGCACTTTCCTTGCGTTTATTGACCATTTACATTTTGTCTTTTGAGAATTGTCTATTCACTTCATTAGCTCATTTACTAGTTGGGATGTTTGCTTTCTTATTTAGTTATCTAAATTCTTTGTGTATTTTAGATATTAATCCTCTGTCCAATTCCAGCTAGCAAGGATTTCCTCCCATTCTGCAGGCTATATCCACTTGGTTAACTGCCTCTCTTGCTGTACAGAGCCTTTTAGTTTCATGAGTTTGCCTTCGTTAGCTGGCACAGACAAGGTGTTTTAATACCTTTAATGTTCTTTCATGAGACAGTCTGGGGTAGCTACAAGAGGACACCTAGAAGAGGCTCAGGAAAACCAAGTTAACTTCAGTCATTGCTCTAACCCAACAGTTATTCACATACATGCGTGTGTGTGTGTGTGTGTGTGTGTGTGTGTGTGTGTGTGTGTGTCCGTGTCCAAGGGAGCCAGTTTAACACCGTAGGTAGGGAACTGAGAGAGAGTAATTCAGGGTGCGGTACATAAGTAAGTGAGAGAGAACTTAGTTGGTATATTTGGCTGTCATTGGGAAGGTCAATTCAAAGCAAGGCCATCAAGACTGGGGACTTCTAGCCTATATACAGGTGTGTTGAGGCAATGGGAAAGTATAAAGGTTTAAAATTGAAATATATTATGAAGTGGAATGTGAGCTAAAGAACACATAGTCTTGGGTTAGATCTTGGGTATTCAATGAGGTTGTCTCTAATGTTAGCAAGCTAGAAATGATTCAGTTCATCAAAGTAGCATGAACAGAAGTATGAGGAGTAAATGTTGGGTTGGGAATGATGTCATGGATAACTTTCCCAAACGAAAGGAACTCACGAGGCAGCAGAGAGTTGAAGCTCAGAATGTAGTTGGCTGTATGGTGCCGTGTTGGATGTTGGGTTATTAGGTAACTGTGATAAAAGATCTGGAAGGAGATGTTCAACTTGTTTTACTGGGGGGACTTAAATTTCTGGCTTAAAAACTTATTTTACTTGATATTTATTTATTTAATTTATTTATTTTTTGGCAACATGCAAGCCATGGAATTCCTGTGTGGATCAGAAGGTAACTCAAGGGAGTAAGAGTTGGTTCTCCCAGGAGCTGTGCTCTATGGATTAAGCTCAGGTCATTGGACTCAAGTGCTTTTATCTAGTAAGCCAGTGGCTCTCAACCTTGCCAATGCTGCAACCCTTTAATATAGTACCTCAGGTTGTGGCGACCCTCTCAACCATAAAATTATTTTCATTGCTACTTCACAACTAGGATTTTGTTATTATTATGAATGTAAATATCTGATATGTGGGATATCTGATATACAACTCCTGTGAAAGGGTCATTTGACCACCAAAGGGGTCCCGACCAACAAGTTGAGAGCCCCTGCACTAAGTCACCTCACTGGCCTTGTTTTTGCTTAAAAAATACTTATTCAACTTTTAATTATGTGCAAGAATGTATATATCTATGTGTAGATGGCACATAGAGGCCAGAAGATGGCATCAAGTTCCCGGGAGCTGGAGTTACAGGCTACTGTGAGCCAACTGGCATGGCTTCTAGCAATCCACCTTGGATCCATCCACTGCAAGGGCAACAGGAGCTCTTAGTTGTGTAGGCAGCCTCCAGTCCTGGTTTAATTCCACAAGCAATTGGAAGGTTTGTGAACAAGAGAAAAGAAGAAGAAGAAGAAGAAGAAGAAGAAGAAGAAGAAGAAGAAGAAGAAGAAGAAGAAGAAGAAGAAGAAGTTGTTGTTGTAGTAGTAGTATGAGTCAGAGATCTGTGTCAAGAAAAAGAGCTTAGCAACCAAACCAGAACTTTGTGGAGAAGACAGTCCATGAAAGCACTTCTGGGCAGCAAGACACAGTCAGCGGAAGGGACTTCGAGGCCCATTGAGGTGGTGGTGCTGGGAGGAAAGACCAAAGGCCAGCTCGCCATTGCATCAGAGCTTTATCTAGTGTTGGTTATGTCATAAGCAAACATAGGGCCTCTGATCTCAAGGAGCTCCCAGAGAAGTATGTGAACAAGTCTGGAATAGAGGAAGGTATCAGAGGTAAAGGGACAGACACCCAGCTCCTATTGTCACTCCCAGTGGTCTGAAGGCTTCTTCTAATCTTTTGGGGACTTCAAACTCGGGCCAAACTGGGATTTGTGGCTTTGACAGAAATGAATTTCAAGACTAGCCAGTAGAAAGCAGAGTTGGAGATTTTCTTATAGATAATTTTTTAAAAATATTTTATTTATTTATTATATATGAGCACACTGTAGCTGTCCTCAGACACACCAGAAGAGGGCATCAGATCTCATTACAGATGGTTGTGAGCCACCATGTGGTTGCTGGGATTTGAACTCAGGACCTTAACCTCAGGTTAAGAGCACCGACTTCTCTTAACCACTGAGCCATATCTCCAGCCCCCCCTTATAGATAATTTAAAGGGAGGTTTAAAGCCTGAAGGTTAAGAGAAAGAGGCATTCACAAAGAAAGACACACCCACATCCAGGAGCGCAGCTGTGGACTTCTCTAAGAGAGTCCCAGAAACGAAGACACACCCAACAGCCTGGACAGGTTCTTCAAGAGATTCTGGTGATGAACTGTCTTAGTACTAGCTGTGTATATAATTTTGGCATCTCTCAGGTTACATCTCGAAAGGTTGCTAAGAAACCTTTTTCTCCTTTCATTTTCATTTTCAGAAGTAGGAGAAGAGGTTTTTCTGATATGCCTTGAATCTGATAAGGTGAAACCAGGAGCCACCAGGGCTGCAAAAGAGGGTTAGGAAACTCTCTCTGTAAATTAGGTTTCTGGTGAGATTCCTAGAAAATTGCAGGCTTCCAGCTGGGAAGGGAAAAAGGCCAGAGGCACTTGATGAATGATGCTTCACAGCTGGCCAAAGGCCACAGCCAGACCCCAGGTGAGGGCTCCTTTCCCTTCCTGTGCCCCATCATTTTCTGCCTTTTTATCCTGCTTCAGATGTACCTGAGAAGGGAGATCACACAGGAAGACATACTTAGGGAGAACAGATAGCTGATAGATAGATGGTTGATGAGAGATAGATAGCGAGATAGACAGATAGATAAAGATTTACATATTACTAAAGAAAAAGTGTAAAGAGGGGCCTGAAAGGGGCTGAGGTTTTGCCACAGAGACAATGTTAGAGGCGCCAGCATGCATCTTCAGTGAAATGAGAAAATTGTAATTGATGTGGACCAGATGCTGATGGGGGAGTTAAGGAGGAGGAGATAGAAGGGACACGTTCAAATGTAAATAGATCTCAGTCGCTGGGGGCAAGGTAGCAGAGGAAGAGAGCTAAAAGGTGATTATTTTCTCGAACAGCACCGAGAGAACTCAGTAGTGTGTGTGTGTGTGTGTGTGTGTGTGTGTGTGTGTGTGTGTGTGTGTTTCTCTCTCTGTGTGTACACGTAACAGGAATTAAAGATGAACGATTCATGAATTTGAGAGGGAAGATCAGTGAAGGAGCTGGAGGGGGAAAGTAAAGGGTGGAGTTGATATAAATATAGTAGTGATGTAGGAGGTTTTAAAAATTAGTTAAGAAAAGCAAAGAAGTAAACAAATAAATATTGGTGTTGTAGATTGGCTCACAATGGCCTTGAACAAGTGAAATAAACTCTTCAGGCTTTCCTTTCCTCTTCTGGAAAGCAATGATGATAATGATGATGATAATAACTATTAAATAATTATATAAGATGGTTGGCATATGTTTAAAGCTAAATAAATGTTAGTGTGTGTGTGTGTCTTAAAAAACAGATAATTGTACTCTAAGTTTCAGCAGAAATGACAGTATCATTCCACATGGAAAATCAAGATAAAGACTCACATGCATGCTTTGCTTTTGCACTTGATTGAGTTTGGAATGTGAATATACCTTTTAGTTCATAGTCTGTAAAAAGCATGAGCAATTTAGAATAGACCCAGGTCATTAGATTACTATCAGATACATAGCCAAGGTCACGATGTTAAAAGGTAAAGCTGTAGAGGGAGAAGAACATAACATTTAATGTAATTTGTCATCATTCTGTTTATGGTTGTTTGTGTGTTAGTATGTCAATCTGTATGTGAGTGTGGGAGAATGTATGTATGTGTGAGAGAGTGTGTGTGTATGTCTAAGTGTGTGTTGTAGTATGGGTGTGTATGTGTGTGTGCATGTTTACAACTATTTGTAGTCAGGTTTCTCCCTTTTACTGTGTGCTCTGCTGTTGGGACTCAGGTTTTCAGACTCACATGGCAAGTGTTTTTATTCACTGAGCCATATTCCTGGCCCTAAGTGGAAAATCTAAAGGCAAAAGAAAGGGTTAGGAAAGTTAGGGAGCTGTCGATGGGCTAAAAGACAAATAGGACAAGCCATCACTGTAGGCTCTTACCTAGCCAAGGAAGGCTTTGTCTTACCTTGTGTTGCCTTAGGTTGATCCTTTGTATTTAAACCAAATTGGCACTTAGATTGTTACTTTGTATTTAAACCGAATTGGCACTTAGATTGTTACTTTGTATTTAGATTGTGAATTGGTATTTAGATTACTTGCTGTCAAACAGAAGACCCACACAATGTCATGAATTTTAGCAGCTAAGAATTTGGTCAAAATCAAAGACACCCGCTTGCTGCTAGGTGTTAAGCTGTGAGCAGACATGTTTTCTCACTGCTGTAGGGAAATGTGGTCAAAGGCCCCAATTTGAGGTTGTAGAGAGACTGGGAGAGCTGAGCAGGCTTATGTGCATGACTGAATGTGGAGAGGAAGAGGCACCAAAATAGAGACCTGTCAGATCAGAAAGCAAGGACTGAAGAGAGCATGTTTAGTCTGCACTGTAATGTTTCTGCCAGACTTTAAGATGATGGGCAGAAAGAATCCAGCACAGGGCTAGGTTTCTAGAGGTATGAGCGATTCTCTGGACCTTTGCTCCAGAAGCACACATGGGTGGGCTCATGAATACACATACATATTCACATAAATACACACACCTTCACTTGAACATACACATTCATACACACAGACACACAGACACACAGACACACACACACAGACACACAGACACACACACAGACACACACACACACACACACACACACACACCACACTCAAACCAAACAAACAAAATCAAAGCAAACAAGCTTAGAAGACCAAGACTTAGTTCCTAATCAGCAGATTTTGGAGCAGGCAGGAGCTATGTTCCAATGTGAGGCAGTGCTGTTTAAGGAACTTGACCAGCATTTCCCAGGTGGGTGTCACTGGAGGTGTTAGCTTAAGGAGTTAACAGGCCAGAGCCTAAGGTTCCATCCACCCAGTGACTGAGTGACTGGGGTGTGCATGAGAGTGCCTGGAGAGCCAGAGGAGAGGCTGTGGTCAGAGTAGACTTAGCTTGCCTTGGTAGGCTGCTGTCTTAGTTAGGATTTTACTGCTGCGGACAGACACCATGACCAATGCAACACTGTAAGGACAACGTTTAATTGGGGCTAGCTTACAGGTTCAGAGGTTCAGTCCATTATCATCAAGGCAGGAGAATGGCAGCATCCAGGCAGACATGGTGCAGGAGGAGCTGAGAGTTCTACATCTTCATCCAAAGGCTGCTAGGAGAAGACTGACTTCCAGGCAGCTAGGCTGAGGGTCTTAAAGCTCACACACACAGTGACACACCTACTCCAACAGGGCACAGTCCCTAATAGTGCCACTCCCTATGCCAAACACATACAAACCATCAGAGCTGGCAAAGGTGTGTGGAGAGCAAGGAGAGGAGTTGTGTTTGCTATTGCACATGTTTAAATATTATTTGAGTATTTTGAATATTTTAAAGCCTCAAGTGAATTTGTGTTCAGGAAAAGATGGAAGGCACTTAAAAGTCTTTATCTACAAAATAGCAAGTTTCCAGTGGTTCTTATAAAGATCATCTGCCTGTACATGTGTAAGGACCACTAGAGAGGTGCACAGTGGCTTATGAACACACAGCATCCTGTGTTTAGAAAAAAAGCACCCAGGATAAAAACAACGTAAGAGAGAATGGGTTCCTTTCGGCTCATGGTTCAAAGTAATGTCCACCCTGCTGAGGAAGTCAAGTGGCAGGACTTGGAGCATCTCATCGCATTCCGTCCAAAGTCAGGAAAGAGAGAGCAATGGATGTTTATACTAATCCTCAGCTACAGTGAGCTCAAGGCCAGGATTAGAGAGGTAACTGCTAGTAAGGTGCTTGTTCCACAAGTGTGAGACTCTGAGTTCTGTCTCTAGTACCGTGTAAAGACATTTGGTACAGCAGCACACTTGTAATCTCAGTGCTGGAGATGTAGAGAAAGGAGGTCCTGGGACTTGTTCTTTAGTTACCTAGCCAATCGGTGAGGTTGAGATTTAGTGAGACGGCCTGTCTTTAAAAAAAAAAAAAGAGTATAGGTGGACCGTGAGTGATGTCTTGGTCACTGTTCTATTGCTGTGAAGAGACACCAGGACTAAGGCAGCTCTTTTAAAAGAAAGCATTTAATTGGGTACATTAAATTGAGGTTTGGTCATGGCAGGGAGCATGACAGAATGTGGGCAGGTACTGGAGCAGTAGCTGAGAGTTATATCATGATCTGTAGGCAGAGGGATACTCTGGTTGTGGCATGGACTTTTAAACCCTCAAAGCCCACCCCCAGGGACACACTTCCTCCAATGTTAACACACCTCCTAATTCTTCTAATCCTTTCAAATACTGCCACTACCTGATGACATTCCTAAGCATTCAAACATAGGAGCCTATGGGGACCATTCTTATTCAAACCACCATAGTCTACCTCTGGCTTCTACATATATGTGTGTACATGTGCAATGGCATATACACATACATGTGAACATGGACTTAAACATGGCACACACAAGAAAAGCAAAAGAAATTAAAAAATAAAAGGAAAAGAAAGCAGCAGGTTGTCAGAAATTTATAATGAAGCAAGATTGGGCGTCCTTAGGGGCCAGATCCTGTCACAGCCTGAGTTTCTGAAGGAAGCCTTAAGATTGAAAGATGGATAAAGTCAGAGAAGTGGGACAGGAGTAGTATGTAGAAACTCTCATGCTGGAGAAATGTTGGGGGTACTTAGGAGTGCCAGATGAAATTACACACCATTGTGGGGTGTAGCACTCATGAATGTGGGCAGACTGTATCAGAGTGCAAACCCTTGAAAAATCATATTAAATTTCCCCTTGTTTTGAAATGACTTTCCCTGGGGTAAATTAAATTCAACAATTGTGTGTTTAAGGAAAATTTAATCTCTGTTCCTCCCTCCAGGAAGGTTCAACACCCCCCTCCCTCCCCTGTTTACGATCAGTGAGCCTCCTTTTCATGATGGAACTAGCTTACCTTGTATGCCGTGTGTACTCCCTGGCTCTATTCTAGGGTTTCTTGCACAGCCTCCTTCTGTGCTCTCCAGGCTGCTCCCGGGAGGTACACCTTGCACTCAGCCCCCATACTTGTGATGCTGTGCAATAATTCAATCCTAGTGTTTTCTCTTACTTTTGGTTAGCCCACTACCAAGCACAGCATCCTCTACTTTTGAAACTTTGCAGATTTTGTTTTTATTTCCTTCCCCAATGCTTAAGATATCATTGTCCAGATTCTCCAGCATGTGTCCCACCCCCACCCTCCACAGTCTCTTTTAGGACTGAAGCTAGCACATACTCACATATATGTTAGGAAGTGCTCCACATCTGGTTCATACTCCCAGCTTTTCAGGTTCCCTTTATTTCTTACTGCTTCTTCTTTTGTCTTATTACCACCACCACCCTGCCTTGTTTGTGCTGTCCCATTTCCAGCATTCTCTCTTCTACAACTCAGGGCTCAATAAACTTCTTCCTTTTTCCTTGTTACTTTACTCCAAAGTTCTCCCTTCTTTTTTAACTGTACTTCTCCCAAATCCATTAACCTTTTCCCATTCTTCAACAGAAGACCTTCTTGTCCATCTGTCCCAGCTCCAGCAGATTCTTGATCCATTGTCATACCTCCACCTTCCCCCACCTTCCTCTTTGACCCACTGCTGAGTAATTTCTTCTTGCAATCTGCACTCAACTCCCGCTGACCCCAAGGTTTTAGTGGCTTCCTCTTGGGCAAACTGGATGGGCTTTCATCTGTGGTCTTTATCTGTCCTGATAGTTATAAGCCTCACTTCTGAAGCAAGGTAGAATTTTTTCTTTTAAGAAACTCACAAATTGTCTTCTGGACAGGTTAGTGTGCACATATTTTACATGTTTTATGACTCATTTTGCTTATTTGGATTGTAAAAAAAAAAAAAAAACCAATGTTCTTTCTTCTGAAGCTCAGGGCTGAATAAACTTCTTACCTTTTGTTACTTCTCTCCAAAATTCTCCCTTCATTTTTAATCTTAGTTTTTGCTCTTTTGCACATTTTGGTGTGTATGTAGTCTATGATTATGTACATGTTTATGGCATGCCCACATGTGTGTACATACCTGTGGAGGCATCCTCAGTTGCTTCCACCTATGTGTTTTAAGACAGGGTCTCTCACTGAGCCTGGGGTTGCTAATCTGGCAGACAGGCTGCCAGTGCGCTCCAGAGCTCCACCTCCCTCAACCTCTCCAGTAATGGGATTATGGGCACCTGGCTTCTTATGTGGGTGCTAGGGATCTAAGTCTAGTCCTTCTCCTGTGTGTCTGTCACTTTACTAACTGAGTCCTCATCCTAGTCTCCTGCTTTTTATGTTTCTAATAGCTGTCCTTATAGGAGTGCTGACATTTCAGATGGTTGTGAATGCTCAATATATAATTTCTGAACATCGCTGTCTCAGTTAGGGTTCATTACTGTGAAGAGACATGATGACCAAGGCAACTGTTATAAGAGCAGACATTTAATTGGGGCTGGCTTATAGTTTCAGAGGTTCAGTCCATTATCATCATGGTGGGAAGTATGGCATTGTATAGGCAGACTTGGTGCTGGAGGATGAGCTGAGAGTTCTGTACCTTGATCAACCAGGCAACCAGGGCACTGTCAGGAAAAGGCTCTCTTCCACAATGGGTGGAGCTTGAGCACAGTTCCTTCAACAAAGCCACACCCACTTCAACAAGACCACATCTCGTAATAATGCCACTTCCCATGGGCCAAACATTCAGGCTACCACAGTAGCCATGGTTCTTTTCCCTAGAGAAATGGTGTCTTTGTGTTGTTACCCACATCTCCTCCAGAATCCCTCTAACTCTAACTAACTTAGCAGTGTGGTTGAGCAATATAAAAGTATAATTAAAATTTTTCTTAGTTATTTTATTTCTTGTAAAAATACTTAAAACCTCTCCAAATTCACATTTGGTTGGAAATAAGAACTTTAAATATTTTTGATTTACATTGGAGAGAATATGTTACCTTCAGAATTCCAGTTAATTAAACAATTATATGAGTGATTTGGCTCCACAGGTATGGCCGGTGCTTTCCTGCCCGTGTTTGTTCTTCACAGGTTTGAACTGTGAGCAACAAGGAGTACCTAGCTTTGCTTGGGGAAATTGAGTTAGAAAGCATGAAGCTTGGATCTTTGTCACAAAAGCCTGTCACTCTGCCCCCTCGCCAGATGCCAGGGTGCACCCCCAGGCTTCTCTGATCCCCCCTTGCAGGCTTATCTTACTGTCTAATGACATTATTTAAATATAGATTTCTTCGTTCGTAAGGATGGTGCTGAAAATAGTGTTTTGACTAATAAAACAGAGAAGACAAAGAATTCAGAGACAAAGACAATGTGTGTACTGACTGATGGGTGTCATTTTAATAGCATAATTACTTGATAAGTACTTTACACGATTCAGTTTCTGCTCTTCAGCCTTACAGAGCCAGAGAGTGACTTGGTGTTGAATTGTGCCAAGTAGAGCTAAAAATCAGGGCAAATCTGTGTCCTGCAGGATTTTAGGGGACTTGTGCTTGTTATATTATTAAGTGACCCTTGTGAGGGGTGTGTGTGTGTGTGTGTGTGTGTGTGTGTGTGTGTACATGTGTGTGAAGGCTGAAGGTGAAGCCTAGGTACTTTTCTTAGTCACTCTCCACCTTGTGATTTGAGACAGTCTTTCAGGGCACCTGGAGCCTACTGATTTGGCCAGGCAGGTTGGTCAGTATGGCCCAGGGATCTCCCCTCTCTGCCACTCAAAGGCTAGTATTATAAATGCATACTGTGTCTGGCTTTTCAAGTGGGTACAAGGGGATCTCAACTCAATGCACCGCAAGCATTTCACTGACCTAGCCCCCTTACACGGCCCTTTATATAAAGCAGAGAGTTCAGTGAGAAGACCTCATACTGACCCAGGTCGTTTCATGGCTCTGTGCTCTCCATGGAATTTTCAAGTTGGGTACACTTTAGAGTAGAAAAAATATTGCAAACCTCCATCCCCAAATTATGAATAACTAGCAAAATCAAGATAGACAATTTGTTTAGTTCTCTACCAAGATTTTGCAAATGGCAACATCTTCTAGAACATAGAGCCTCAGCACAGTGTCTACCTGACTTACAGTAGTCCCAAAGGTGAATTATCAAAGGACATGACAAGAAGATCCTTAACCATCAGACTAACTGCATCTGGAAATATACTGAGCTTAGACCTAATCTAACCAGCCTGGCATTCAAGGCTACAATGATCATTACAGGAAACTCTGGGAGGCCCCAACTCTATTAACCCACCAAACTTTTTTATTGAACATTATTTCATGTAAATAATCTGTCATAAACGGGAGACAAGCTAGTGAGCAAATGTCTTTAGTCTGCTGGGGGTAAAAGGTGTTAGAGATACAGGTAGTGCCTAGTCCTGTCACAGAGGGTTGAGCTCTATAGGGTCTTTTAGCTCCTATTAAGGAGGAACACAGGGATAGGACACCCACCGAGGCCAGGAAGTTCATGAGGAGGGCTCAGAGAAGCCTTCTTGGGAAAAGCGATGCTCACACTGACACACACAATGGCTGAGTGAAGACCGAGGATATTTTGAGTTGGGAAGGGTATATGTGAAGTCCCAGAGACGACAGAATGTGACACACTCAGCACAGACTATTCAGGGAGATGAGAATGAAGAGAAGTGATGTTGACAAAAAGCCTACAGCATGACAGTGTGACCTCATGAAGAATGAGATCTTTGTCCCACAGAGACCTGTGTATTCTGAATGGAAGAGGGGCATAGATGTATTTGTCTTTTAGAAAGATCACCACAGATAGTGAGAGCAAGGGTGGGGCTAGAAAACAAAAGCTGACCAGGAGACTTGAGTCATATAGGTGAGAGATGACCCTGATAGAATGGGAACCTGGGCTGGTGTGGGTGCCACATAGGTGCAGAATTAGTAGAGTATGGTGTTTGAATGTTGGAAGCCAACAGGGAAGAATACAGTGGAGCAGGGAGGGATGGTGGGTAGGTAAATAGCCAGTCAAGTTCAACTCTAAAATGTGGACTTTAGATTAGTATACACAGGCTGAGGTGGCCCACCGCTCTCTGGAGGTCATTAGGGAAGTTTCTCCTGGACGGGTTAGAGGAACAGAGTCAGGAAGTCTTGACACTGGTGTCTCTGCTTCAGAACTATCTCGGTTCCCAGGTGTGATTACATTCAAAAGGGGTTGGAATTTAAGCAGTGGATGATTCCCAGGTCTTCTGTCACAGGTAGAAAGAAGAGAGTGTGTGTGAGCAACCAGGTTGTCAATGGATCTTGTGAACAGGTAGGAGACTACAGAGCCAGGTTGTCTGAGGGAGGGCCTGTCCTTAAGCGATTGTCCCAAGTGTGGTGAAAGGAAAGTGTATTTACTTTACTCATAGATGTAAACACAGGCGGGAGACATGCTACAAGACAGGTGACATGAGCTTCCCCCAAACAACAGGCTCACACCTGCAGTTAGAGCACCATGGGGCTTAGGAGAGCTGGGAGCTGCTGTAGGTCTGACAGAGGCTTAGGGTGTGTGCTGCTAGGGATATTCTCATGGACCCAGAGCTAGCTGTGCTCATGAGGCCAGTGCCAAGGCAACATCCATGGTGTATCAAGGCTACTTAAAGTTCCCTTTTCCTACGTTAAGTTTGAGGAGTGGCTGTATTAAAAGTGTCAATCCACTCACGAATAAGTTACTTCCTTTTTCATGGAAAATCATGAGTAGAATAAGGACTAATAAACTGTGTAAAGAAAGCTGCTTACCAAACAGAGGAGAAGTTAAAGTGAGTCTTCTAAGTGGTCTCAGGGTCAGGAGGATCCTGGGAGAGACTGGCAGTAAAAGATTGATGGGGCAGTCAATGGCAGTCGAAACTTCTTTGTGTGGCCCTAGGTACGATTCCAGGAAAGCCCTTCCAGATGCTTGCCATGGTAGGACAATGTTCTGATAAAGAAACAACTGGTCAGGGAATAGGTTCTGGAATCAGGCTTTTGGCACGGAAACTTGTGCTGACTACAGCAAACAGATGCCTGCAGGTATCAGATGACCTGGCTTCCTGCTCCTCTGCCAGTTAGGGTGTCCGTACCCATGACTTCTTGTCTCTCCTTGCTTCTGTGGTGTGGGTGTAAAAGCCCAGCACCACACACAGGCTGTTGTCCGAGGAGGTCAGGGGCTTGGCGCTCTGTGCAGAACCTCTGGGCTGGAAGTCGACTCATACTCCCATCACTTACCCCTGCTGGTTCTGGGTTCATCCTCCCCAAGGAAGTCCCTGAGAGGTGACTTGAGTATATTTTGTGGCAGGGGCCAGTCAAGGATCTATCTCTTCATGGTAAGAAAGGGAGGGGATTCCCTGTGCAAGACCGTAGAGCCTCAGAGCCCCTGCTCCATACTCCTAGGTGAAGTTGAGGTAAGATGTATCCTGTTCACATTTCCAGTGAATAATTAGCTCTAGATTTCTTTCAAATGCCTCACCTTTAGCAAACAGTCAGGTGAACAGAATTGTCTCCAAGAAACATGGGATATGACCATAAGTGAGGTCAGAAGGTTCTGAGCAGGGCCATTCCAGAGCATGACATACACAGTCATGCATTTAGTATTGGGGAACATTCTTCTCCCACAAAGGTCATCATCACCACCACCACCACCACCACCACCACCACCATCATCATCATCATCATCAGTCTGATCACCTTTGTTGCAAGGCTTGGGCTATTCCCCTAAGAGTGATTTCATGTCAGATGACCTTGATCATATGTCTACAGCAGGTTCAAGGACACAGTGTGCTGCCTTTCCTCTCTGAAAACGTATTGGTTTGACTTTGTGGTGCTCTGCTTGAGAGACAACTCTAAAATTATTGTTGGCCAGTGGTTGGCTCTGATCCTGGAGATCTGGGGCCTTTGACTGAAGATAGGGATGATTAATGGCAGCAGGGATGGCCTAGATGTGTGCGGATGCTGTCACTGAACACTTAGCAGAATGAACAGATTTTTGGCTCCTATAATTTAAAAAAAAAAAAAAAAAACCTCTCCTATTAAAGACGTATGCTACTCTGAAAATGTCCCAAAGGGATAAAACTTCAAACCAAATCACCATTGCTCATCCATTTCACCATCTAATAGCCTTAAAATACCCTCAGCTGTACACACAGACAGAGAACTGTGCTCAGAGCTCAAAGCTCAGGTTATTCATTGCAAACAGTTCTGGGATTGAGAAGGGGGTTCTGAGTACTGCACCTTTAGGTCGTTCTCCTGACAGGAATGGAAGTCTGAACAGAATCCCTGCAAGCAATGTTTCTAGCCCCAATCTCTCTCTCTCTCTCTCTCTCTCTCCTCTCCCCTCCCCTTTCTCTACCCCCTCTCTCTTCCTCCCTCCCCTTTCTCTACCACTCTCTCTCTCCTTCCCTTCCCCCCTCTCTCCCTCCTCTCCCCTCCCCCACCCTATATATATATACATATATATATATATATGTGTGTGTGTGTGTGTGTGTGTGTGTGTGTGTGTTTATGTCTGGACTTCTAATTTTTCATAGAATACCAGGCTCCCTTGCTTAAAAAGTATTCTGAAATCCATTTTAATAATTCTCCTTTCTTACATTTGCAACCCAGCCAATGGAGTGGAAAATGTCTTGGTTAGGCAGAATCTTGTCCTTCTTACTCCATTTCCTGATTTGAGCCCCATTGCTGTTCCTAAATTCCAAGTGTGGCCTCGGTTACAATCTACTGGCCTGAGTGATTCAGGCTCAGAAGCATAAAAGAGAATTTTGTAGAATTCTAATGCAACATGGAATCCTGGAGAGAAGGGCATGCTCACGTTAGCCTCGGGACATGGGGAACTAAATGAATTTAAATGAATTCTGCAGTTTCTCCTCTCTCTTTCCCTCCATGGTTTTATATAAGGTTATGGATGTTAGACACCTGATAAGGGGACACATCGTGCTTCTGGTAGTTATTTGACTGTGTAGTCTTCTTTTCATGGAGCAGCCTAAGGGGTCTGATGCCTATGAAATGCATCTTGAGAATCTTTGAGTCAAATCCAGTAACCATGACCAGAGCCGCTAGAACGATGGGCAGGACAGAGTCACCTGGGCATAATGTGACACCACGAGCGAAGGTACCAAGACAAATTTCCTTCTGTCCTGCTCTGAGTTCCTCCTGCTCCAGCTTCCAGAATGGAGTAAGACAGGTGGGTAGTGAGAGAAGCTGCTGGCTTGCAGAACTGCGGGTCTGGAAGCAGATAATGATGTCCAGAGGTGTGTGACCCCCTCCACCCACACCCCACCCCAAGATTTGCCAGTGGAGCTGAAACCCTTTGATAAAGGACCACATAGAGAAGGAGCTGCTCTGTTCTCACTGCCTAAGGAATCAAGCTCCAAAAAGGACTCTGTTTATTATCTTCCTGCAGGATGCTGTCTTTAGTAACTGACACAAGGGGAAACTGAAGTGCAGATGCGTACCGTGCTGTAAATATTAAAAAACTGATAACTATTATCCTGCACTCGTGCTGGCACCCGTGGGGCTGCATGGCACTGCGGGACACCTTTATCTCAGTGACTCCACGCTGCCCCCAAGTACTCTCTTACCAGGGCGGTTCACAAGCCGTCCCAGTGTGGCACCTTGCTACGCTGCTTTCACTCACAGTTCCCTTGGTGGGTTGTTACCATGCCAGGCATACACATCCCAACTCCGTGACAGGCTTGGTGCATCCTACCACCGCTGCACCTTCTCTTGAGCTCATTACCACATGAAAGAACACACCACACAATATTTTCTAATCCAATTGATAAGATAGAATTTGCTCATCTAGACCACACAAAATCCTGTACACACCCATCACTTAAAAATATTCCTAACAACCTGTACCTATGTGCAGAGAAGAATCTTAACATCTGCTGCCATGTTCATCCCGCTCCTTCCGGATCTGCTTTTTCCTTCCCCTTTTCTCCCACCTTACAAAAGCTTTGTCCCCGCCTTATTTTTTACTGTCCAATCATGGCCTTGGCCTAACTTGGGCCCGCCCTCACCTGCGGTAGACATCAACCTGCACCCTGCCCTCTGTTTTTACTTAGTATTAACATTAAACGGTGGGTTTAGGCTCAAAGGAAGACTTTTCTCAGGTGAAATGATATGACCGTGCCCTAGAGGAACACGGAAGGCGGGCAGGCCCCGGCTTCCATAAAAGTTTACATGTGGGTGCTCAGACTTGAAGCTGGAAGGCTGTTTTCCGGTTTTAAAACTGCAACGATGTTCAAAGTATGTGGAGTCACGGGACCATCTCTGCCTCCCGTTCTCACAGGAAGCATACAGAGTTCCTGTCTCTCATACCTGAGCCATCACCTCACCCCACATAACCCGGAGTGGCAATCTTCTGAATGGACTTTTCCCCATGTGCTTGCCTGGGAAACCACTCTTTGTCTCTTTCGTATTTCCCTAAGCAAGTGAGGCTTCCCTTGCTAGGTAACGTCACCTTTGTACTTAAAAAGGTTTTCATTTCGGACCCAATTTAGCTTTTGAATTTTATCAGATGAAGGGTCTGAACTGTTTTCCTTATAATCCAGGTGCCTGCATTGTAGTCCAGATGTGGCTGCTGTTGGTGGAAGCAATACGCCTCTCTAGCCCTTTGATCTCACACTCTGTGTTGAAGTGGGTGTCGACTGTAAAGGCATCTTCCTTTCTCCATGGCCAGAATGTGACAGTGGCTGGGATGGAGCGAGTCAGCCATGCAAGAGGTGCCTCAGGGACCTCCTGGCACGTCTTATTGGCAGTCGAGTTGCCCTTCCGTGATTCTAAGAATCACAGGACAGTCTTCTCCTGCAGCGGCAGACTGGGTGTAACGATTGTAGTCCTTTTCGCTGTTTTGTTTCACTTTACATGGCTATGCCAGGTCAGTGTGAGAGAATTCCAGGTTGTTCACCAATGTTCGTTTACATGGCTATGCCAGGTCAGTGTGAGAGAATTCCAGGTTGTTCACCAATGTTCGTCTCTTCCTGTCAGAGAGGGCACCTTGGTCCAGGACTTCAGTGAAACCAAGAATTAATTCCTGTATTTCATTATCCACGCTATTGCTTTCCTGGTCGCCATGGAACTTGAAAGGGAGATAAAAGGAGGGTTGCATAGAAGCACTCATACACCTGGTAGTAATTAACTGTTATTAAGTCTGCATTTCTTACATTTCTAGGGTTGGTTGGTTTTATACCCTTAATATTTAGGCATTTTTCAAGGTGGGCCGGCATGGAGTTTAATTAGAAGAACGCTCTGAATTTTTCCTGTACCCCATTTTATTTGGGATTTGTTTCTGATTAAACAGAGGTTAGAATACATGGTTCGCGGACATTTGATTTTTAAAAATCAGAAAAAAAAATACAATGGATGGAGCCACTCCTGTCTAGTTAACTATAATTAAGTGAATAAGAGGAAAAAACGAAACATCTTAGTCTGACATTAAAAATTCAAAACAATTCAGGTTTTATACCATTGTCTCATGCTCTTATTCAGTGGTCCAAAATGACAGGATTTTTACTTCCTTTCATATTTATTCAATAAATAATCAGAGTGACAGAGAGAGAACACAGTAAGGAACCACTACTTAGAGAGGGACTTCTGGCCACCACAGGCCCTCAGTACTCTGGATTTTTAGCTCCTCAGTCCCAGGCTTTTAGGGAATATCAGTTCTTTAGTCAGAAGTGGGGATGGAAAAATGACTGCCATTCTTAGACTTCTCTAGGTCTCTCTGGGAAGGGAGAGGGTCAGTTCCATGTGGGAAGGGCAGAGGTGTAGGAAGGCAGGAGACGCAGATCTGAGGCCAGAAGTAGAGGAAATGTACAGGGTGTGCTTTGGTCTGATAACAATGGCTCTTCCAATCCCTACACTGGAATCTCACTCTGTAAATGGGCAGAATGTGTGTGAGTGTTGGTGTTCACTGTCAGAGGGCCGGGAAGTCCAGTGGTGACAACTTGGGTTTGGGTCCACGTGTGACATTTGTTATGCCCACAGAGGGGATAGGGTGGCAAGAGCCATTCTCACAGTTGAAGGCTTTTTAGCGAGATAATGGATCCTTTCTTTCTGCGTGAGAGAGGGCATGTACACATCTCAGATTGTGAGACACGACAGCACAGGGCATAGTCTGTGTTCTCTGGATAGCGGGGCTTTACGGTGGTTCTTGGCCACATTCTGTCATGGTCTGTAGATACAGTTCTGATCCTAATCCAGGTATGCAGTTGGTCAGTGGCTGTAATGACCTGTCACTCTCCTTCAAACTTGTTGCTAAATCCCAATCACGCACGCATTTCAAGCGCTTAGGGTTTAAAGCAGAGTACTAAGATAAAATGATAAAGGTGCATTACCCTGGAAGGCCAGTGATCACAACTTCAGAAAGCGGTGTATTGGCCAAAGAATGCTTTATTGCAGAAGGGCGGTTCTTGTGACATGATGTCCACTGTGATGGAATGAGGTAGCGTTCCTGCAGGAAGTGGAACATACAATGGTCTTCCTTTATTTGTGGGTTTTATGCTATGTGGTTTCAGTTTCTGCAGCCAACCATGATCATAACATATTAGGCTGAATAGTTCCGGAGAATATCAATCAAAAGGCTCTGATGTGGGTGCTATTTCTAATTCTACAATGCATCCTACTTTTCTCTGCTCCCGGTAATGCTAATCTGCAGCCGCCCAGCATATCTCTGCTATATACACTACCATCCTGTCCATCACCTGTAGCCTTTAGACCTGCCAGACACTCACAGGACCTCTCAGTGTTTCTGTTACAGTAAAATGCTCATTTCATTCCGCTATGGCTTCAAAGAGCACGGGTGTGATGCCGATGAGCAGGCCAGCTGGTGCTGTGTGCAGTGCTGCCAGTCAAACGGGCTCGGTGTTCTGCTTTCATTCTCTAGCGATACTTTAAGACCTATCTCTAGGGACAAGGAGGAAGGGATGACCTTGTTAGTTACACAATGCATGCTGAAAGTAAATGTGGAGAAAGGGGGACTCACTGACAGACAGTGTTGCTGCTTCTAGCTTTTAATTTTAAGTCAATATAAGAAGAAATTTGAAGTTGTTTTAGAAAAGGTCAGACTGTAGCAGTAGGTTACTACACCACACACCCTCCCAGGAGCAATCTGGATTCAAGAATGAAACACACACACACACACACACACACACACACACACACACACACACACACACAGAGGCATGCACGCACTCACAGACGCACGCACGCACAGCATGCACGTGGACGCATGTGAGTTGATTGTTGACGTGCTGTGACTAGCCTCAATGGTTGGGCACTCCTAAACCTTCCCCTGCTAGCAAACGCTCCCCTCAGGTACTCCTGAGACTCCTAAACCCTCCCCTGCTACCCCAGGCCCAATCAGGGAAGTTGCCAGTGGCCACTTACCCAAATTCTTATATGGCTGATTGACTTTCTCTTCTGCAGCTCTAAATCTGATCTGTCTCTCTCCAAAAGTTTCCTTCCTTCCTTCCTTCCTTCCTTCCTTCCTTCCTTCCTTCCTTCCTTCCTTTCTTCCTTCCAGTTCTTAGACCCCCCAATCCCCCAGTCCAAAGATCTTGCTTCAGTTTGTCTGCCAAACCACTGGCTGTTGGCTCTTTATTGATTGTTCAAAAACCAATAGGGACAAGGACCTTCATTAATTAGACACGCAGATTCCCAATTTTGGGAGCCAGATTAATTACAAGCATTCGAACTAATTCCCAACACCAGACAGGACACTTGACAAAGGAAATGCTGCTGCCATAGAGAGAGATGGAAAAGCAAAGTGAAGGAGAGGCCACCTGACCCATTATTAAATCTTTAGTGTAGAAGAGAGACAGAGACTACTCTGCCCATTTTGCAGATGGGAAAGTAAAGCTCATAGATATTAGTTATCATTCTTGAGGTTTTACAGCTAATTAAGATAGGTCTTGGACTGAATCAAGACTTTTTAAGGGGGTAGCATTTAAGACAGGGTTTCTCTGTGTAGCCTTAGCTGACGGAACTTGCTCTGTAGACCAGGCTGGCCTCAAACTCAGGATATCTACTTGCCTCTGCCTCCTGAGTGCTGGGATTTAAGGTGTGTGTCACCATTGCTCGATAAACCAAGGCATTTCTGATTCCAAAATGGTTGTTTGAATGTAGTAATGTAGAGATGAGAAATGGTAGAGAAGTAATTATAAAACTTAAAGTCTTCTTGAGAAAATAAGATGACCCACAGGTATTTGCATGAATCATGTTCCCAATGGGTCATTATTTGAACAATTAGTGTCTGGTTGATTGGTGGTACTGTATGGGAAGTTAAGGAGTCTTTAACAGGTATAGCCTTGCTAGAGGAAGTACATCAGTAGCGGCAGGTACTAAGGGTCTATGGCCTCACTTCCTGTTGTTCTCTCTACTTCCTTTGAGTGTATAACAAGTCAGCTTCTCATTTCTGCCCATGTCATGCCATGGCTTCCCTACATGGTGGGTTCATTTCCTTTGGAACTGTAAGCAAAAAACACATTTCTTTCTTCCCTGACTTGACTTCGGTTATGCTGTTTTATTACAGCAACAGAAAAGCAACTAATACTGAATCTGGTAACAGGAAAGGGACTGTGGCTACAGAGAACCTGACCATGTTGTTTTATTCACGAATGTATAAGACGCTAGAACTTTAGATTGGAGAAGCTGTTGGAATCTGTGAGCAGAGCTCAGTGGGTCATTCTTACATGAACCTGGAGGAAGCTAGTGCAGAGAGTAATGCAGACAGCAGACCTCAGTGGTAAAGCTCCAGATGCCTTAGAGGAGAGCAAGAGCTCTATTAACCACAGAGGAACAGGGCATTCTTTGATATTTTGGCAAAGAATCTGACTATATGCTGCCCATGTCCCGGGAATTTGCATGAGGCAGAGGAATTTTCAAGCAACCTAGCACAACATCTATGGTGTGGGTAATGCTAATTAATTGTAGTTCAAGTCTGTAATGAAAGTGCAGCAGGTGGTACAGAGAGAAATAAAAACAGTACAGCTAAGAAAGGAAGGAATACCAGGAATCTTGCGAGTAGTCATGGGCTGAAAAGGAGGCTATAACTGTCAAAGAGATTACTATCACTAATGAGAAGCAGGGTGCCCCGAGGCAAAGTCCCACTCAGACAAGGCAATTTATTGCTTCTAGAAATCAACTGTGTGAGAAGTTGTTTAGCTGTGCGTGGTCCAAGAGCTGCGCGTGCTCAAGCTGGTAGCCTTGCTTGGCTGGATTGCCCATATTGTGCTCGTTTTAGAAAGAAGAAAAATGTGAGATTGAAGAGTGTCTTATCTCCCCACCCCTTGGTTTCAGAGAGCAACTGAGGCCAGGTAATATGTGACAGTACCCAAACCCATGAGCAGAGATCCTGAGAGCCATTGCAGAACATTGTGGTGATGGAGGCTGGGTTGTAGTAAATACTCTAAGATATCGGAGGTGCTGGGGTCATGAGCCATCTGCCAAGGAGAGATGCATACAAGGCATAGAGCCAGCTCTCTCTCTCTCTCTCTCTCTCTCTCTCTCTCTCTCTCTCTCTCTCTCTCTATGTTGCAGGAGGAGCAGAACCATCTAAGCCCTTTGAAATTAGTCTCAGACTTTGGACTTGGAGCTATAGGATTGGAGTTTGCTCGGCTGGGTTTTGTTCTTGCTTTGGTCCAGTCTTATCTCACTGTGCCATTTCCTTCATTTCACAATAGAAATGCACATTCCATGGCATTGTTTGTTGGAAGTATGTAGTGTGTCCTTAAATTGCACAGTGGTTCACAATTAGGAGCTTGCCTTGGGTTTCAGAAAAGAATTTGGACAGTGTTGAAACTCTTAAGGACTATGGAGGCTTCCAGAGTTGGACTAAACACATTCTGCATCGTGAGGTGGCTAGGTGGTGGACTGTGGTTGTTTGAGGGAGAAATGGCTTCGATGAGCTCATGCATTTGAATACTTGGTCCCCAGTCGGTGCTGCTGTTGGGGAAGTTCTGGGACCTTTAGGAGGTCAGCCTGGCTGAAACATAAAAAAATGCTCCTTGAAATAACAGCTTATACCCCAACCCGTCCTAACTGTCCATAAGGCCTCAAAAAAAATACAGTTAACCTTTTTACTCCTTAGTCTTACACAATTTGGGGACATGGAAAATAAGGAGAGGAAAACAGGGAAACTATTCTAAAATAACTAAGGTAGTGAGATAGGATTATTAATGCAGGTATAGACACTGGATTCTGATTTTAAAAATACATTTAACACAAGAAAGTCCAGGTATAAACTGGTATTAGGTGATTACTAGCACTGTCAGCCTTAGGAAGGGAGACGCATCTCACCACAGAGAGATGCTTTTACTCTAAACATAGTGAAGTCAACACCCTGCATCCCCCACTTTCTGCACTTGGCCAACTGCATGGGAACAGCATTGTTTATCCTCTTAATGTTGATATCGTGTCCAAATGTATGATGGAGATTCTAGTCCCATGTTTCCAGTCAGAAAGTTCATTAAATTCCAGGTCAGAATGGTTTTCAAAAAATAAATTCTTTTCTCAGTGTTTCCCATCATGGACCTAACCCTGCTGTTACTTCAGGGAGAATTTTTTATGTCTCCTCTGTGGTGGGCACTTGCCTAGCATTCATGAAGCCCCAGGTTTGGTATTCAGTACTGAAAAGACAGTTAGAGAACGATTTTTGTGATTTTATCATTCTTTTTGCACTTGCTTGGATTCCTCTTTAGAGATGTCTAAACAGCAACTCCCACTTATCCCGAATCACAGCTTGCAGAAGTGGAGAAATATGGAGGTGTGGTTCCTTTCCTTGCCAGCTTTAGGGTACTGAGTTGGTACCTTCCCAGCCTCCAGTTGTGACCAGTGAAACCGTTTCAACATCATTAGCAATACACACATACATGTATCATATAAATAAGAGACAATCACTCCTCCTTTGAAGGCCAATGAGAATTCATCAGATTAGCTCCTATGTCCTTTTAAAAAAGACTTATTTTTAATTTCTAATTATGTGTAGGTGAGACAAAGGGGAGAGGGAGAGGAGATGTAGAGGGAGGTGGAGGGGAAGAGGTAGTGGGGAGAGGCAGGGAAAGGGGAGAGGGGAGAGTGGAGAGGGGATGCATGTGTGAGTACAGGTGCCTTTGGAGTCTGGAAGACAACCCAGCATCCCTTGGGGCAGTGCCGTAGTAGCAGGAGGTTGTGAGTGGCCAAATGAATTTCTCAGAACTGAAATCCAGTCTTGAAGGTGCAGCAAATCAAATGCCCTTGCCATCTCAGCTCCTGAGTTCTTAATAAACCTAGCCCTTTGCAAAACAGGGGTTGAAGGCTCATTTTACACAGCTTTCTCTACCCAAAGCCAGTTATTTCCCAGTGTTCTTTGGTTTCTTGTATTGGGAGAGAGAACATGAAGAGCATCATCTGAGGACTCTGCAGGAGAAACTCACGCTGATGTTACAGTTGAAACAGGAAATGGAGCTTTTTTTCTTGGAGCTTTTCCATTTTTCACTTTAGTTTTTCCTTCATGCTAAAGGTCTCGGTTCCCAATAATAATAGGGTTAATAATAATTAGCATTGCTTCATGCGACAGTGACCTGCAGTGAATACCTGCATCTAAGCGCACTAAGCAGATCCTGCACTGATGGACAGTTGCTGTCTCTGAGTCCTGCTTGTCTTGATATGGGAGTGTAGCACAGTCAAAGCCATTTTGTTCTGAGATATATTTTTATTTATGTGTATGGGTGTTTTTGCCTATGTGTGTGTCTGTGTACCACATGTGTGCACTGTCCCTTAGGGGCCAGGGGAGGTGATCAGATCCCTTGGAACTGGAGTTATAGATGATTGTGAGTCACCACACGGGTGTTGGGAATTGAACCTGAGTCTTCTGTCAGAGTAGCAAGTGCTCTTAACTGCTGAGCCATCTCTCCAGCCCCATTAAAGGCATTTATGTCCAGTGTCATGTGATCTGTGGTTAGGCCATCTGTTTTTATTTGCTTTGATTTTTATGAACTGTTTCCCCTCTTTTAATTTATTTTTAATTATGTAGAATATTGCCATTCCTTTGATTCAGATTTCAAAACTACATTAATTCAACACTTCATTGATCGGAGCATTTTCGTCTCTCAGGATCCTTCACTTTTTCCTTTCCTTCCTTCCAGAGACAAGTTCTTTATTAGTTTTTCAATCTCTTAAAAATATAAACCATTTACATTAGCATTCTGCTTTATCTTTTGTGTAACTCCTCCCCGGCACCAGTGCCACCATTGTTGTCCCCAACCCTTGCCAGGATCATCCAAGATGCAGAGCTGTCCCACTGACAGAACACACCTCCTACAGTCAGACCTGCGTGCTCAGCCACACATCTGTTTGGCGTATCTACCCAAAGTTAGGGCCACAGTGAATGCCTCAATCACAGGCGTGTCGTACTTGGCTTGTTGTCTTTGGAGCATGTCCCACTGAAGTCCTCATGAAGTCATCTCCATCTGATCCATAGGAGTCCTGTCCCCTCTGGCAGTGACAGAAGTCACCTCACTGAGGCTTATCAGTACCCAAAGTATTCCAGCTCCTGACCATGGGCCAGGCTCCCTCAAAAGAAGAGAGCTACAGTGCACACGTGAGCGTTGACTTAAGTGTTGATGTTCATGACATTACTCCAACACAAGAAACCCTTATGTAAGTTCTCTGTACTTGCAGGCTTAAAAAGTAAAACTATGAAATGGAAGCAAGTATACGTATTAGGTACAAATGAACTATAAACCCAATACAATTTATATAGACAACTTTATATAGACAAAATATACTTATATAGACAACTGTTAGTATTATTTTTTTCTTTTTGGAATGTAAGGGCTACTTAACGGTTTGAATACAGAATTGCCTGCCATGGTGTGAGTTTCTACATCAGCATCTAGCACAAGCTATAGTTTTCTGGGAGCATTGTAGTGTACACTGATGTATTGTATGTGCTATGTTGGGTCCACTGTCCTATGGGTTCTAGGTGTTTAGTACAAGCTATGTGTGGTGTGCTGGGTATACTGTGATGTGTACTGATACCTTGTATGTGCTGTGTTTCTCGCAGGGATTTCTAGGAGACTAGTACAAGCTATGGTGTGCTGGGGGCATTGTGGTATAGCTGATGTCTTGTATATACTATGTTGTGTCCACTGTCCTAAGGGTTTCTGGGTATCTAGTACAGGCTATGGTGTGCTGGGCATACTGTGAGTTTCTTCGTGGATGTCTAGTACATAATGTGGTGTTCCAGATGTACTAGGCAATCGGCTCTTGAGTCATGGGACTGAGAATAAACTATCATAGCTCAAGCAAGGCCACAATCAAAATAACAGTAACACTATCCAAAAAATACCTTCTAGGAATATAGAGAATAGTCAGCCAAGGCTGGAAGACGGGTCTGCCGGGCCAGTGGAAATGCAGACCTTGAAATGATGGGACAGCCCTCTTCTAAGATGTCACTTCAAAGAGAATAACTGAACACTAAAAATACCCCCAGACTACAGACCCAGACTTCCCTAAATCAGCAGAGGTCCTTACAGAGGGTGGCCCTGCAAGAATGCTTATGAATGAGATAAGTACTTTCTTCAATACAGTTTGCTAACAATTTCAGTTTGTTTTAATGTGCCAGTAAATTGAATATCAAATCAATGTTTCTCTGATAACTACCATACAATTTATGGATGCAAATATAAATGTAAAATTAATCAAGTACAAATAGAACCGTGGACACTGAGTTCAGCCCAGCACACCATAGCTTGTATTAAACACCTAGAAACCCACAGGACAGTAGACATAGCATAGCACATATAAGACACCAGTATACAGCACAGTATAGCCAGTACATCATAGCTTGTACTAGACACCTACAAACTCATAGGACAGTAGACACAACATAGTACATACAAGACACCAGTATATACCACAATGCTCCCAGCATATCATAGTTTGTACTAAACATCTTGAAACCATAGAACAGTGGACATAGCATAGCACTTAAGAGCACAGATTGAATTAGCTTCCCATAAAAGGTATATGTACACATTTCTGGCCTCTAGGTTCTGTGTGAGAAGCTCTGGGCCTGCCTAAGGTCCCTATTGATGCTTGGGTCTGGGGAGGGGATCTACTTGTTATGCTAAACTTCTTTTCCTGTAGAAAAATCTACCTCTAGAAAAGTCTAATCCCAGGAGTCAGGAAGGAAGGAACAGCGGCAGCCATGTGAGATCACGTGGACACGAAGCTCATGTAGCTCTTGGGTGAAAATACTGCATGTGAAAGTCCGTTGTATCTCATCATCTTAGGTGACTCCTGAGTGCGGTGATAAAATATCATAGCTAGATGGCTTAGAAGCAGCAAGAGTTTCTTTCTCACAATGTCCAAGAAGACGGTGTTAGGATATTCAGTGTCCAGAAGGGCCAGTTTCCTGCTTCTAGGATGGTGGCTTCCATCTCTGTCCTCACATGGTAGAGCCATGGTGCTCCCTGCATTCTATATGAGGGCAGTAACCCATCACTAATGAGGGCTAGCATTGTAAAGTCCTAACGTACCACCTAGGCAAATAGCCCAATGGCTGCCGTTGATTTCACCAGAGCACCCATGGGCAAGCCACCTCAGCTCTGACTGAACAGTGCAGAGCTAAAAGCTCACTGTGCCCAGCTGTGGCAATTGCGCTTAGCATTCACCATGGAGTGGACCGCAGTCACCGATCAGGTGTCTCCTGAAGAAGTAGCAACCATACTGTCGTCTCCTCTACTCACCGATTTATAAAGATACAATCATGAGCGGGAGGAATGAGGGAATAGGTGAATATGGACATTAATATACAGAAAAACCTACTTCTCTGTAAGGTTTTACTTCTAATCAAAGACACCCCCACAAGAGCAGATGTGCTGAGGTATGAAAGATGGGGGAGCTGCTGTGGGCTGGAGGCACCAGAACCTGTGTCATCTCAGGGTGCTGGGGATTGAAACAACTGCCTGGTGTTGATGCACCAAGTAATACCGTGCCCAGTGCTGACGGGCATTCTTAATGGAGGTGCAGTCACAGTGACCAGACCAGACTTCACTTAGGTTTTCAAAACACTCTGCATAGTTTCATCAGGCAGAAACAGGACTTCAATAACAAGTCTTATAGTTAGAAAAAAATTAATGGAAGACATTCCCAGCAAAACACAAATCACAATGAAGCCACCAAAGGGGACCAAACTGAATCAGATATATACCTTTATTTTTTCAAAACCTGTTTTTAATGATGGTTCTTAAACACTTTGACCTCCCTTTCAGTCCATCACCCACCAGAGGTAGTGTAAAAGAAGGATACAGGGGAAGTGGACCTGTTTAGAAAGGTTCTTTGGAGCAACTCCCATCTGGGTTGCCTGGAAATCGGCAGTTCAGTTAACAGGTCAGCAGCAGCAGCTCAGTCCACTTGTAGGCACTTCATTCATACACCAGAGTTGGGTTAGCAACAGCGGTGAAACTACCTACCAGAGACAGCCAGGCCTCAGCCATGGCACAAGTCAGCAGGAGGGACCAGGAGGAACACCAGGAGAAGTTCTTGGCTGTGCCTCTCTCAGGGAAGGGAAAATCAGCAAAGACCCAAGACCCACAACATTGCACAGCTAGCTCTATAAGCAAGCCATGCTCAGCCTCCGTCACTGCCCATCGAGTCCTGTTATACTCTCTCCAAACATCACGTGTCCTCCATGTCTCTTGCCTCAGCACATACATCTGTCTCAGCTGACATCACTTTGCCAATCAGCCCAAGTCTGCAGAGGCAGCAAGAAACTACAACAACCAGAAGTTTTTTGGTGAGGTTGGGGATTTAGCTCAGTGGTAGAGCACTTGCCTAGGAAGCACAAGGCCCTGGGTTCGGTCCCCAGCTCCGGAAAAAAAAAAAAAAAAAAAAAAAAAGAACCAGAAGTTTTTTGGTGCACTTCTCTACGGAGTCCCGACAAATGCAGCTTAAGTATGCATTGTAAAGCAAACCAATACATGCATGTTGTTAGCAAAGAATCCCTCCTCACGTGCCCTTTCACGTGCTTGCTTTAGCAGAACATCCTCTCTTCTGTGTCTGCTTCAGCAAAATGTTCCTCCATGGGGCTGCCTTAGCCTTTCACCTGTGTCCACTTTAATGAAAAGTTCTCTCACGTGTTTGCCCCAGCAAAACACCATCCAATACAATTGGCTTTCCAAAGAATCATTAAAGTTTCCACTTCAAAGATGAAGTCTGGCTCTTGTAGGGCTCTTGTTCTGTAAGTGTGCCCTGTGTTAATACCAACTGTACATGCCAAATCATGGTGGTAAGAGTCCTTGGTGAAAGGCAGTGCCATATGGATGTTTGTGCTTTCTTGGTAGATGGGAATTTTCATGGATTAATTCTATCGATAACAATGGATCTTAAGTGTCTAAATCCCCCCTTTGTGTCACTTGATTGTGGGAATCCTGAGTGTGCTAAGTTAATGTTGCAATCAATGGTAATCTGTAGGTGCTCTAATTGGTTGTTCAATATTCAGAGTGGTTGGCACTATGGACGTGCTTTAAACATGGAGCCCAAAGCCCAAGTACAAGATGGCTTTGTGCAACTGCACTGCCTATGAATGTGTTCCTGCTAAACATTCCAACCCCTGACAGCTATCTTGATATTATCGTAAGCCAGAGTTCCAAAGTCCCTTCCCACCCACTGTAGTCAATATGCCAAGTTTTAAAGCACCATTTCAGAAAGGAACGTAACACAACCAAAAAACATTTATAAAGGCTTCCCCCTAGAAGCAGTGGGCGCCATAAGAAAACTTCTTCATGCCAGAGAAAACGATGACGTCATCGAGCCGAAAGCACCTTAGCTCCTCAGCTTGTACAGAAAGGAACTTTAAAAGCAAAACCTTGAGTCGAATTGATGTTTAAGGAACGTAGTTTTAGTCCAAATGGTGATGATGATGATGACAATGACCATGATGATGATGATGAAGACAGGGGTGGGGTGGGGTGGTGAAGGTCATACATGGCTGATGGCTGTCAAAGCTTGCTTTTTGTATTTTAAAACTTAGATTTATTTTTGTTTCCAGCAGGTGTCACTGTAGGCAAATAAAAAAAAAAATGACAAGCGTTGCCACAGCTGTGTGATGGCTCTCCAGCATAGAGCTGGCTTCTGTGCAGACTTCTCAAGTCTCTTCTATTCCTGTGGCTTGTGACCTTGGTCTCTTTGCACCATTTCTGTTTCTCTGGCCACATGCCCTGTTGGGAGACGCCACTCAGCTGACTGGACAGAGACATCAGAGGGACAGGCAGAACTCCATGTGGGGATGGATGGTTCTCATTCAACCGCAGAGAGTCCTGAAGTCTTGTAAAGTCTAAATTAAGGCAGTGTGAGAGTTCTTTAGCCTTTGAAGAATTGCTTCCAAAGGTCTTAATTGTTTCTGACCATCAGAGTTTCTGTACCAACTCTGATACCAAACTAAAGCTCCACCAGGAAGCACAAACTTCCAGCAAGCACTCAGCCGTAGCTGGGGACCGAGAGACAGAAGCATGGCAGTTAAGGAGTAACCTTATTGTTTCCCTTGAGAGGAGGCTGCAGTGTTTGAGGCAGAATTGAATTCATGTTGTTTCACACGCAGAGAATATCTTACCAGACCCCAGCAAAAACCATTTCCAGGCATGTTTTCACAAGGAAATCCAGGAAACCATTCTGTCTCTCCGTTCCTTTCAGCATGTCCAGGAAAGCACAGAGAAGAGACACAGAGCCAGAGGGAAAGAAGCACTTCAGGATTTCAGGTTTCTTGGTAACTGTAGGAAACAAGGCGGGGGTTTCCATAGCTGTGTCTGTTTGTATCTATTCACTGGGCAGCTGGCAACTTGAGGGGTGACAGAATTTAAGGAAAGGAGACATATGGAAAGTGGTTTGGACAATATTATGGGAAGTATTTGTTTGTGTGGTCTACCATACACCCTGTATGCACATGCCGACAGACAGAGAACTCTCTTTTATCATCATGGAGCAGTCTCAGGGAAGTTGCTGCTTCCTGTGACTAAAGTTCTAGCACCCAAAATAGAACCCCGTCCATCTCCTGACTCACTTCTGGCCTAAGAACATGTCGCCTAAAATAAGGTTGATTTTTGAATCCTGAAAATATGGATTGTTATTTATTTTATTTCATTGCTTGGTAATGCTTCCAGAGTTGGCTGAGCCCTGACCCCACCTGCACCGTGCCTGGGCACCGTACGTCACTCCTCTGTCCTCTGAGGTCTTTCCTCATTAAGAACCTGGACTCAGATTCAGAACTCAGTGCATGGGGTACTGAGGTACTGAACCTGCAAGAGGAGCTGCATGTGGAGCTTGACTCTTCCCAAGTCTGAAAGCTTCCCTCTCACCAGCAACAAATTATGGCCTTTAGTCAGGAGGATAGCAAGGGATAGGATGTCTCAGTGGTTAGGAGCCCTGGCCCTACCAGAAAACCTGGAAGGTTCAGTTTCCAGCACCCGTGTTGAGTGGGTCACTATTGCCTGTAAGCCCAGCTCCAGGCCATCCTATACCCTCTCCTGACCTCTACAACCATACACATACACAAGAGGCATACATTTATACATACACATACATACGCATGTGCACGCACACACGCACGAACACACTAATAAGATAAAACAAAAATTCTAAGAGAACAGCAGAACCAGCATTGGGAAATCACATACTTTTCTTGCATTCGTGAGCTCTTAGGTAGAACCAGCTTTATCCTGTTTCTAGTGTTCCACTGTCGTCCTATAGAATGATTGGCTATATTTAGAGTGGCATATGCCTCTCATTGTAAACACTGATCAGAGCTGAGGCTTTGATACATCCTCTATACACTCTCTGTACACCCTCTATACATCCTCTATATACCCTCTATACACCCTCTGTACATCCTCTATACATCCTCTATACACCCTCTATACATCCTCTATATACCCTCTATACACCCTCTGTACATCCTCTATACATCCTCTATACACCCTCTATACATCCTCTATACACCCTCTATACACCCTCTGTACATCCTCTATACATCCTCTATACACCCTCTATACATCCTCTATACACCCTCTATACACCCTCTGTACATCCTCTATACATCCTCTATACACCCTCTATACACCCTCTATACATCCTCTATATACCCTCTATACACCCTCTGTACATCCTCTATACATCCTCTATACACCCTCTATACATCCTCTATACACCCTCTATACACCCTCTGTACATCCTCTATACATCCTCTATACACCCTCTATACACCCTCTATACATCCTCTATACACCCTCTATACACCCTCTATACACCCTCTATACATCCTCTATACACCCTCTATACATCCATGACAAGATCTGCAACAAAATCAGAGTCTCTGCTGCAAACAGCAGAGTAAGAGAGACCCAGCATTGCAGGATCCCACAGCCTAGAGCATTTGTAAGGAAAATCCAGTGAAAATAGCAAAAGAAGAAAAAAAAAAAACCCCACAAAAACCTAAGAAATCCTCAGTGCAGGTGGCAGCATGCAAGAGTCTTTACAGCTCGGAGCTTTTAACGGGACATTTGACCTGTGACTCCAGAGACGCTAATGGGCCTCAGCGTTTATAGTGCATTTGGATTCAGATTCCCCTTCATTCTGGCATTGTTCTCAGCCTCAGGTTTCTTGTATGAAAAGATAAAGCATGAAAATATCACCGAGTGTATCCTCTGGTTGCTGTGTGCTTGGGACAGTTCTCGCTGTTTGGCAGGCATCACCCACACTGTGTGCAGCCGAGCAGTGTGGATGGATGTGATCGCTCTGTCTGCCTCTTCAGGGACGGAGTTCCTAGGCCGAGTGTGAGGTCCTTTGCCTGAGGCCATACAGTTTGTAACAGAAATGGGATTTATCAAGGGTTTTTAGAAAGCCTCCTCCCATTGGCACAGGAGTGCCTTCTTAGCGTGAATAACAGAAAAATTAAACCGCATAGGGAAGTGGCACCTGGTAGAAAGACACTGTTGCTTTTGAAACTGGAAAGGGAGTCTGATAAACCTTTCTAGGAGTATAAGGAAACCGAGAGTCTACTTTATGGAATCCCTGGTTATAAGCTTTCACTCTCTTGGCACGCTTCTGTAATTCTTTTTAGTCTCTCTCTCTCTCTCTCTCTCTCTCTCTCTCTCTCTCTCTCTCTCTCTCCCCCCCCCCCCGTGTGTGTGTGTGTGTGTGTGTGTGTGTGTGTGTGTGTGCGCACGCGTGTGTGCACGTTTTATGCCAGCAGTCAACCTTGGGTGTCTTTGCTCAGTTACCTTCCATTGCTTTGGTTGAGTTAGGGTCTCACGGGCCTGGAACTGGCTGGTTTGGCTGGGTGGGTTGGCCAGCCTGCTCCAGGAATCCACCCATCTCTACTGTCCAACCTGCGAGTTATAAGCATCTATCACCACACCTAGTTTTTAAGATATGGGTTCTGAGGATTGAACTCAGGTCTTCATCCATGTCATCTCCCCAGCACTAACACATGTGTCTCACTAATTGCCTTTTCTCTTTTCCCCTGGCTCTCTTCTGTCTTTACTATAAACCAACTATCTCTAAAAGCCCCTAGCCTCTCTCTCACTGCAGGGTGGAGGCTGCCGGCTTTAATTACTCCCTGGGCCCATTCTCATCACCCAGGGTTGGGACTTAATGTTTCTGATAGAATGGTCATGTTCAAGCATTCAGAGTACACACAGAACATGGCATTTGCACATTAAAAACAGTGCATACAGGTCATATTAGAAATCATTGACATGACTCTAAGAGTTCATGTAAAGATCACACTTTTGAAAAGGAAACTGTGGTGGTCATACTTTACGCCCACTCTAGAAATTCTGTAAAAAATAGAAACTATGAAGAAAGAATCAGTTTACTATAGTAATAACTGTAGCCAGCATTTCATCCTTCCTTCTTTCCAAATAAAGGTACTTTCAGGCCTACAGTTTGGTTAAAAAGTCATCAAGTTTTGAGGGTTACCAGGAGCAATGACAAACACTTGTAATATTTGGTGGTACTATAAGACCCCACTTAATCAATAACTAATCAATAGAAGTCATCGTGAGATGAATATATTCTAAGTCAAATGTAGGTGTACTCTGCCTAATCTTGTAGTTCAGAAAATGTGCAGTGTACAGTGGTACTGTGAAATTGTTAAGTGGAAGCATTGTAAATTCAGCACTGCCTTGTACATTTTTATATTTAGTTTATGTGTGACTTTGTAGTCTATTAAAACATGCTTTTCCCTTATATTAAAAAAACGCCCAGCTATAGTAGGTAAGACTAAGTAAGGTAGAGAATGGAAAAGCAAGGTAGAGGAAGTATGGGTGGAGGGGCATCTAACACTACAGATGTTAGAAAAATCCACACGGAAAACCACTACTGTTGAAGCTTCTTAGATATATATATAAAGAGTTGAAAAGTGTTACCTTTAATGGAGGAGGTATACAATGCCTCTCTAATACATACATGATAAACTACTAGATAAAAACCACACTGCCTAGGTATGGTTGGGGTAGGGTCTCACTGGCTCAGAACTTGCTGGTTTGGCTAAGTTGGTTGGCCAGCATGCTCTAGGCATCCACCCATCTCTACTGTCTAGCCCTGGAGTTATAGGTGTCTATCACCATACCTAGATTTTAAGTATGGGTTCTGATGACTGAACATTGTCTGTGAGTTATTGATCAGAAGGGTCCTACAGTCCTACCAACTATTGCAGGTGGGAGTGGGTACTAGAAGGTGTCTACCTGCCACCAGGAGAGTAAAGTAATAAATACTTTCACCTACCTAGGAGCTTGTGACCTGCAAGAATGACCAGCCTGGGAAGATGTGTCTCTAGATGTGATAGTGGCATTACTGTTATGGACATGACCACCTACATTCTTAATGAATTAAAAACCCGATCCTCGGATGGATCTTATGCCTGGTACCATTAGCAAAGCCAAGAGCCCAAAGCTGTATAGGTCTTAGGTCCTGGAGGACCGACTACTGTCATTTTCTAAATGGATAGAGTACTAAACTGCTTTCTAAAATTTACCTTTACATTCAGATTAATTGCTACACCTCTAGCCCCAACCATATGAGCTGCCTTTTTACTTTTTCTTTTAAATTTATTCTTCTCTCGTACAATCCATGTATCCCAACAGCAGTTTTTCTTCTTCCACTCCTCCAGTTCCCCCTATTCCCTCCTCTCCTAGATCCATCCCTCCATTTCACTTCAGAAAACAGCAGGCTTCCCAGGGTTATCAACCAAATATAAAATTACAGGATACAGTAAGACTAGGCACAAACCTTCACATTAAGGCTGGGCAAAGCAACCCAAGAGTCCCAAGAGTGGGTGAAAGAGTCAGAAACATACATACTTCTACTAGGAGTTCCACAAAAACACCAAGCTAATAACCATAACATATATACAGAGGGCCTAACTCAGACCTATGCAGGCTCCATGATTGCCACTTCAATCTCCATGAGTCCCTATGTAGCCTGCTTAGTTGATTCTGTGGGCCATGTTATACTGGTGTCTTTAACCACTCTAAGTCCTAAATTCTACCTCCCTCTCTCCCACAGGGTTCCCTCATCTCTGAGGGGAGGAACATAATGGGGCTCTCCAATTAGGGTTCTCTCTCTCTGTCTCTCTCTCTCTGTCTCTCTCTGTCTCTCTCTATCTCTCTGTCTCTGTCTCTCTCTGTCTCTGTCTCTCTCTCTGTCTCTCTCTCTGTCTCTCTCTCTCTCTCTCTCTCTCTCTCTTTGCCTCATGCTTAGCTGTGGGTCTCTGCATTGTTCCCATCAGCTGCTGGATGACGTCTCATAGGAACTTCTTTTTGCAGAAGATGGTTATTAACACAGAGATCTAAAACTGGCCAAGATGCAGAGAAAGAGAAACCATGGAATGTTCAGCCCTTAAATACCATATTGACACCTTTCAGGGCTCTAAGATTATTGTGGATGAGTGGATAGAACTATTTTAACATCCAGAGACCGGATCATAGATGATGGTTGTGAGTGTTTATGAATACAATAGGGTTGTTATACATATAAGTTCACAGTGCCTATGCCCATATGCACAAGAGCTTCACAATCTCAAGCATGCCAAAATTCCAGCATGTATGGGGTAGGGGGTTAATAACTCCAACCCCTAGATTGGAAGATATTGGCAACGTATGACAACTAAGAAGGGGAGATTCAGTTTCCTTCAGAGATGTGACTCCCAAAAGACTACCCAAGAGCCAGTAGATTTCCCAGCCCTTGAGCACTAACTGGCATTATCTCATGGACTCAGAGGATTAAAGTGAAGAGGAGCACGTAAAGTTTGGAGAGACTAGAAGTGGAAAGTAGGGAAGGAGTTGGGGGGGAAGGCTGGAAATGATGAAAACACATTATATGCACATATAAACTTCTCAAACAATAAAATAAATAAAATAAAATCTGAAATCACAGGAAAATATCATATCTGAGACCTATTAGCTCCCTAGCCATCCATGTTTGATCAATCCCATGATCTTGCTAGATTGACATAGTATCAAACTAGCTTCTAAATATATATCTCTACACCTGCGAACTATGGCAACTCTCAGTCCTCATTAGAGAGGCTTCTCTATAGTAGAAAATGCTCATGCATGCCCAGCAACTGTGGTTGCCTGAACATGATCAGGCCAGTCAACATCTCAACATGGAACAGAGAGTGGCTCAGGGCCTGCGCTCCCAGCTGAGGAGCTATTGAAAGTTGTTGGTTACTAGGTTTGGGGAGAAATTGGTTTCTTACATTTCTTTACCATGTAGGTCAACCATGCTCCAGTGGATTGTCTCATACCCATGTGTCTAAGAACAGTACAAATGAAACTTAATGGTCTTAAAAAAAAGACATAGAGTTAGAAGTAGTGTCAGAGAAGATGGAGGATAGACTTAGTGAGAAGGAATTGCTATGATAAAAATAGTATATGCATATATAAAATTCTCAAAGAAATAATAAAAATATGTTATATTCAAATTTAAATAATCAATGATACATACACTAAGAAAAATGAAACTACAATACATTTAAGGTTTACATTTTTTGAGTGGATTTGAACTCTGCCTTATGATCCCATGTATCTTACACCCTTGATGGTAGAAAAGGGACTTTCTTTTAGAACGATAAGGTGTTCTACGTGGTGCTTGAACTGATAGTGACTCAGGTGTCTCCTGCAGTGTACCAGGCATGTTGGGAGGTGCTTGAAACATCACTGAAGAGAAAGACTAAGGGGTGGGTGGGTGGTGAGCTGTCTAGACAGAGAGGATGAATGTGCTAGGCACAGTTGGGGTCCCTCCACCTGGGTCCTTTGGGTGGGAGCTGATCCTATAGTCACAGTCTACCTATTGGAGAATAAGGATATGTAGCATGCAGTAGGCTCTCTTGGAGGAGCAATGGAGGGAGCTGGCTGTGCAGAGCTAGACAGAGCAGAGGGGCAAGGACAATGAGTTCTGGTTTCTTTGTATAAGAGTTGGGAGTTTTAAAGGCAGTGTATGTCACCATTTTCTTGGGGTACTTGGACTGAAGCATAAGTGACAGAGATGTGGAGATGCTGGACCTCTGGTTCTTTGAGGCCAGTATCTATGGTACGAGATCTTAAACCTCATTGGAAAATGAAAACAACAACCCCCCCCATGGAAAAAAAACCCAAAAAACAAAATCAGATTGGTACAGAGAAATAGTTGTAGCTTAATGGGAAAGAAGCTGGACTTCCTATTGGCTTTGCCCTGCCAAGCACCTGTATATACAGCCCACGCAATTAATTCTGTAAATAATTAAGTCACACGGAGTAATAGTATGCGGAATTACACCATATTCCATTATTTGTTTGCTCCACAGTTTTCCAAAATGGCTCCCTGGGTGTGTCTCAGACGCCATCCATCCATCCTCCACAGCTGAGTGATTCTCTTGAACTTCTCACAGTGTTCCTTTTCAGTTCCTGGGTGATGTCAGTGCTCAGCTTGGTACCATAGCATCCTAAATGAGGAACATATGAAAGGGAGTGGGATGTTCTGATCTCCATGTGCATAGCTAGACAATTAATTACTCATGGTAATTTATATAGGAACACAGGCATGCATGCACACACACTAGCACACACATGACATCATTTCCAGGAGCACGGAGGCATCTGATCTTTAGGATGTCTTGAAACAAGGCTTTGATGAGTCCATCTGTGTAATTGGAGGTAGTATTTGTGATGTTCCATCAATGACTCACTACAGTTACCACAGGCAAATTTGCATAGTATCAAAAGACTGAAAATGATAGGGAGGAAGGAAGTGAAGTCAGATTTTGATAGGAGACTTGCCATAAAATTTTAATGTGAATCTAGGTAAACACAACTTGTATGAGGATGATACCTGAAGAGAGATCTCTTTTATTCCTGTACTCACTTCATGCATCTGTTTATCCAGAAGGAAGGGAAGGGCTGGAGAGGAGGAAGTTAAGATTGCTTTCTATACTTCCCAGAAAATGGGAAGATAGAATTGGGAACTCCTTGTTAACCTTTTTAGTTTTGTGTGTTGCCGTTTCCTCCCTCCTTCCCTCCCTTCCTCCGTCTCTTTTAGCTCCCCTGTCTCCTTGCCTCCCTCCCTCCCTTGGCAGTAATTAAACATTAGCAAATACAAGATACTGTGCTAGGAATAGAACAACAAGGACAAGTATGAATATGATTTTAAGTTGTGGAATAATGTCAATTTGTAGAATGATCATTTCATCGACAATCAGGGGTGAATTCTGTCTTTATTCATTTGTCCCCTCTGTCTGTATTCCCTGATCCCTTAAAAAGAGGGAGAAGGAAAGACATTTCTTCTCCTTGTTTATGAGAAACAAAACAAAACCAGAACCCTCTGACACTTGAGTTTTCAGTAAGTATTAGATACAGTGGGCAATCTGTGGACTGGCCTCCAATGCCATTTTTACGAAGTCAAATAACAAGTCATTATATCCAGAGGCATTCAGGAATCCAGGCTTGGAGACAAGATCCTGGTATTTCCCATGATGATCAATCAATCAAAATCTAACCAGTTGAAATCACTCTTCAGATAGGAACAGAAGGCCAATGTCAACTGGTCAAGACCTCCTTTGAGGCCTCTACCCACTCAGACTGTTCAACCTTTTCATGCTGCAACTCACAGGGGCCACCTCTGGGTGCTGTCTGCTTGGCTCAATCCATCCCCTGACACTTGTCAGCTTTCATCTCAGCTCTCCATCTTCAGACTGATTCATCTCAGTCCTGAGCTCTAGAAACACCTCTCCCTGCCTCAGCCTCTGTTCTCTGCCTTTCATACCATGTTCAGTCACTAGCTAAGAATCTCACACTTCCACGAGTCCCTTTCAAAGTGAGACCTTTACCAGTGATCAATAACAACAAGAACATGAGAAAGTCAAGGGACCCATGCCCTGCCCAGTGTTTTACAGCTTCTGCTGAGGCTGTTCCTTCCCTTCTGTCTGGATTTCCCATTCCCATCTTATCACGGGTGCCTGTTGAAACAGAGCTGGGGAGTCTCAACACTCCCTCAGCAAACTAACCTTTCAAAACAAATTCAGAGACAAAGCCAGGCATCTTGTATTTGAATTTAGGGGTTCCTTAGCAGGGTTACAGGAGATCTACTTGATCCTCATTTCTTTTCCTGGTTACCTATGCATCAACAACAAGCAAAGAAGACAGTTTTATTCTGGCCCCAAGAGCCTGGATTCCACTCATAAATTCATTCACTGGTTGTTTCATACACAGTATCTGACATGGATCAATAGTTTTTCAGTACAGACCCCAAAGTGCTGAAAAACCAATCAGGCGGCCCAGAAAATGAGTGGAGTGTTAGTGAGAAGAAGGATAAAGGTTTGTGAACTGTCTGGTGGGTGCTTGGATCACAGAATACAGACAGTCCCCACCAAAGACAAAGCAGGAAGAGAGATGGATTCTCTAGCCTACGTTTTGCCTGTGCTTGAACTCTCTTCACTTCCATGTGGACTCGTTAGCATGGGTGACCAGGGCTGTATCTGAAGTGGCCAGCCCTTAGTGATGCAGAGGAGAGGGTGTGTGGAGACACAGCTGAGAACAAATGGGCCACCAGAACGACACAACTATTTGGTACCTCCTGTGTCACCTACAGATTTCAGAGTCCTAGTGAAGGCTGTTCCGTCGGCTGTTTCAGGTAGATGTGATCATCGGATTCGGGCTCACATGACCTGCTGCCTTGCAGGTTCCATGCTAAGTATCTCATATGTTAGGGTTCTGTGGAGCTGAGGTCTGTTTGCACAGCTGTGTTTTTGTTGCTCTTCATATATGTCTTTGATAGAGGGGAGAAAACTCGGCTTTGTTCAAAACCGTGAATAAGTCCAGAGTTGGCTTCTGGCTAAAAACATTGAACCACTTTCATGTGATGATCTAAGATTGTGGTTCTCAACCTTCCTAATGCTGTGACCCTTTGATAGGTATGTATTTTGTCCTATTTTCAGACTCTGAACAAATATGTGCTTTTCTTCACCTAAGAAAGAGCGAACTGCTAATAAGTTGAGTGCCTGGTGCTTAGCGACCACTTCAAATAACACAGCAGTAGCATCTTTATTAGAATACCCAGCTGTTAATTAGCTGAACTCCCCAAATACAGATTACAGTGGGTGTGGTTTGAGTGGGCGTGATCGTGACATTCTACCATTTTACAGGGTGCTCATGCTGTGGCCCTCAAATCAGTTTTTAAAATAAAAATTCAGCAGTATATCAAAGTTCCCTTTCTTATGTGAATGCTGCCTCTGAAAGTAAAGTTCCTGCTAATCAAATAGTTCTATAATTAGTGTGGTTTCATTGATGGGGAAAATACATGGGCATGGAATATGGTGGATGGAGATGCCTCTGCTTTGGGCCCAGAAGTGGAAAAAGTAACATGACGGGTGAAATATATCTATATCTATATCTATATCTATGTCTATGTCTATGTCTATGTCTATGTCTATGTCTATGTCTATGTCTATGTCTATGTCTATGTCTATGTCTATGTCTATGTCTATGTCTATGTCTATCTATATATATCTATCTATTATCTATCTATCTATTATCTATATCTATCTGTCTGTCTATCTATCTATCTATCTATCTATCTATCTATCTATCTATCTATCTATGTTTTATTGGAAAAGGAAATCCTTCATCATTTCCAGTGGAAGACCTTTGTGTAAGCATTAGCATTGTGTAAAATATCTCAAGCTTTGACATCTTATGTTCCCAGAGAAGGATTATTTTAGTGATAGAGAAGGATCATGGGCTAGGATGATGTCTACATTTCCAGTGGTGGTCCTCCTTTCAAGATGCTGTAGACCTTCTGTACTTTGTCAGTGTGATTCTATGGCACCTGGAACTTGTCAACAAACATTTCTGGGATATTTCAATGGTTCTGACCTTGGGTGGGTCTTGGCAACTCATACACACATGAATATGAAATGGTATTTTTGACCTAAGGAAAGATGTCTCATATGTAAACTTAAACTTATAATCAATGTATTTTTCACTGAGAAAGATTGTGCTATGTATGGTGGCACACACCTGTATTTGTAATGTGTTGAAAACCTAAGGCATGAGGTCAAGGCCAGCTTGACTTAAGAGGATACAAGAATACTACACCAAGTACTATAGATTAGGCAAAATTATTCATGCTTCAATGCTGAAGGAAGGGGAAGAGTGGTATGTGCTTGGCCAAGAGAGGTTTTGCAAGGAAATGGTACTAGAGGATCCAGAAGGACGAGTAGGAGTTTTGGGGGTGTTGGAAAAGAAGATTCCAGTAATAAAGAAAGATAGGCAGGCTTGGCTTTGAGATGCAGATTGTAACTCCTGTACTAGATGATGTGAACAAGATAAACTGTAAGAATAAAATGGGATAGCACAAAACAACATGTAGGGTCACTAGGAAGATCAGAGACAATGTATTTAATGTGACTGACCCTACACCAAGCACAACCCCTTTCCCTCACTGTTTCAGAGGGGTTTTGTTTATGAAAGAAGCATCAGGATGGTGCTGTGTGTGGTAGAATGTTGAGGGAATATATACACCCATGTCATAACAAACCAGGAAGCAAAGAACACAGATAAGAACCAGAGTGAGCATCATCTTCAAAGCCTGCAGCCAGAGACCTGCTTCCAACAGCCTGGCTCCACTTCTTCCATGGTCTTCTAAATATTACCACACACTGGGGACCAAGAATTCAAAACATGAGCCCCAGGGAACATCGTAGAAAGGAAAAAGGGCTGCCTTCTGGGTATGACACAGTTATTATCATCATGATCACATGGCAAAGGCAAATACAGTTGCCTTCATAAGGCCTGAGCAAGACTGGACCTGTCAACTGCCAATCATATGTTGGGAAGGTGTCCATGAAAACTATTGGTTACTGATGAATTCTGGGGCAGGGTCAGTCATTGACTTCGTTGCATACCCACTAATGAGTCTTCCAGAATCCAGTGAAGAGTTCTGAATCCATGTTCATGCAAAGGTCTGGAGTGGGAGGGGAACAGGCCAAATTCCTTTCATGTCTGGAAATTTAAAGTTCAAGGTCTGTTGGAGAAGAGTGGAGAGAGACTGAAAACTGCAGCAGTATACCAGAGCACACTGGAGGACACCAGAAAGCCTTACATTATACCTCCTGCTTAGCCCTTAATCATGGAAGCTGTAAGCTCGTCCTTAAAACATACCTACAAGCAAGGGAGTGAGAGACTTAGAATTTTAGCAAAAACACTTTCACGACTGGTGGAAAACAGGCTAGAAGGCAGGGGTTAGGGGTTGAATTCTTTCTTCCTACCTTTGCTGAAGGAATAGTTGTATTTCTAACCCTCAGTATCTCAGAATGGGACCTAGTTTGGAAGCAGAGTCTTTACAGATATAACTCCTTATATCAAGGTCAGGCTGGAGCACAGTGAGCCCTGTTACCAAAATGGCTGGTGTTCTTATACATGGGATATCTGAAAACAACCATGGACAAGGAACATGGAAAAGACAGAAAGAGACCCAGGGAGATGTCCATCTGCCACTCTCAGTAGATCCCTTCCCAAATAATCCTGGATGAACCAGTTCTGACACCACATTGATGCCAGCCAGATCTCTGGCCTCTCAGAATTGTGATACAATTTTTCTCTGATTTCTAAGACACTTGTTTGTAGCTCACAGTGTAGTCCTAGGAAGGTACTACAGAGTCCAAGAGACTAGATACCAATTAGAAGATGCCAGGGTTTGTCCTAGAGTGGTGTACAGGATGAAGAGGAAGAGTATGAAAGATATTCCTGAGGAAGAATCAAGAGGATCCAATTTATAGATAGTCACGGTAGTTAAGTTCTAGGTTTCAGTCGTGGCTCTGTAGTGCTCAGTATCGTGAACTTGGAGAAACTTCTCATCTTCTCTGCGCCTCAGTTTCCCCATCAGTAACTGTATTATGTGTTGGCCTCACTAGGTTCAGCTTGCCCAGAGAAGATGACACACTGTGTCTGGGAGTGTGGTCCCATGATAGTGTGCTTCTGAATCCACAGCCCAGGGTAAGAGAGTTCCATCATCCTCGCCAGCACGGTGCGCTACTTCTCATCTGTTGAGGCCCAAACATAGTGAAAGGGAGAAGGACACAGTCCCTTTAATTGAATTTCTCCTTCTTTTACTGTCCCCTGACATCGCAGCTCAGATTCCTGACCTTTGGATTGAAACGGAGACTTTTCCTGTCAGCTCCCTCGACTCTGGACTCAGATTGAATTACATCACCAGCTTTCCTGGACATTCACCTTGAGGGTGGCAATTGTGAGATTTCTCAGTTTCTTATCACATGAGCCAGCTCTCACAATAATCTGTCTAGATAGATACAGATGTATACTGGTTTTATTTCTCTGAACACTGGGCTGGCTAATGTGTGTACTTGTAGTAATTCATTGGGTTGTTAACAGACAAGAGAAAGAGTATTTAAAACCACATATATGTCATCCGATTGTATTGCTAATTATACTAAACACAAAATTCATGTTTCAAAGTATGTGAATTATATGAAAAGGAATTAATAGCAATTAATATTTCTCACTTGACCATCAGGTAAGACATTATTCAGGGAGAGAAGAAATGGCTTTGAGAGGCAACATGATAAATTCAGTCTTCATTAAATTTAAAATATTCAAACAAAATTATACATGGTTCAAAATATACTGGCATCTTTTATATGCTCATTTTAATAAAGCCTGTTTTATATTTTTAAACTGACAGTTTTATATTATCCATTAAAGAAAATGTTCTATGGAAAGAGTACAGAAACACACACACACACACAATCCCATTTGTTTAAAACTCTTTTATTTTAAAAAAATCTATATTGATTTTATTGACTGTTGTATTGGAAATACAGGTATTGATTTATGACAAGTTGACCAACAATTATTTGTTAATTAACCTAGGGTTGTTACCTTCTATTTGCCCCTCTCTTGGGTGAGTGCTCTCAGATGTGACAGTCTATAATTGAGGAAATTGAGTCATCTGAAAGCAATTATGTCACAGTATTATAACAGGTAAAATCCAGATACCTTGTTAAGTTTGCATTTCAGATGAACAAAGACTATTATCTAAGATTCAAACCGACGTGGCTCTCTATGTCTTAATCTACTCCAACAGCTCTACCTATGGAATGAGCTGTGTGGCAGTATTTGAAAAGAGGAACACATGTGCTATGAGGAACATGTATACTGTGGCATACTATGTCTGGATTGTTTGTATACATGGGTTCTGGGGAGCAAATTCAGATCTCCCTATTTGTGCAGTGGACCTTTGTTCCAGCCTGGGCTTCCTTTTCTCAGTGCTTCTTCAGACCTCATCCTTTGATGAATTGTGCTGAGTGGGGTTCACCGCACCATTCTCCCACAGTCTTCTTTTCCAAGGTCTCTAGAAACTCTCACCTTGCCAGATTTGCTAGTGGTCAGCTGTGGTCTTTCACTTGCTCTATCTCATTCCCCTGTTTTTTGAATCAACTTTCCCCACATGGATCTCATCAATTACATATTAGTGTTCCCTGAAACTAATGTCCTCCCAGAACTCTTTATCTCAACTGTACTTGCTAGTTTGGACACTTACAGTACAAGAGGGAGCTGATGGTGTTTGACTTAGTAGGAATTTGTGTCAAGTAGTTGAGTGCTGGTGATGGTGTTTTTATTTGTTTGTTTGTTTTAAGTGAGATGGGAAAGTCCTGGTTTATCTGATAAACTGCATATGAGGAAGTTATTTAAAGAATTTCCCAAGGGTCAGCAGGATGACTTAGAAGACAAAGGTGCTTATCTCACAAGCCTGGTGACCTGAGTTTGATCCCGGAGCCCATGTATTGGGATAAAGAACTGACTAGTTGTCCTGTGGCCTCTATACATGCATCGTGTCAAACATGCTCCCCTAAGCATGCTCCCACAATAATAAGGAAAGAATAAAAGAAATTGCATCCATACAACTGCGTGGTCTATAGGATAAATTTAAAAGCCCAGTTCCCACCTCTGAGATGTAGTATATATGGTAGACTGGAGATCAAGACAGGAGGAGTCAATCTGAGTAAACATTTTCTGACGAATGGTACTTTAAAAGGAGAAAAATATAAGCTAAAATAGGTTTTGTTCAAGTTCAAAGTCAACATTTTGTCTGAAAATGTGCTCTTGTGTGTAATGACTGTATTTGGCAAGAAGGAGTGTTCCCTGGGGTTGAGAAAGAGCATTAGATGGTAAAGACAGGCCTGTGAGCCAAGAGCAGGGCTGGGTTCCTGTTTGGGAGGGCCCTGGTATATGTACCAACAGAGCATCCTTAAATGCCAGTTTTCACCAACACAAGCCAAGTAGATAATGACCATCCGTCCATGGCTGGTGTTAGATAAATTAAAGCCTTCACCATTGTCTTTCAAGTCAACAAACATTTGTGGATGGTTTGCACTGAACATGACCTCATGCTTCTACTGGGGATGTGCAGATGAAAATGTGCTTCTCCCACTCAGACAACAAGGTTGGTAACTCATCACTAAGCAACATACATAGCAAATTCTATTAATTTACCTTGGAGATCAAAGAAATGGAGGAATTTGGGGAAAGTCGGCTGGTACTCTCATAGTGCAGTTCTGCTTCCATAACCATAGCTGAACATAGTGTGCGCTTCCCACTTTTCAAAGGAGTAGAGATGCTCATCTCTTGTAATGATTCGAATGCTCCATTTAAGACAGGGATTCCTTCTGTGATATTATAGCTCTAGAAACAAGTTCAATGTCATTAACACATGAACTTGAAGTGTTTTGTCTTTCAGGCACCTAATGGTACCTCAGGTTTCTCATGAAAGTGTGCGAATACTGGGGAGCCTAGAGGCTCCTGGGAGTTTGGTCTCTGTAATGGTTGTGTCTCCCTTTTTAACCAGTTAGTTCAAACTCTGTCCATCTTTAAGACAGTAGAAAACTTCTAAACAGTGACCTTCTCCCTCATTAGGTTAGAACCCTCCGCTGGGTACTGGCGTTTCACCGTGTGCTTTTACTCTGTAGCGCTGATGTCAGTTGTGACATTACACGTGTGATTGTTCAGACCCATCCCTCAGTCACTGCTGACTTTAAACCTCACAATACGAGACCTTTGATAATTCTCATATACCCCTTGCTCAATGCTGGGCCCTGAATAGAGGTATAAATTCCTGTGCAAAGTCTTTATTTCCTCTTGAGTTAATAGAAGTAGCTGGATAGAGGGAAGCATAGAGGTGAATCTGTGTTCCCTAAAGCCACCCTGCTCTTTCTGTACCTTAAACTGGTTTCTCCACCACTCCGATGAAGACCAAGCCTATGAGCTAATACGCACGTCATTCATACTTGCCTATTACTTAATCAAGTTTTCCATTCAGCCTTTGCCTTCCCAACACAAGGATGCGATTTCAATAAGTCTCAAACAGCAGCATCCTGAGCCCCTCAGCCATCCAAACTCAACAGTCACATTTTTTTTTCGATTGCTTGTAGTGTCTCAACTTTCTTTATTATACTTTCTTTTTGAGGTGTGGTTGATCATGATGTACATTCACAAAGCATCTGCACTGGACTTATAGAGCACACCAATTTCAAGATGATTTCCTTTTTATGTTATCAGAAAATTCAGCAGATTCCCCTTAGGGATTGGAAACAATGGTGTGTAGGATGTGCTTCTCTGCCCAGAACCAGTCACTTACTCCCAACCATTCATTATAAAATATGAGACCTTGCATAAAGCTGAAGACTTCTTGTACAGAATGGCAAGGTTTTCAGGCCTCTGTTTTTTACCTCTTTTGCTCAGCTTCAGCGGGAAGCTTTCAGAATGAGTAGAATTGAAACTTTTGGAGGATTATGAATGTGTTAAATGCGGTTGGAGTCATGGATGGTTTTTCAAAGAATGCCACTTTGGGAAAACTAAACTGAGTAAAGTCTTCTCTTGCTCTGTTTGCCCATGAAAAAAATTGATCTCTGGTCCCAAGTTGACCCATGGGGATCATCTGTCTTCATGTGGTTCAAGATTAGGCTGTAATTGGGACATGGTTCTGGACAGTCTCATTCCTGTGGACCAAGGCTTCTGTGTGATCATCTGAAGTCCAAGTGCTGCCTATTGCTAAACATTTCTAACTATTTGAACAATCGTAAGGATGATTAGGAGTTCAAGGCTAGCCTCTGCTACATAAGTTCGAGGCAGCCTAGTCTACATAAGATTCTGTCTTACAATAATATGAAAAACACCCTCTGCTTGCCCCCTAAATTAATGTGACACCAGCGTCACATATTCAACTTGGGTTTTAACTCATTTGAGACTCTTGAGTTTTAATTCACTCTGCTTATTGATAAGCCACACAACAGGTTGAACTGAAGTCATAAAACCAAAGGTCAAAGCTGAGCTCTGGCTTCTGCCTTGTTCATCTCGGGGTGCTGGGACCCCAAAGCTTTCTGAGTCTCCAGATGGTAGGAGGAGAGAGTTGAATCCACTGCTCTGAGAACGACCTCTCTCCTATTTCTTTATAAAAACCACAGCCTAGTGACAGGTTCCTGACAGCATGGTTCAAATATACCAGTGTTGTCTGAGAGCCCCGAGGCTAGGCTGGGTGTTCCAGGCAGGCTACTGTGTCTGCTGGAGGCTTGCTGAACCTTTGGTCAGAGAGCGTCTCTCCTTGAATGGTTTACATGAGATCGAGTGACTTAAATTAAGTGTATTCATTTGTGTGTGCTGGGGATTAAACCCATTGCCCTGTGCATATTCAGCTCTTTGTCACTGAGCTATGGCCCAAACCCCTATTTTCTTAAATTACATTGCCATAGTCTATTAATTAGCTCCAAAAGTAAGTAATTTCTCTGACTATTTGTTTCAAATAATTCTTGTCAGACTATTTCAATGAAAACATGTTGGCATTTAATTAATATTTCAAATGCTATGAAATAAAACAGAATCAGTGGGCTTTGTTCAATTAGTTAATTAATTAATAACCCATTAGTTAATAATTTATTAATTAATGCATTCGAGCAAGGCAGAGTTGTACACAGTATAAAAGATTTTGATGCTACAAAAGCTATATTTTTTCCAGATTTTTTTCTTAAATTTTTAGTTGACATAAAATTGTAGCTACGTATACATTTTACAGTGTAAATTTGGGTGAATAGATCTTTTTCTCTCTTTTAAAACTGGAACACATTAACTTAGTTATTCTATTTCATTTTTTTTGAACAGTTGTTATTTCATTGTGTTAGAAACATTTAAACTCTTCCTTCAGTTAAAAAAAAAAAGGTGTCTCACGGGCGTGAGAAGCTCACTGGGTAAAGACCTAGTACAGATGAAGACAGGGAATGCCCTGTGAACTAAGTGAGCTCTCACATCCTGCACCACAGGGCTAGATGTCCAAGCCTCCTTCCGTGTAGACGGAAGATTTAGAAGACAGCAAATTCCTTTCAAAGGCGTCTGTTCTCTCTGTGTTTGTTCTTCGGTGAATGGTTGTTGGCAGTAAGATTTTGTTTGGGCCGCATCGCTGGTGTTTGGGGTCTAGTGCACACTAAGCAGGTCTCTTCCACAGAGAACGCCAGTCAGATCCTAGTTGTTCAGATGGAGATTTTCTTGTTGCCTTTTGAGACAGGGTCTCGCTGTGATCCAGGTCTGGCCTTGAACTTACTGCAGTACTCCTCTGCCTTCTCTGCAGAACTCAGTCAGTCTCCCAACTGCTAGGATTATGGGAATGAACCATGACTTCCAGCAGCGTGACCTGTGTGTGTTTGCGTGTGTGTGTGTTTGTGTGTATGTGTGTGTACTGTATTTACTTATATGTATGTACACATACATAAACATGCATATATGTATATGTGCATATATGTATGTATAAATATATATATACAGGTTTATATAATTGTATAATTTACTTTGAACACTTGATACTTCACGTTTAAAATACTAACATGGATTTGAAAGGAGAAAAGTTTATGCTTGACTCAACATTTCTATGAAGTCATAGCGTTTAGTTCCTCATACCTTTCTGATTCGTAATTTGGAGCTGGTAATAATATATAAAGTAATTCCAAGGAAGCAAAATGTGTCTCAAATTAGGTATTCTTGGCTCTGCTGACGTAAAGCAATTATACCATACTTCCATAAAATTAGTCCCCAGGTCCATCTACATGAAGAGTGGATATTCAGACATTTATTTTATTTGATTAACAGTAGTTCTTGCTTATAGTTTTAAAAGCCATTTCCTTTTGCTTTTGGTTGTAAAAGTAGCATTGAAATGTTGCTGATTTTAAGCGATGAAACCTCCATGGCTTCACTGCACTGCTGCTCCTGGAGCAAAGAATCCCGTACAGATATTTCTGGATGTGGTTTGAAAGTTTCCAACAAGCTCGTTAAAGACTATGCTTCTGTCTTAGAACCACCCCTCAAGGCTCCTTGGATGCAGTCTACGGCGTGGCGTTACAGGAAACACCTCTGTCTTCCACCATACTGCTGACAGTTGTTAGTGCTAGTGTTCATCACCGGAGATGAACATCCAGCATCCTGTGGTCAGAGGCCAGGGATATATGTGAACTACCTCCAATGCCCAGGACACCCCGACTACAGTCACCGCAGAATAGCCTTCATGCGGAGGTCCAGACGCTTGGGATAAACATATGGCTAGACTGGTGGCCCATGATGATGTGCTATTCAGACACCCACAACAGCTCTTGGACTTGAAACACCCAGAAAGCTAAGTTCAGTAGCAGAATTTCATAAAAGGCTCTAAACCTGGCCTCTGAGAGAACACAAGCCCAGCATTGTGCATATAATACCATGAATGTCGGAGATAAGGCCGGGCACCTCTCCTCCCCTTTCCTAATCACCACAGCCATTGGGTAGGCTTCTTGTTAATGGAAGCAAAGCAAAATTCTGTCGTGAAAATATTGGATATTCCAATTAATAAATTCCAAATAAAAGTGGAATTAAGCTAAAAATGATAAAGAGCCCTCAAGTGGCTTGTTGATTAGAAACTACTGTGGCTCCTCGTCTGGGCTGCAGCGCCAAGCAGGCAGCAGCTGCTGATAATTTGGTGCAAGTAATTGTAGAGCCAATAAGTTGAAGAAGTGCTTATTAAAAGACACGGCTTTCCTATCTGCGTGTAAGTTCAATTGAGTAATGCACTCTACATGCGGTCTGACACTGGGTAAATTATACACCTGATTTAAAAACACTCCATCCAGAAGAGCTCCTATTTTGCTCATCCATAAAATTTTTTACTTTCTCCATCACTACTTGCAGCAATGTAGGCATAATATCTATCAAATTAGGCTTGGAGGACGCCTCAGCCTGGCACCCTGCGGGCTGGAAACATGTGCTTAATATTACCGCAGTGCTTTTAACCCCATGAGTGCCCGGGCTTAGGCACAAGGCACTCTACCTCCTCAGGAACACATCCAAGATGGAGAGAGGGTGGGCCGAATCACGAGGTAGAGAATAGGTACTGAAGTTTGAGGGAGCTCAAGCAAAATGAAGTGTCTGGACCACTGTCTCCCAATACTTAGAAACACGTCTGAAATGCAAACTTTGGGAAGCAGACCATTTTGGGCTAACTAAGGAGCTATGGAAGGTGGGGCACAGCATATAATAACAGCTTGTTCTGGGGACTCTTAGGAAGGTGACGATGGGATGTGTTTTACTTAAGTATGTGAATATCCAGATGACTAATTAATGCTAATAGACAGTCTCTTCCTTCTATCTGAAGAGTGCCAGGCAGTATGTGCACCAGATGGGAAGCATACAGCAGTCAACACATATGTTTTGCATTGAGCAAAAGGATCGAGCTTTCCACAGACCACCAAAATGGGATGGGAAGCCATGAGTACTCACAAGACATTTGTTCTCATTCATTCATTAGTTTGGGAAGATAGTGCCTGATCCAGAAACTGCCCACTGCCCTACGCCCCTCTCTCCACCCAGCGGTGCTGCCCCATCGTAGAGCTAGGAACACATGAACATACACATACATGTGCCCTCTGCCTGTGGCTGCAGGGGTATCTTCTCTTCCTCCTCTTATATTATGACTGTGTATAGCCTGCTACCCAGAGTGTTAAGTGAATGGGGGGGTATACTTATTAGAGAATTTTGTTCCCATTCTTTATTTATTCTTGATCTAGAGGGACGCTCTGATTCCATTTAGCTCACTGTGGAGTGCTGTGAACACTGATGTTTCGTTGGCTGACATTTGTTATAAATGTTCTGTAGTCCTCAAGTCAGTCCCAAGCAATTGGTTACTGGAACTTCTGCCCCCAACCAGAAGGCTCTGGGTACTGATGAGCTAGGCTGCAGGGCAGTGCTTCTCAACCTTCCTTTAATACAGTTGTGATCCTTTAATACAGTTCCTCACGTGGTGGTGAGAAAAAATGTTTTCATTGCTACTTCATAACTGTAATTTTGATACTGTTATGAATTATGATGCGTTTTCTGATTGTCTTAGGTGACCCTATGAAAGGATCGCTTGACCCCCAAAGGAATTGTGATTTATGGGTTGAGAACCACTGCTCTAGGGTCAACTAGATTCCAGAAACTAGAATAAATATGAGAGAGGAGATAGAAAGGAAGAGTGGGGAGAGGGGGTGCAGGGCGGATGAGAAATGACAGTGGGGGGAGAGGGGAAGGAGAAAAAGAGACTGTGGAAAGATCTAGAGTAAGAAACAAATATGAACACAAGAGAGCCATGAGAAAACAGGAAACCAGAACTATCGGAGGAGCAGAGGCATCAAGAACTAGACATGGATTATCCCTGAGAAACAGACCACTAGGTGAAATGAATCCTTGGCAGAGAGGCAAGTATTGAGTTTAGGGTTTCTTCCATAGAGCTTCCACAAGTGGGTGAAAGTTAGTAGGGTTGCCTCTGGGAAGAGAGAATCTTGATGTAGGTACAATGAAAAGAGTAGATTTGATCCTGGCTTTGCTGCCATCACTGTGAGCAAATTAGCCTTGCTATACCTGCCTCAGGTCTAAGAGGGTATCCACAGCAATATCTGAGAGGAACAAGCACTTCTGTGTGCTCCATAAATGACAGGGGAAGTTATTCTAGACAAGAGATATTCAAAGAATCTCTGCTGAAACTTTCTCTGTATTTTTTTTTAACTTCTTGCAAGGTACATTTAAGATCCAAATTGCTTAGCACCTGCAGTGAATAAAATTGCCACATACACCAGCCCACAATGTTCTGACAGTCCTATTCCTGGTACAGGAGGTAAATGACAGGACTTTATGAAGAATTTAAAGGGACTTACTGACCAAACTGCAAACTTATTTCTGCTGCATCTTTGTGGAGCATAGCAGATCTTACCCCAAGCTCATCCCAGAATACCTGGAGCCAGCCTGGGCTTACTTTTCTCTGGGTCTAACCTGCCTTTCTACCCCACCCTTCCTCTGGGTGCTTGGGAAGGTCATCTGTAGAATTGGTCTACATTCTTCTTACTCTGCTTCTCAGTTGACTTGAGGTTAGGGAGAGAAGGGAGGATGTAGTGAATCTGGGTTCTCCAGGTGATGGCTTTCTCCTTGGGCCTTTCAGTTGAGGTATCACTGCTTAGTCACTGGCTGAGGAGTGCTGCTTGCCCTTGGGAAGGCCATGACTGAGTTTTCTTGCTTCTTCCTCTTTCCTATCAGCTATTTTTCAATTCAGAGGATTGCAGAATTGAAAATACATATATACAGAAAATAGATATATAGTAAACTATTTAAGAAATAGCTTCTCTCTCTCAGAGAGAGAGAGAGAGAGAAAGAGAGAGAGAGAGACAGAGACAGAGAGAGACTTAGAATACCAGCTCATCAGTCTTGCTTTGCTTTCTCTGGAGTGAGGAAGGAGAATGCTAATATATATTGCTTTATTTTAAACTGTGTTTTGGTAAGGAACCCCGATGGTCACCTGTGAGGGTGACCATCAGCAAACAAATATTTTTACCATGTTGGTGACAAGACGCCTAGTAAACTCTCCCAGAGTTCACTTGGATGGCTCAGTAGAGACCTTGGGGGAATTCTGGTCTACTCTTTTGATTGATAATAGAAAGTAGGACACGCCGTGCCTGACAGCCATACAGCGCTAACCATGGGGCAGAACTTTCTGTGTAAGAGTCTCTGGTCTACTCTTTAAAGCAGCTTAAGACATTCTCTTTCAAATTCTAGTTTTCTTCTCATCATTTCCCAAGTCTGATCCTTTGAGACTTCCAGCTACTGTCCCCAAATGCCTCTGCTGGGCTGTTTTCTCTTTGGTTTGTATGTGTTGCTACTATTTAGTTCTATTTTCTTAGGATCTGGAAGGGAAGATCTTTTTGCCTTAGCAGCTTAAGTGCTAGGACTACAGGCATGCGCTGCCATGTACAATAATGTGTTTATGTTGTGTTTAAATACTGGACTCTACAAGGCGATATACCTCGTTCCCAATCAGTGCAAGTCACTCGACTTAGCAGCTGTTGGTCTCAGTAGTTTCATCTGTAGATAGTACACAGCGGGGCTTTTCATGTCACTAAATAAAGCTACAGGGTTAATCTGGTAATAACTTCATGCTCAATGTTGAATTAAAGCTGTGAGCCTGATAATCGGTGTGGCTCTCAGTATTAATATTAATAACATAGAATAATAAGAAAGCTATTTAGACCCTGAGAGCAGAATGGGCCTTAACTACTTAATTAAACAAATTCCAAAACTTGCTGATGTCCTTCCCTTCAAGTCAGTGGAACAGGACTAAGAGAGGAACCAGGGAAGGGAGAAGACAGGACTTAATGGCACTGGAGGTGGGGACTGTCTGTGCAGGCAGACACTCAGAACTGCTCCAAGGAAGGAGCCTCGGAGCTATCTGCAGTATTTTAGCCACCTTTTGAAAAATTCTTTGTGGATTATTTCCAAATATTGGTAGAGAAGGACTTGTTACAGTTATTTAAAGGAAAACATGCTAGAAACAGATTTCAGGAAACCAGAGAGCTCGTCAGAAGGTAAAAACACCTTCCATTTATTGGACTTTCAGGATCTGGCTCTGTGATAAGGACTCTGTATGCTTTACTTGTCTAGTTCACATAACAAGCCCGAGGTGTCAGCATTATCCTGTTTATAGATGAGAAACCTGAAAGCAAGCCTGAGCAAATCTGAGATTGTCCCCAACTCTTAGAACTGGTTGAAACATCTCCGGGTGTTTCGAACATGCCTTGCTCCTACCCCTCTGCTATCTTGACTTCTGAGACTAAGTGAGCAGCTTCCCACCCTGAAAGTGTCTGTCAGGAACTATTGACCTGAGTTAATTAAAACAAATACTAAGAGTTCAAAACATCCCACCCCACTAACTCACTATCCAAGCTAACTGTGCTATAGCCCTGCCATCACCTCACCGCCTTCAAATGCCATCTTGCATGCAGGTCACTCTCATCAGGTGCGTTTGTCTTCCCATACAGACGTGCACCCCTGGGTTCCCCAGGTGACCCTGAAAGAGCCAGAGCTGACAGAGCCTCATACCTCACTTGTCCTCCATCCTTCCGTGCATCCTACGTGCAAATTTAGGATGGAATGAACATTCATATTTAAAAGAAAGAGTAAATAACAGGTCTCAATGTTATTTTTAAAGCTGAGAAATGCCTTCATACCTAGTGATTATTAGTGACTTTAGTTGTTGCAGTTACCAAATATTTGACAAGAACTGATTTACTGGGGAGTGGGGGGGACTTTTTTTCTTGGCTCACAGTTTGCAGAAGTAAGGTCCTTTTTTGCAGGGAAGACATGGCACCGGAGGAGGCCACATTGTGTTTACAGAGACAATAGGAAATTGGTCCAGGCTGTAAAACCTCAAGTCTGGATCCCAGTGACCCACTTACTCCAGGTAGGCACTACCTCATGAAGGACCCTCTCCTAGGAAGTGACGCTTGTGAAGAACCTCCGACTCTGAGCATGGCCCCGCACTCAGCTCCTTTCTGAGAGCCGCTGGATACTCACAGCACAGCCTGTCACTGCCCTAGTGTGAAGAAAAAGTGCCCTAGGAGTGATTTGCTCTCAAGTCCTAAGCCTAAAAATTAATATTAGAAGACTAAACAAGTCACAGAAAGACTTGCAGAGATGGGCTTGAAATCGGACAAGGAGGAAAGTGGGGGCAGTGCCGGGCGGCAGAGCTAGCGTTTCTGCTTGTGACTAATAGTGTGCCTCACGGCAGAGGGGCTTCCTGCACTGGCTGAGATGCTCCGGGGACCACTCCAGCTGAAGGTTGTTAGACGGGAGGAATCTCCAGATTTCCATTTTACCTTTATTTCTCCCGACTTGCCATCTCGTGATCTGTGCCTGACCCAAATGGTTCCAGAGACTGCAGTCCTCATGGATTCTCAGGTCAGGGAGGCGGGAAGGGAAAGCAGTTCAGATCTCAGCAGCAGATGCAGATAATCAAAAGTGCTAGCTCACTTCAACCTTATTGACGTTAAGAGTAAATATTTCTTTACATATTTTCCATAAATTTATTTATTTATTCACTTTGCATCCTGATCGAAGCTCCTCCCTCTCCTCCCATTACCCCCTCTCACCTCCCCTGCCCCCCTACCCTACACCTCCGAGAAGGGGGAGGTCCTCCTCTTGTGTCTCAACCCACCCTGGAACCTCAGGTCACTGCGGTACTAGGCACATCCTCTCCCGCTGAGGCCAGACAAGGCAGGCCAGTGAGAGGAATAGGATCCTTAGGCAGGCAGCAGAGTCAGGGTAATATTTCTTAAGCCTTGGAGAGGAATTTATTGTTTACTCAGACCTTCACAGGAGCACCCTAAGCAATATACTTAGCTCTTCACAGGAGCACCCTAAACAGTGTACTTAGCTCTTTACAGGAGTACCCTAAGCAATATACTTAGCTCTTCACAGGGGTACCCTAAACAGTGTACTTAGCTCTTCACAGGAGCACCCTAAACAGTGTACTTAGCTCTTCACAGGGATACCCTAAACAGTGTACTTAGCTCTTCACAGGGGTACCCTAAACAGTGTACTTAGCTCTTGACAGGAGTACCCTAAACAGTGTACTTACATCTTGACAGGAGCACCCTAAACAGTGTACTTAGCTCTTCATAGGAGTACCCTAAACAGTGTACTTAGCTCTTCATAGGAGTACCCTAAACAGTGTACTTAGCTCTTCAAGGAGCACCCTAAACAGTGTACTTAGCTCTTCACAGGAGTACCCTAACAGTGTACTTAGCTCTTCACAGGAGTACCCTAAACAGTGTACTTAGCTCTTCACAGGAGTACCCTAAACAGTGTACTTAGCTCTTCAAGGAGCACCCTAAACAGTGTACTTAGCTCTTCACAGGAGTACCCTAAACACTGTGCTTAGCTTTTTATAGGCATGCCCTAAGCAGTATAACTAATTCTTCGCAGGAGCACTGTAAGCAGTGTACTTAGCTCTTTATAGGAGTACCTTGGTCCTAAGCGTTGTACTAGGTCCTTGGCAGGGATACTCTGGTACTTAGCTCTGTACTGGCCCTTGATCTAATGAAGTTGGGGTTTCTCTATTTGTTTGAACCCAGAAGGAATGGTGTTGAAAGCAAAGCAGCCCTCCCCAGTCAGGCAGACGGAAGGAGAGGTCTGACGCCTTCACTGTAAATCTATATTTAGTATCATGGTACTAGTGGCAAAGGTCACAGCTATCCTCAAAACTCAGGTTCTTTTTCCAAAGTCTTCTTAGCATGGCCGACTCTAGGCAGGATGCCCATGGTGGAAGGCTCTGGAGGATGACTTGGGTCCAGGCTCACTGTAGCTATAGGACCCAAGGGCTTTCCTTCACTCTCTTAGGTGTGGCTGGAAGAGTCCTTCCTCTGCCTACCCCACTGGGATACTGGAAGACTCAGTTGCAGTACACAATGCGTAAGTGTCATGGAATCTGCTCTTCAGCACTTTTGTGGTATGCTTGTTGAAGACATGGAGATGGTTTAAATTGTTACCAAGCCTATATTGTTAACCATACTGCATGCTTTCTGGCCCAAAGATCCTGAACTATGCGATGAATGAAGGTCACCCATTCTATTTGTGGTATCCATTTTACAAGAGTCCCTCTTACCCTGTTTATAACTAGAGTTACACATAGGGAGTTAGCCCTTGGGAGGACTCCTAAGACAATGCAGCACTGAAGAATAAAGACAAGAGACTCACAGGGCTTCCCACGCAGGTCTCACTGCATAGTTAGCTCAGTAATAGACAGGAAATTTGGTCCCTTTGAAACCCAGAGTCTTTGAAGGCAGAAGCTTGGCAAACAGCTGCAACAGAACAGAATGGGTGAGGCTGATTTGCTTGCTTATTTTTTTCCTCAAAAAATGACACCACCTTTTATGGTGATAGAAATTATAAATCTGAGCATAATTTCTGAAAGTTCCCTGTGCTTAATCTTGTGCTAGTGCAGACACTTTTCAACATCGTGACAATCCAGAATGATCAGACCCTTGACCCTGGCTCACAACCTTGGTAACAGCAAAACTGATCATGTGGTATAGATGAAATCGAACACTGAATGAGTGTGTGTAGCATGACAGTGCTACACTAGTCATTTACGTGTGCTGGGCCATCTGCTTCTTTAGAACAGCAGTTATGCTCATTATTGTCTGGTTACTGTGTAAGGAAGGCTGGGGTTCAGAAAGGATGAACAATGTGTGCAAAGTCACAGAGCTAGTAAGAGTAGGTCTAGCCCAGGCTTGTTAGAAACACTTCTCTCTAGACTCTATTTTACCTTGAATGATAAGGACGTTCCTCACAACAGGGGCTAAGAGGGATCCCCTGGCTTCCTTGTCTCTGTCATCTGCGCCAGTTTGTGACTCAGAACTTGTAGGTCAAGATCCTGAGACTGAAGGGGTGGTACAAAGGTTACAAACACTGGACTCCAGTTTGGTGGCTCCCAGCAACCACACTGGACTGGTCACAACCTTCTACCTGTTCAGATTTAGGAAATCTGATGCCCACTTCTGGCCTCCTCTGGCACCCATTTTCTCTTCTCTCTCTCTCTCTCTCTCTCTCTCTCTCTCTCTCTCTCAACAGAATTAAAAAAATCTTTTAAAGAAAGTTATATGATTATTGAGAAGCAGTGATCTTTTTCTACTTCCAATGTTCTTTGAGGTCAGGTGTTAGACATTTTTGGGAGGTGCCAATAAAGCACAAGTATGATAAAGCCTCCCTGGGGAGCTCAGAGTCTAGTGATAAACTGAGGCTCAGAGGTAAGTAACCTACTCCCTTTGGGAGAAGCAGGTGCATGGAAAGGCAGTGCTAGAGCAAGCCCCCATACAGAAATACTTTAGTCTCTTCACAGAGAGCTTAAGGAAGTTTTAGGTTTCACCAGGACCAAACACATTTCTCAATGAACTCATCTGCTTTCTGATAGCTTTTCTGTACTTGCTCCCAAAGCCATGAGGTGCACTGTCAATTTCTTGGGACACAGTGACTTTGTAGGCAGCGTATCAACTCTATTGTTAATAGAGAGATGATGTGAAAAATTGGGAGGAAGGAGAAGAGATTTATGTTACCCTTTTCAGGGGAGGGGGATTTGCCAGAGCCAGCCTGTTGCTATTGTATATTTTGTGTTTTCTCTACATTCTGTCAACGAGTTTGTATATACTGGACCTAAACTGAATTTTAGTAAGACACAACAATTATTGTAGTTGTGTGTACAGAGGCGAGCCTAGGTAACAGCTCAGAGGAGCTCTAAGACATGCAGTTAGGTAATGTAGTCATCTAGCGGACATTGTGGAACAAGGTCATACAACTTATGAAGTCATGGTGCCACAGGCTAGTCACTATGAATGGCCAACTGGGAGATGCTGTAAGTTAGAGATGTGTGAGGTGTGGCTGGGTTCCAGGTGACATTTTGTATGTCTAGAGACTATAAAATAATAAAATACATGGAAAATAAACAACCAATTGCACAGCTGTGTATTACTGTGAACAAACACTGCTTACTGTGCAGAACCATATGTGAAGCCATGTGTGTCTGTCCAGCATGTAGGCTTGTATAACACGTACCATGAAGGGCACATGACTAAGGCTCACAGTAGGAATTCTTCAGTGCCACTGTGATTTGTCACACACATGGCCTACCACTCATGGAAACATACTGGAACAGCTTATAACTAGATCCACGTGAGACCTTTACGTAGAAATTGATCGATGAGGTATGGAGGAGGCTTTTGCTAGGACTCATGGAAAAATGCTATCCAAACTAAGCTTAAATTACTTGTTGGACTTGATTGTAATATTCAAATTTCTACTTATAAGATAATTTAGTATTAGATTAGGAAGACATCTGAGTTTTTAGCCATAGAACTTTTTTTTAAGCTAAGCATTGACCTGGAGGGATGGCTCAGTGGCTAAGATCATTGCTGCTCTTGCAGAAGACCTGGGTTCAGTTATCATTCATATCAGGCAGCTCAGAACACTTATAACTTCAGGTAGGGGGGTGATGCTCATTTCTACTATTTATGACCAGCAGGTATGCATGTGGTACATATACATATCTATAGATACCTACACATGCATAATGGATGGATGGATGGATGGATGGATGGATGGATGGATAGATAGACAGATGGATAGATAGATTTTTTCATTAAAAGCTGATCTTGGCAGTGTGTACTTTTAATCCTAGCACTGAGGAGTCAGAGACAGGAGGATCCCTGGGACTCTCACTGGTTAGCCTCCCTAATCTACTTGACTAGCTCCAGGCCAGTGAGAGACCTTGTCTCAAAGAAGGAGGTTGGCAGCACATAGGGAATGACAGCTGAGGTTAATCTGTGGCTTCTGCATACATGTACACACACACACACACACACACACACACACACACACACGTACACGTACACACACACTCTTCATACCTGTATAGGCACACAGTACCAAGATTTCAATTTGGAATTGCTATAAGCAGTGTGATTACTGCACAGCTGGCCCTGTGCTAGGATGGTACCCACCTCTGCTGGCATCACCTCGCTCATCCCTACCTAGAAGATGAGCAAACCCAGCAGGGCCTCACCCAGTCCAAGCCATGTTTACCACCAGTTCCAGAGGGCACCAGAGCCTGGATACGTCCATGCTGCTCTTGGCCATCCACCGTGAAGCTTTGGTACAATGTCAATGTATTGCTTTTCTTGGATGGTAAGCTCCCCATTTTCTGTCCCTAACAGCCTCACAGAAGTCTTCTGAAGGGCAGCTTCCTCCTGTTACTGTTTTTATTTTTACTAGGAAGTAGCTAGATCTGTTGGTGGTCATCGTGACCACTGGATAGGTTCTGGGTCTTGGTGTCAAGGTGCATTTCTGATGGGCCACCAGCATGTGTCTTCACAGAGTGACAAACAGATCAGTCTTGTTGGGAGCACCTGCTAACAGCCTGCAGAGCGGTGGCTTCCACACTGGCCCCCAAAAGCAGTGCCTTGCTGTGACTTGTGTAATTTTTCCTTCTAACCCAGCAGAAAAGGGCAGGACATTGGAAGAAAATGTAACAATTTCCTTAATGCGTCCAAAGTGCTTGCCCAGTCTTACGAAAATGGAGTCAGAGAGAGCTATGTATGCTGCCGCGCATTTTCATGTATCATCTGCAAAGAAAGCCTGCGGCTCCTTCCTTTCTGCACCCTTCCCAGTTGCAGATTGCTTGGTGCTGCCGAATTGGAATTAATACGTCTATTCTTGTATGATTTGAGAATCATCTATGTAAGCTAACAAAAAAACAATCAGAAGTCTCCCAATGTATTACCATATCAGAAATATGAGCTAGGCAGGGTGGCACATGTTTATAACTCCATTTCTTGAGAGGCAGAGGGAGATGAATTGTCACAGGTTCGAGACTGGCATGATCCACACAGGCAGAGTTCTCTTCATTGGGTTAGTAAGAGGTTGTTCTTCACTGCTCCAGCTTCTGCTGGTGAAGGATACACAGTGAGGTGCCTTGTGGATTAAGAGTAACTTTGGTTTCCTTGAGCTGCAGAGCAAGGAGGGAAGTCCAGGATCAATGCACCCAAAGCAGGCCCCGTCAGGCCCAAAGAGAGCAGCAAAGGTCCCTGGTACTGATGTTGCAGGGAGAGACTGATAAGCTGAGTAGTGCCATCATCATCATGCCTGTTGAAAGCCACTGACCTCCCTGACTCCCCCTCATCTGCCATCAAATGAGAAGGTGGCACTGAGTGGCATACAACAGCTCCTAAAGTGAGTGACACATGCTGTTTCCTTGGCTGGAAACCAGCCAGCCTTGTCCCAGCCATTCTGTCAAACGTTCAGGCCAGCATCAGAGGCCTGCTCTATGAAGGCGTATGAGGGCTTTGTAAGTGCTTCAACCTACAAAACAATAATAATCAAAGGAAAAGAGGCTATCACCTTGAAAGTGGAGGTCATGGGAAGGGTCTGAGGGGGAAGGGAGAGCGAAAGTGATTTAGTTCTATTTCAGTTTAGAGCATATTTTTTTAAAAGAACTTTCAACTGAAAAGATAGCCAAGTTCTGAGCTAACCAAGTTAAGCCCCGTGTACAGTTACCAGGAAGGGGACCATGATCACTACAGAGTGTCTCAATTTGTTTTAATTAAAAGGACACATCAGCCAGCTTGTGACTGTCATGTTTCCCTAGGAAGCAACATAGAACTCTGAGAAGGATACAGTTCTTTTGCAGCAGAGGCCTCCTCGTCAATACCTCCACCTGGGCACATGTTATCAAGTATAAAGATAGGATGGGTGATTTGTGGTGAAATGCATTGATACGGATGAGAGAATTAGCTTGCTTGGTTATAGAAAATGGCAACAAAGACAGAAGGCAGAAAGCTCTGGCATGGTGGAATTCTTTTTCTTTAAATCATGAGGCCAGCATTTGACAATGAATAAACTCACCCAATGACTGTTGATTTGAATCTTCGTCACATCTTCCAGGCTGCACTGCTGTCCTGTCTTCCAGAGCTTCTGCACTGTGGCTTGCTGTCTTTGTGTGACATAAATGAATATTTCTCATGGAAGGATTTAATTACGTTTTTATTTCATGTATATGCATGTATATGTCCATATATGCGACTGTGTGTGTAAGATGATATATGTGTGTCTATTTGTATGATTATATGTGTGTCCATGTGTGATTTTGTGTCTGTGTCCACGTGTGTGATTATGTGTCTGTATACATAAATGTGGCATGTGTGTGTGTGTCCATATGTGACTGTGTGTGTGAGATTGTGTAACTGTGCCTATTTGAATGATTATATGTGTGTCCATGTGTATGTGTCCATGTATGTGATGTGTGCATGTGTGTGTATGTGTGTGTGTCCTGCTCACACTGTGTCACAGCTCACACATGGTGGTCAGAGGATAACTTGTTTGAGTCAGTTCTCCCTTTCCACCACATAAAGTCCAGGGATTGAGCTCAGGTTTTTATTCACCAAGCCATGTCACCAACCCACATGGAAGGACTTTAAATAGTGCCTGTTTGTGTGCTGTGGTAGCATTGAAGAACAGTAAGTATGTATCCAGGACCTCTGTGCACAGGCTGTTTGGCTGGTAAAGAACTTGATTCTCCTGTGTGGTAAGCATTTCCTTCTAAGGAAGGCCTACAGGGTTGTGGGGAACATTCTGTTCTGTAATAAGTACTTCCCAGAGACAATGGCTCCCTTCCTGGGTGCACAAGACTAGCAGCAGACCTACAGAGAAGAGAAAGTACTGGGGCAGTAGGGTTGTATTTGTATTCAGAAAAGACACCTGATTGAGACAGAAAGGTTTTGGGGTTCTGTTTGTTTGCTGTTGTACTAAATATAAAAAGCCCTTACCTAAGTAAATGCTTCCCTCAGTTTGGAACCGTCTGGAGCCGTCACACGCATGCTTCTCAAACTCGAGGGCAGGCTACATACATGTAATTGGCCGCTCTTTCCTCTCCCCCAGCAGTCTGTGAAAATGCCCCTGTTCTGCCGAGCCATTAAAAGGCAGCGGTTGCACCATACTGTGATTTGGAAGCTGAAGAAAATGGCCAGGACTGACTGATATCTGATAAACAGTAACAGGAGTCCGTTTATTGCACCAATCGTTAAATAATGGCGCTGATTATAAGGCAGCTAACTGCAGATGCAGTAATTGTCTGTCATAAATCTTAGTCACTTGTGACAGGAACACAATGAGCCGGAGCATCTGCTCTAGGGCAAATGACTTCTGATAAATATCAGCTCCACGAAAATGTACTTGGATGTGTCTCAATATTTTGGAGAGCCATTCATGTTGCTTCCACAAATGTGAAGTTATTATTGGTTTGTATTGATTTCACCACCCTTTTTTTTTTTAAAGAGACAGAGAGTGACTCAAGGTTGCGTTGAATAGCATCTCAGCTCTCTTTATCTGATCTACTCATTCTCTCAAATGCATGTTTGAGTGAAAAAAAATAATTGCACTCTTTTTGGTAGATTGCTGCTCAGAAACACAGCCTGGGAAATTCAATATACAGCCTATAAAAAAAATAACAAAAGCCAATGTTTGCTAAAGGGAGAGGGAACATGTTTGGGATTTTACAAAGATTATTTTTTAGAAAAAAATTTTAAGTCTTAAAATGCTAATCTCTAATGAATTTTAACCACCTGAAAATGAGTTGTATGTTCTCCTATGATGCCCAAAGAGAAATTGTATTATCATATTTATTATAAAAATTCCCAGAAGATAATAGCTACACATCCAGGAATGTACTGAAGTTAAAACAAAAATAAAAAACCACTTGGGGAAGTTGGCATTAGATAGAATTTTAGTAACACCACATTTAAGAATATGCCTTCTAAATTGGTTATTTCTTTGTAAACAGTGACTGCATCCAGGGTGCTTAGAAAGACAAAGCCTTAAAACTTTATGCTTACCTGATGTAGAAGCACAGCCTTGTAGAATTCAGACTTAAAAATATGATTTCAAAATGTTGAGAGTAATTTAATAATGAAGCACTGTGTCTGCTCATAGCTGTTCATGGCAGTCAGTGGTTCAGGGCTCATGCCTGTTGTTCCCATGTGAAGAAAATGAGAGGTCTGCAACCTTCCCAGGAAGTTGCTCAGTGTCTGCAGCTGAGAAGTCCAGGTGTGTGTGTGTGTGTGTGTGTGTGTGTGTGTGTGTGTGTGTGTGTGTGTGTGTGTGTGAGTGTGTGTGTGTGACTGTGTGTGTGTGTGTGTGTGTGTGTGTGTGTGTGTCTGTGTGTGTGTGTTATGGTGAGGATCTAAGGGATGGTGGTGACACATGATATAAGGGGATCGCTTTTCTGCTGAGCTCTCCTGTGGATGCCTGGGGTCTTCTCTATTGAGTGGCTCTGCCTCAGGCTGAAAGGCTTGGATGAAGCTGCCCATCTAGCCACAGAGCGTCACAAGCTCACCCACGGGATACAAATAAGTCTTTTCTAGAAATCTGACTCATGTTTCCTCTAGTGTCTGCCTATGGAAAAACAACCCTCTGAGCTCCTTAATAGCTCCAGGTGAGGAGCAATGCTGAAGGTCCAGATGGCAGGCCCAGGGTCTGGGGACCCTTTTATAATTAACAATCTCCTTAAAACAGTGTCTCTGACGCTATGCTAAACTTCTTGGGAGATTATTTGAAATAGAGGAGTGGTTTTCAGTGAGCCTAATACTTAGAGTACAATCAGGCAGGTTGTTTTGACTGATACATTTAAGGGATAGGAAAACCAGTCCCTAATCTTAACTTTGTATAAAGACTTAAGACTTCCCCAGACAAACTGACCCAGGCATGAGTCAGGCTCTACCAGTGAAAATCGAAGCCTTTCCCGAATTCTGCCATGACAGTGGCCAGAGGTTCGATTTTGTTACTATTAGGGTTGTAGAATGTGTGCTCGCTCTAAACCATTTACACATGTTTGATGGAGGAGAGAAGCAGTGGTCCCTGGAGCTGTTGTTAACGAGACCTTTATTAGTATTGCATATTTATTAACTAATCCCTGGGTTGGGAATAAAATTCCCATGTTTGTCTGGGTTTTCATTTGCATGTGATTTTAAATCTCTTGAATTTTGTGTTGTAACTTATTTCTCATCCTGGTCAAACAGACCTGGTCTAACAACCCTGTTAGAACTTACAAAAGATCATGTTTCTATTTTGATGGGGATAATTCTCTGAATTCAGTTTAAAAATGAAGCACACATATGTTGAATTTCCTGTGTCATGCTGGACTGGGATTAGAAGTGCCAAAGGGTTCAAGAAACAGCGCCCACCGAGCTTCGTCAGAGCTGGATAAACATCAGGTGAGAGCGACAGGAGTTAGCAAAACGTCAATGACCTGGGTTGTACTGGAGGGTAACAGAAGGCCAGGAGGGTCAGAGGTGGGACCTGTGGAAGGCTGCTGTTGCCCAAGGTGAGTCAATCAGGAAGACGAATTTATGATTATGATAGTACCCCTTTATCTGACCTATTGTAATGAAAACCCTCCTTTATATTTTGAAGATACTCAGATGTGTACACGTTGTTTAATACAATTGAAAGCAGGAAAGAGTAAATAAATCTAATCTATGTAGGAGTCAATGAGATTTCATCTGAAAGTCAGACCTTTGCCTGCTCAGCTCCTCCTCTCTCAACCTTGGGCAGCTTCCCTGTGTCCTACCAGGAAGCCTACATCTTAAACCATAACACAGCCTGGTTTTTGACCTTTGTAGTATCCTCCCTAGCCATCCGTGTTGTGAGGGTCATGTGTGTACAACTTTTTCCATGTCTATGTTCACTGATGTCATGTTGGTGGCTTGCAATCAGACCCATTGGCAATATTTAAACTATGCAAGTGGAGGAACATTACAAATTAGAGCCCACCCTTCCACCTACTACCACAGATCCAATTGCTAATAATTACCAATGCCCCACTATATGAGCCCTGAAATGTGAGCCCCTTGAATATCTTAGCTTTGCTGACCAGGAATGGGTCCAAGATGTGCCGGAGCAAATCAGAGAAACTGCTAGTTGCCCTGCCACACCTGTTAACTCACCGATGGCAGGGCCAGCCTCTCTGCCGTTGCTTAGAACAGGCCAGCTTGACCAAGAATTGTCTGACAGTCACATAGAGTCCTGAAGTTTTGTCCTGAGGATTAAGAATCTCCTCACTACCTCCTCACCACTCCCTAGTGCTTTGCTAAAGCAGTTTCTCCAACCACAATTAGTCTGTTCCTCAGAGGAACAGCTTATCCAAGCTTCTTCGCATCTTGTTTTAGTGATCTTTATGAACAAGATCTATGGCAGCGGGTGGCTAATCTAACCTCACTAAAATATGGCAGTGTGTTATTTTAATTAGCCCCAGAGTAATATCTCCTTGCATTACAAACAACTAAGTCTTTTAGGAAAAGTACTGGGGACTCATGTCTACAGGACAGGTGAGCTTGTCTCAGTCTAAGCCACATATCCTGAATCAGTGGGGCCTGGCACCTTCGTTCTCCTGTGCTTCTGAATTAAACAAGGATGAGCCTTGAGCTCCGAACTGAAGATGTGAGTGCGTGGCTGGATGCAGGGATTGTGTGCAGTGCACAGTTTTGAGGAGCCATCTGGGAGACGAACTCTTGCACACCGAAGTTGTGGATGCTCTAGGATACTTCCAGGATTTTTAAGTTCAAGGGGCGGTGGTTTGGAAATCATGTACTGCCCATAACTGTGAGGCATATCATCTCTATACCATGACAGACGCCATGTGACTCACATCACGGTAAGAACAAGTGGGAGAGAGGAGGTCTGAGCATCTGCCCCCATTCCAGCATGGGTACAAGCTGAGGCTGGCAGGCTGCCCGAGGGAATGATGGGTCTGTGTGGTTGCCATGGTTGCTGCCAGTGGCTGTGAGCTGTCGACTCGAAAGATGAGGACCAGTTATTATTTGGTATCACAAGGCCTTGCATGCTTTTCTTACAATAAAAAAGAAATCCTCTCTTTCTGCTACTATTCTAGTGTTGAAACAAGGAATGAATGAAAGATTCTTTCCATAGGTAGCCCGGCTACGGTAGGAACTGTGCTGAAATCCATCAGTGATCAGACTCAGCATTAGACACAAAGTATTTTGAGATCATCTGACGCTGTGTCATCTACTTACTGATTACAGTGACAACTGGAGTATCTATCTGTGAACATGAAACTCTAGACACAAACTTGCCCTATGGTGCAACATCTTAGCTTTCTATTGTATGTGATGTGAACATCCTCCTCTACTCTGCACTTCCCCATGATGCATTGTGCTACCATGGCTTAAAGCAACTCAGATAACCAAGGGCTGGTCCTTTGAATCATGAGCTAAAAGAAGCCTTTCCCATTTACCAGTTGTTTATCTCAGATGTTTTGTTGCAATGGCAGAGGGCTGAATGATACTTTGATAGAGAGTTGTTATCTAATATATATACAAAGAACTATATATAGTTCAGTAGCGTGCACACACACACACACACACACACACACACATACACACACACACACACACACACACACACACACGGATGTCTTTCATCAATAACCAGAAAGAAACATGGGAATAAGTCAAGGCTGGAGAGATGGCTCAGTGGTTAAAAGCACATGCACATCTTCAGAGGATCAGAGTTCAGATCCCAGCACCCCATATCAGGGGATCTGACCCTTCTGTCTTCCAAGGGCACCTGAACATACATGAGTACACTTGCCTGCAAACACGCATGCATGCTCATAGTTAAAAATGAATAAAAAATAATTTTTAGAAGGGAAGGTAAGTACTGGTTCAAGTGCGAAGAAAACACTTGTATTTTGTTATGAGAATGTATGTTGGCACAGCCTCTAGGGGAAACAATGTAGATATTCCTAAAAAAAATGTTAAAAACCAGATCATATTAGCTACAGCACAGCTAGCATATGAACCCCATCATCCCTCTCCAGGGAATGTATTCAAAAGAACAGGGATATCAACGGACATGTGATAGCATTTCCCAAAGAGAACTGGCATCAACATACTCTTTTATTTTATAAATTTATAGTTTTCTTTCTAGTCATAGTATCTAAGAAGATAAATATTGACAAACACAGTCACCATCAGCAAGTCAGCTTTGAGATCCCTGTCTTGAAGAAGTCTCTTCTCAGTTGAATCTGAGAGAAGCCAATATCCAGATACCACAATGCAGCAGCCACTTAAGGCAGCCTCAAAGAACCTACTATGGCATATCTTCTGCAAAGCTGTGTATATACATATATTAACTTATATATTGTATATTACTATATATTTTATACATTATTTATACATATGTGTATAATATGTATATATTAACTTTTGTCTAGATCAAACATAGGGGTTAAAGAGATTCATTCAGTTAGTGAAAAGCTTGCTGCAAAAGGATAAGAACCTGAGTTTGGATCCCCAGGCCCCACGGATAAACATGGACACAGTAGTATATGCCTATGATCCCCGAGCTGAGAAGGGACTACAGTGACCAGCCAGTCTAACTAATGGGTGGACTCCAGGTTCAGTGAGACCTCTGTCTCAAAACCCAAGGTGGAGAGCAGTAAAGACATCCAACATAGACCCCTAGCTTCCACAAGCTTGCACATATATGTATATACATGTAAACACATGTACATGTGTCCTACACCCAAAGTCCAACAGAGCCATCTCTCAAGCACCAGACTCTTTTAATATTAATCTTTAGTTAGTCTTTTTATGCTGTAGGTGTCTGCAACAACTGGGGGAGAGTTACTAGCACCTCACATTAGTTAATATTAGCATCCTTCTAGGCTTTGCCCAACAGTTACCTGGCAACAGCCAGGTAGGCCTGGCTTCCTATAAAAGAGGGTGTTTGACCCCTCTTCTTTTTCTTAATTTCTCTGCCCCTTCTCTGACTCTCTTCTCTCCCCATCTCCCTTTTTCCCTCTCCCCTCTTCCTTCTGCCCCTCTCTCCACGTGTTCCTGGCCAACCTCCCCCCTCCCTCCTCCTCCTCCTCTTCCTCCTCCTCCTCCTCTCTGTTTCTGTTTTTGTCTCTGTCTCTGTCTCTCTCTCTCTCTCCTTCTCTGTCTCTACTCCCTTCTCACCTCCCCTTCCCATGTCCCAGATAAACTCTATCCTACACTATACCAGTCATATATCTGATACCTCTGGACAGGGATGTCTCAGCGTGGGCTGGCTGAGGCACCTGTCCCACTGCACTCTACCAGGCTGTATCAAATTCCCCTGGTCCTCCTTTTTATAAAACACAACAGTTAATAGAAAGACAAACAGCCAGCTGTGCATGACGGTGTCTCACATGAATCACAAGAGTTTACTCAGTCTTGGTGCTTGAATGTTTAATGTTTTCCTTCTTTTCTCTGAGGACGTGTGATGCCCGGTAAGTGCTTGAGCATCCATCCCGTTAAGGAAAGAATAGTTGATAAAGAGTGGTCATTTAGATGTGACTATTTGCCAGAGATTTCTTTCTTTCCTAAAAGAACAAATACCACCATTGCTGTGTGGGAAATAACTGCTGGCATTTGTTGGCAGTGGTGGGATATGAGTTTCCAAGTACAGCTCAGGACTCTGGAAAATGTGTCCTGCACAGTGACCTCCAGGGCATCCCGATGTAGCCCGATGATGACAGAAGTCAAATATCTAAACAAAAGCCGCTTTTCTTACTTTTGGGTTTCAAAACACAGTTTCATGAAAATCTAAAGCAATACATAATAGTAATGCTATTACTTTATAAATTTATATTTAACATCTACTCATAATTTATAATGGCATAAATACTGGCAGGTGCAGTCAGCATCATCAAGGGAACTTTGAGATCTTCACAATCCTTTAAAATATTTTTAAAAGTTTTTAAAAATTAAAATTATATATCGTGTACCTGAGTGAGTCTGCGTGTGTGTGTGTGTGTGTGTGTGTGTGTGTGTGTGTGTGTGTGTGTGTTCTTTTAAAGCTGACCTCTTGGTAATCACCTAAGGGTTCACCATTAAGGAAGACTGAGCCTCCCTCTCTCATTAGTCATCAATTGACTGAAGCTCTTTACTAGGGTTAAGCCTTATAGGATTTCCCTCATCCATGTTGGTGTGTCAACTGGTATTGTAATTATTTGGACCTTGTTTAGGCAGCCATACTGTTGTGATTTCATGAGTGCATCTTCCTGTACTATCTAGAAGACAGTCTCTGAGCAGACACCCTGGCCTTCTGGCTCTTAGAAACATTCTGCCTTCCGTTCTGCAATGAGCCTTAGTTATAGGGGTTTTGTTTTAGATGTATTGGTTGGGGCTGGGGACTCCAGAGTAAGTTGCTCTCTGTGTTTTGAAAAACTGTGGATTTTCCTAATGCTTGCCATCTGCTTCAAACATAAGCTTCTTTGATGGAAGAGGGTGTTAAGGGTAAGTATTTTTAGAAGGCAGTTAGGAGATATGGTGGCTTATGGAGGTGGTAATGGGTTCTCCTCTAGGCTCTGTGGTCTCACTAGTCATTGGTGTTTGGCCAAAACTAGAAAATGTCCTGAGAGAGATAATCCAGGCGAAGAAAGACAAACATGTTATGTTCTGTCCTGTTTATGGTTTCTGGCTCAGAGACGTTACATGTGAGTATATAACCTGGAGCAACTGCAGAAGGCAGGGAGGTAAAAAGAGATGGGGGAGGCTCTAGAGGGTGAACAGCAGGTCTCAGGGATTATGAACGGGGAAATGGACAAAAATAGGTCTTAACTGGGGAGTGGGAGGGAACAGTACAGAGAGAGAGTTAAGGAAGAAGGAGGGATAAATAGCACTAAAGATGTTTGGAAAACCACAGGAAATCATACTGTTTTATGTTTACCTAAAATTATACATTATATATTACATATGTGTATAATATATATAATATATGTAATATATAATAGATATTTATATGTATATATTATATTTTATGTGTGTAAATGTGTATACATGTTTACATAATTTGAATGAAGTTATACCACTAGTGGCAATAATGCTTCACCAAGAACAAAGTCTACGTAACAAAATCCTCCATGCTAGAGAAGCCTCCTTTTGAGTTTTTGGCCAAGGGAGTCCAAGAGATGACCCCAAAACAATGTAGGCCATTGCAGTTGTCCTTGATTGTCTCTCAGAAGCTGAAGGTAAATTCCTTTTGCTGAAGATAACCATGCACTTCAAACATGAAGGAGGACTTGAAGGAGTTGAGCTGCATCTGACCTGGAGGCCTCCTCCCCAAGGACTGGTGCTCTCAGTACTGGAAGGAGTTATGCAAGCAACCAAGGGAGAACAGCAGTCAATAGTCCTACACTGTTTTAATACCTATGGACCACAGTTATGTGCATAAATGCAAGATATTCCCAGTGGTGCAATCCAGGCACCTTTATCTCGGGGTTAACCATAGCTGTCTAACTGGACTTCAGGCCTGCACAGCTGGAGGGACTTCATGCCCAGTGCTGTAAGCCTGGTGCTTTTCAGTCTTTTCAGTTGCTTTTCTGTCACACTGGTGAAAATCTGGGAGACTGTGGAAGTAGAGACTCAGTGTACCACGTGTTGGTTATGGTGAATGAATAACACGAGGAAGCTGGTGATTGCTATCTATTTATAACAGGTTATTTAATTTGTAAAAAATAAATCTAAAGACACAGAGTCTGCAAAACACAGAAATCCTGTTCGACAGGAAGAGGCTAATTAGACTAGCTATTGCACATTTTCAACTATGATATTTATGTTTTCCTGTGTTATCCAATCTCTTACAATAAACAACATTCCTGGAATCCTTTGAGAAAGTGATTCTGTTTTTACTAAATAAACAACTATAGAATATTGATGTATTGTGCATCTAATTAATTCTAAACCAAAACTGTTTATATTGTCTTTGAACTTATAGTATATGTGGCTTCTAGTACAAAAACTGCTGAAATTTAAACCAATTTAATAACAAATTGCAAGATAGTTTCCTAAATCAAGCTGTGACATTCTACTCAGCGCACCCCTGAATTGTGCTGTTTATTGTTTTTCCTTTATCATATGTATGGAGGTATACACACATACACATGTGCATTTTGTACATAAACTACTTGTGTGTGTGTGTGTGTGTGTGTGTGTGTGTGTGTATTCACACAGAGAGAAAGACAGAGAGAGGATATCATATCTACCTATCATCTATTAATCCTCATTTCTTCTGTTCTTAAACTAAGACGTAAGCTCTTTGATGATAGAATTCAGTAAACACTATCTTACTCATCATTTCCCGGCTGCCTGAGGTTTTCTTGGGAGCCTCCCACATAGTCGTGTCTTCTGGTCCTCAGAACAGCCCTGTGTGCTTCTTTAGCGGATGAAGGAAACCAAGCCTGAGAGGGCAGGCGCCATGCCCAAGGCTGCGGAGGTTGCGCAGCAGCGATGGGTTTAGTCTTAGAGTCTAACCCTGGAGTTCCCTTTGGCCAACAGGCAGAGACTATGTCATGCTGTCTCTTCAGCCATTCTTCATGGTGGCGCTTAGAAGATGCCTGGATCCTGACACAACATCAGAGGACTCCGTCTAGCCACTCTGCAGGACCCTCATCCTCTGCGGCGAGGCTTTGCTGACATGCTCACTTCGTGGTTTGTGATGGAGGGATGGCATTTTGGCCATCATCCTTCTTCAAGTACAAAAGTAGCCACACTTGATGTCGAGAGCATTCAGAGATGAAGTCCTTGCAGACTCACAGACTTCAGGGTTCAGAGCTACTGAGGGCATCCAGGCACTAGGACACAGGAAGACTATGCCTTCCCACGTCTGCTTTGGGAAGTATCTGAAAACATCCTTTGGTCATCTATTCCTAATGACACACAGACATTGAGCCTCCTGTGGGTTCTGTAGGAGTAGATTTCCTTTGACAGTACTCACTCATAACCTTTCCTCTGCTACCTTTGTTCTCTCCCCTTTGACCAGTGTTTGTCAAAGATGGAGACCCCTTTGCCGTCCCCTAACTGATTTGAGGCTTCTGCCCCATCCTTGAGCTCCTTCCTCTCCTTCCCCCATCACCTGGGTCCCTTCAGCTTCTAGAAGTGTGTTGTTGGTGAAAGGAACCTGGTGCTATTACCAACTGCCTTCAGCTCGTCACTGGCATCAGAGAACATTGTGTCTTCAGTTATTGTTTTCTTCAGAGCATCAAGTAACATGAGGTACTAAGCTGTCACCAACTTCAGACACCATTACGTCTGGATTTCCTCTCTATGAGGGGCATCATGACATAAAGAGGAAAATAGTAAATCAATTAATCAAACAACAACAACAACAAAAAAAAACGGGGTTCAGTTTCCATGAACCTTTGGATTGCTTCCACAAATCTCACATTTACTGACTCTTATAATGGCGTCCAGTTGGTTCAAGCTTTGAATCCAGTAGACTTGCAATGAAGTCAGCTCCAGCCCTGGTGCTCAGAGCTGCAGTGGGCGTGTCATAGTGGGTGTGCCATTGATGGAGGAGACTGTGGTTTAGACACAATACTCAGTTCTCTGCTCACAGAAGAATGCGCCCATCTCTGCCTTCTGCTTGCACATTTGAATTCTTTAAGAATAACAATTACATAGTCTTAGTTTTAGAAATGTGGTTTATTTAGAGATTTAAACAAAGCATGTACATTTTTCAGATAATAAGAAAAAGCAAAAGCATCTATGTGTGTGTGTACGTGTGTGTGAGATCACAAGAGGGTAATGTTGAGTGGCAGGGATGGACAGAATTCAGGTGAAAGAACGATGGGCCATGAAAGAAGATGGAAAGCTATTTGTTTTTTTCTAGTTTTGATTTTGTCACAGTTTTCCTTTTGCATTGGATAAGTCTAATGAAATGTAGTTGCTAGTGAATGTAAAAAAAACCCTAATTAAAGCCCCACTGCTTCAGAATGGTCATTCTAACTGCATAGAAACTCAATGAGACTCAGAGTTTGGGTCTGGGAAAGAAACGGTGGTACTGATGTGGCATCCTGTGCACATATCCAAAAGAATCTTTCATTTAGAAAATTGATATGCATGACTAATCATAATAAGACTCTAGTTTGCTCAGCACAGTGGTTGTGGTAAATGCACATGAACATGTATGACAGTACTGCATGATGTAGTCCTAAGAGAAGGATACTTATGTGGAGCAGATGTATGAGCAAAAGGGAAGCCAATGTTGTAAATCTCCCTTGTCTTTAAGACTCCCAGCACCTTTGCGACTATAGTAATATTTTGTGAGTAAGCCACGACTGGTTGTACGCAGCAGATTTTTGGTTAGATAATCTTCAAGAGCTACAAAGTTGACTGGGCCCTTCAAAGTTAATAATTATTTTACTACTCTATAAAACATTTAAAATTGATGTGCTTTTAAAATATAGGTATCAGGTGTAGTCTCAATAGTTAATTATATATCCCAACAATTAATTATCAAAAGTGACTAGAAAAACACTGCTTCGTAGGGATCGAGCTGTAGTTAATTAGTAATCTGGAATATTTTTATAGGGCAAAGTATCTTTGGGCTGTTTCAAAATGTGCAAAAAGCTCCAAAAGCCAAAGTTGTTAATTGTTTTAATCCTCTCAACACATATTCCAAGTGAATTTTTCCAAAAAGCAGAATGTCTATTTACACATTAAAAACCAGACTAGTGTTTCAACCTTACACTTATAAAACATTGTACAATGGGAGGTCAGTCAGTGGACTTTATCTATATACTGAGTTTTAGCTTATAAAAGCTTTGTCCCTATGTATTGTCCCATTTTTAAAAATAAATAACATGTGGATGTGGCCATGGTGGCTTCAGGTTTGTAGATTGATTATACACACTTATGCATACCAGAAGAGCATACAAAGTGAAGTTTCTCTGCTGTAAGTAACAGATGTTGGACAAATACTTGTATTTCATTTTAAATATGAATAGTGTGACGATTTGTGCAATAAATACTATTTTGAATACTGTAATTGTATTTATTCATTAATATATTTTTATGACAGAGATGGTAACTTAAGTCAGCATTTAGCTGCTGTTGTTCAGTAGATGTATTCGTGCACACGCTCATAGCATTGGGAAGTCATTTGCTAAGCCGTGCTCTGGAGAACAAGATGTGGGGGTGTGGGATTTTATTTAGTGTTTATGTCTTTTGAATTTTAGAGCTGGGAACTGGAAAGGAGACCCTTGTCTAGTCTAGCATAGTTTGTTCTTCAGCTTCTGCTCCAGTGATCCTTTTTGAAAAGGATGACTGTGTTAATGGGCTAAGTCATAGCCAATCAAAATGTACCATGAAGATTTTACTCCCCCATCAGTACCTCAGAGCATTTCTGCAATGGTCCCCTGACATCTTCTGGGGAGGAGAGGGTTGGCCTCAGAATTCCCATGGAATCTGAAGGTATTCATTTACCTTAAATAAAATGATACACTGTTGTTTTGTTTGTGCAGAAGTATGCCCCTGCCCACCGAATTGCTAAAGCCCCTGTAGGTTACTCCTAATAGATGTAAATGCCTGGGAAATACTGGCTCCCTCACATGGTTGGGGAATAATTACAAGGATGACACTCTGTCATGTCCAGCCTCGATGTTGTCTGTGAATGTGTTTTGATCTATACTGGGTTTTTTGGGAGGTTAAATGGTGGCTGTGGAACTGAATACCATGGGCTATGATCATTGGAGACAGCCTTGACAGTGACTATCATGTTTCAGTGAGGCTACTAGGGTGGGTCCTCACCCAGTATGACTAGTGTCCTTACGAGAAAAGGAGACTTAGAACCCTAAAGATGCCAATGATATGTGTGCCCTATAGAAAGACCATGAGAGGGCAGATGGTTGTCTGTATACCAAGGGCAGAGACCTCAGGAGAGACTGGCTCTCCTGATACCTTAGGACACCTAGCCTTTACAGTAAGAAAAAAAATATGTTATCAAAGCCTGCTATTGCATGGAAATTCTTGGTAGCCCTAGCAAGCCAATATAGATGGTTATCCAGAAATATTAGTTACTAGGTAACAATGTAATCTTTACTAGAATGCACTTAACCAAATTTAACCAATGTAAGATGCATACAATTAATCATCCAGCCATCAGGTTAGTTAAACTGATTAAAATTTACCAGAGATATAAAACTTATGACTTACCAAGGTCAACCTTTATATTTGGTCAGCACTAATTATTATACATATCTGCTTAATATTGAGTTGAGTTTATTCTCTACAGTTCTCCCCAGTGACCTAATCCTGACTGCTAGGGTCCTTATGCAAACCAAGTCTTGTTCCAGATGACATTTCTCTTCACTGTTGATTTCCCTTTCTTCAGGGACTTTCTGTTTCCCTCCAGATCCTCGTTAGTCCCATGCTGCTAATGTCTCTCTCTGGTGAACATATACTTTTATGAATTAAAGGAATGTTGAATGCATTGCCACATAGAACAGACTGCTCTCAACTGCTCTATGCTTCACCAAACTGATCGCAGACCTGCCAGGCATTTAAATAATGCCAGGGGCTTTTCTTTTTTTTTAATAGCTTAGGTGTTTTAGCTAGGGCAGTCTCCCAGCTACTCTAAATTTAAACCAACTAATCCTGGTACTACATCAGGCCAATTGCTAGCTCTACCTCTCTGCTCCAGTCCGGTCCTACCACCTCCACGTCTGCTGGCTGAATCTCCTGCCTCTAATTTCTCTCCCAGCATCCCTTTCTCTTTCGGAAGTTCCACCCTCCACTTCCTGCTTAGCTATTGGTCATCAGATCTTTATTACAGCCAATCAGATACCCTTTTAGATTGCCTCTAGGCTAATGAGGAGGAATGAATATTTACAAAGTTTGAGGCCCATTGTAGGATATGGAAATACAATACTAAGATCCCGCCAGCACTTAGCTCTCTGCTGATAAACAACTGAATACATAGAGATACACCATCATGCAGTACACCCCAACACCAATCTGTAGCTTTTGCCCTAGTTGAAACTTCTGCTGAGTAAGTGCACCAATAGCAATTTGAAAATCCTTCCTATCCCAAGAAACGCGGGACAGAAGGGCAATCCGGCTTGTGAAGGATCAGCACGGAAGGCTGACAGCACCACTATCTGTGACTGTAGGACCTGCCATCTTCTGTGTCTGCGGATAGAAGTAGACTTTTCTCGGCAGCATGCAGGATGAACTTAAACTGTTTACAAGGCCCCATGTATAACGTTCAGCTTTTTAAAGCTGATGCTTGCTGCTGCATATTAAATAACCGTAATATTCATGCAAATTTTTGGTCTCATTTTTTTTTTTTGAGAATCATTTCTTCAAGAATATCTGTTCAGGCACTGATAGGGTTAATTCAGGATAAAATTCAGAAGCCCTGCTGTATCCATGTGAATGGTCATTTGTTGAACACCTTACATTTATACCATATGTGTCCCTTTTAAAGCCACCCAGGCATGTGTTTCAAGACAGACCATATTCACACATCTCTTCTTTCCACATCTGTCTAGTCCATCATGCAGTTCATTGAAGGCCTGCCTGGTGAGATGGCCATGTAGGATGTTTAAGCTGTGTCTTAGCTAGGGTTTACTGCTGTGAAAAGACACCATGACCAAGGCAAGTCTGATAAAGGACAACATTTAATTGGGGCTGGCTTACAGGTTCAGAGGTTCAGTCCATTATCATCAAGGTGGGAGCATAGCAGCATCCAGGCAGGGATGGTACAGGAGGAGCTGAGAGTTCCACATCTTCATCTGAAGGCTGCTAGCAGAAGACTGGCTTCTAGGATAAGGGTCTTAAAGTCCACACCCACAGTGACACACCTACTCCAACAGAGTCACACCTTCTAATAGTGCTACTCCTTAGGCTGAGCATATACAAGCCAACACAAGCTGCAATCCCACAGATGTTCAGGGTGAAATTTTCTCTAACTCAGCAATTATCTACAAGAGGCACTGCTTTAAAATGGCACCCGATCTCTGAATGAAGCTCAAGTTTGATGGCTGATATATCGCACTATGCAATGTCACTGGGTCTGAACTCTAGCAACTACTAGAAAGCCTTCTGCCGACTATGGCAACATCATTCCCAAAATCTGAATGAGGGTTTTCATCTCACAGTTCATGGGAAAACTAAATACTGCAAGTTAGTAGAAAGTGTTTGAAATTTCTCATTCTGTGCACAAATACTGTCTTTAAAGTAACTCCAGTACTTACCTGAGAAGCTCAGAGAGTCCAGATTCTTTGCTATTGTTCCAGCAACTGCATGATACCTGGGAGCTTGTTAGAAATACAAAACCTCAGGTTACCCCCAGACCTGCACAGTATGAAGAAGCATCCAGTGAGGTGGTAGGTGCCTCACATACATAGTGGAGTTCCAGAAACAGTGGTCTAGATTGGCAGATCCTAAAACTGTGCAGGCAAGCAGCTGCATTCAGGACCTGACAGATGCTGGAGTGAGTTGAGGAATTTATTCCGACATTAGATCATGCTCTGTTTCCTGTGATTATGTCATTACGTCATTGTTTCCGATGGAGAAGCAGTTCCCTTGCTAATGAGGTAAAGGCATTAAAGTGGCTTCTACACTCTGGACAGTTGTGCAAAGCCCTGCCTTGCCCATGCTACTCTCGGTGCCAACACTCAAGAGTGGTTGGGAGCCGCTGATCAAGACTGTTTCAGGAGAGTCGATTCCCTTGTAACTCTGGGAAATGCTACAGGGGATCTTATTTGAAGAGAGACAGGTGCCAGGTCAGTAGCCAGGAATCAGTGCCCTTCCAGAATGGAGAACAAAGAGAAAGCCAGAGGGGCAGACATGCTCCAGTGACAATTAGGGGAGAGTCCTTTAGTATAGGAACCCCTCTCATGCTGAGAGAGGACCAGCTCCAACATGAAGTTCTCCCTGTAGGGTTAGCTTGGGTCAGAATAATCCAGAAATTTGGAGCTGAGCTGAAGGTCTGAGGTGTTTCATAACTACAACTTAGGAAGTCATATGTGTGATCAGTGCATGTTTAGGCAAGATTATGAGTGCCACCAACATTGATGCTGGGATCAGTCATAGAAGTGGTAGTGGTAATGATAATCACAAAATCTTTGAGTCATTTGTAAGTGGTGTATATGTATTAAAATTTGCTCACTCTCTGGATAACTTTTAAAAATAATTTTTATTACTTCTTTGAGAGTTCTAAAACAATGTGTTCTGGTCATTTTTCACTTTCCTTCTGCAACTTTTCCAGATCTGCTTCTTCCCTATTCCTTCAACTTTGTGTCCTATTCTTTTTAAAACCCATAATGAACAATTTGTGCTACTTAAATATTCTGGGATGTGTGCTCTTCCACTGGAGAGTAGTAGACTTACCGGGGGCTGGACTGTTAGAAAAAAAAATTACCTCTCCCTTTCAGAACAGCTATCAGTTGTTAAGAGCACCACGGTTAAGTTAGATCAGCTGCCCAACTTCCTCTCTCCATGCTGGCATTTAGTCTAACATGGGCTTGCACAGAATCTGTGCACACTGTTACAACTGCTGTGAGTTTATATGTGCAGCTGACCTGCTGTGTCCAGAACATAGTTTCTTCGTAGTCATCCACGGCCTCTGGCTCCTATCCTCTTTATGTCCCCAATTCTGCAATGACTCTGAGCTTTGGAAGGGGGATTACTATCTAGTTCCCTTTAGCCTAGACGTTCTCTAGTGTTTTATACTCTGCATCTTGGCCAGTTGTGGGTCTCTATGTTACTCACCATCTGGTTAAAACAGAAGCTCCTCAGATAGTGGTTAAGAGAGGCGTTGATCAATGCGTATAATGATAGGTCAGTAGAAGTGAGTGTAATACTGTATCCATTTAGCAGCTCAGCTGTAATAGGTCCTGCCCTAGGTTGCATAACTCATCTAGTCACAGGTTCTTAGCTGGGTGATGGTGCCAGGCATTAGTTCCGTTTTGTAGAGTGAGAATGAAATCCAATCAGGAAGTAGTTTGTTACTCCTAGGATGCTTATGTCGCTATTGCACCAGTGGGTGTGTCCTTCTAGGCCAGTGATTATTGTAGCTTACGGAGTTAATAGCTGGGTGTGGTGGAGGAGTACATTTCCCTCTAGCACCTTGTATAGCACCTCCTAGCACTGTATCAGCCATAAGGGATGATGAGGCCTCCAGGTCCATACCAGACTGATTTCATCATGTTCTAGAACTCAAGAAAGTGATGTCTTCAGTAAGAATTTCCTACTATAATCACATTCTGGAGGGTAACCAAGATAATGGCAAAGGTAAATCCTGTGAGGTATATACAGGTACATCAGTGACCAAAATGTCCAAAGAAGTAACACTGTCTTGGCACTAGAATTTTAAAATAACATCAAAACCATTAAAACAATAGTAACAAAAGTAACAAAACACAACAGTCATGCTGAGTAGTGGTAATACGTCTTTTATCTCCCCCTTTAATCTCCGGAGAGGCAGAGGAAGGCAGGATCTCTGTGAGTTCAAGGCTAGTCTGGTCTACATGTAGCCAGGGATACAAAGAGAAATTCTGTCTCAAAAAAACAAAACAAAATACACATGGTAACCTAGCCACTGTGATTGAATATTGAATATGTGTGTGTGTGTGTGTGTGAGAGAGAGAGAGAGAGAGAGAGAGAGAGAGAGAGAGAGAGAGAGGATGGGGGAGAGGGAGAGAGAGAAGGAGAGAGAGAAATTGAGAAAGAGAGGGGGGGTTGGAGGGAGGGAGGGAGGGTTGGAGGGAGGGAGGGTTGGAGGGAGGGAGGGTTGGAGGGAGGGAGGGTTGGAGGGAGAGAGAAGAAGAAGAAGAAGAAGAAGAAGAAGAAGAAGAAGAAGAAGAAGAAGAAGAAGAAGAAGAAGAAGAAGAAGAAGAAGAAGAAGAAGAAGAAGAAGAAAATTGGGTTTCTCCATAGCAGGGCAACAAAGCCACTAACATACACCATTACCTTACTGAGCATACTACTGCAATGTTTAAAAATGACAGCTGTAAGCATATGCTATGGACAAAATGGAGAAAGTCCCTGTCTTATGAAGCTAGAGAAGGAAGATGGCAAAGAACATTAAACTAATAAATTTCATACTTGCTGAAAAGTGAGATATGGCACGAAAAAGAATAATAGGGCAAGCAGGGTCACCAGGAACACTGGGGAGTGGCAAGGATGAGGATTGGTGCGTGCTTATTAAGCAGAGAAAGAGTCACCTCACAAGAAAGAAAGGTAGAAGACCCACCAGAGGGCAGGTATTGAAGGACGGTTCTAACTGGACCACTATAGCAAAGGCCCAAATGCAAGGCCTGCAAGATCTGACGTTGAACTCTCCGAAGCAGATGAGGAGGGGAGGAGACGATCCCAGAGGCCAACAGCAGAGCAGCATGTGGACCACTTAAGCCATTATAAGGACTTGAACTTGAGTTTAATGTAAAGTCATTATGTGAATTTTAATTTTATCAAATTTAAAATGAGCTTGGTGGAAGCTACATTGGGAACGTATTTTTGAGGCTGGAAGCCCACTGGGAGACTTTTAAAATGATGGTGACGGGGACAGGGAGCATTAGTCATGCAGAAAATGAAAAATGGCAAGTTCTAAATTAACATGGAGGCACAGGCTAAGTAGATTACATATGGTGATGAGTCTAACACAGGGCAGAATTAGAAATGAGCCCCAGTAGTCCAGACTCAAGAACAAGCCCAATACAGGACATAAGCTGGCTTGTCCCTGGGGAGATGGAAAGAACACAGCAAAAGACTCGGATTCCCCAAAGCAGAGTGGCACATGTCATCAGAGTTGACGCTTCTGATAGCTGTGACCATCTGAAAGGCATTCTCTTGCCTTCAGCTCACTCTCCACGGTTTACAATGGCAGATTTTGTCCCTGCTCTCAAAGATCTACTTGATCTATGATGAATCTGTAGTGATTCAAAATGAGCCTAGGATGCTGTCCTTTTAAGTGTGTGCTTTAAAATGTATGTATTTTCAGAGAGAACACTTCTGCAAGGTAGAATTCGGGCAGGACACTTTACACTGTCAGGGTTACCTAGAGAAATAGAACTATAGAAGTGTGTGTGTGTGTGTGTGTGTGTGTGTGTGTGTGTGTGTGTCTGTCTGTGTGTGCTTGTAGTTGTGTGCATCTGTGCATGCACACTTTCCCTCTGCAGCTGTGCCAAGATCTGCAGAAAGTCACCAGTTACTAACTCATTAAGTGACTGACCAGCCAACCGACCAGCCAAGCTCTTCAGGGTGACATCTTACCATTTGAGGCTGTCTGAACAGCCTATCAATGGAAAAGAATCTCAAATAACTTGCTTAATGTTTGTTAAGATATAAACATCATTGTCGTTTTTATGATAATTCTGCCTGGAAGAACCAGCCATTCTGCAAATACATCAACTCTTTACATATGCATCTAAAGGGGCAGTGTCCTGAGTTCATTTTGAGTCATGACACACATCTTCTCTTTGAGATCAGAGCCTATAAAGTCTACAGCAAGAAGCCTCTTCTGCCCAATGGCTTGCCTTCGTAGAGCAGTTGACATGAGAGGTATCCCGGAAACTCAGTCTGCACGTCTGTGTCTGATGAGCTCTGGACTTTGCTCAGGTTCCATGGAAACAGCAGTTAATGATCCAGTCACAGAGAAAGGCCATATTGATACAGCATTGGTAGTGACATTGCCTTTTTGGTGGAGATGCTCTTCCCAGACCCTTGCTGTTTCAGTCTTAGGGATATAAATAAGACTTCCTTCCCCCTCCTTCCTTTATACACAGCAGAGTGCATCTACTCTTAAAGATTTTTTTTTTTTTTTTGGGTAAGGTCAACTTTTGTAATTCCCCAAACTAATCATGGTAAAAGTTTGCCTACTAACTGTATACACGTAGGGAGCTAGCACCCCCTAGTGTATTAGAAACCCCAGAGATTTTGATCTGGCATTTAATAGTCTAATTTAAACAGTAAAGAGCAATACATTACATTGGGCGGGTTGCTAACTTTCTTCACTGATATTGTTATAGGGTATTTAGGCCTAGGTAAATTATTTTTAGAAGTTAATGGACATCAGAAATAAGCAAAAAGAGTGGCAATCCACTCTTCAGTACTGAGACCAGCAGTAGAAAAGTCATTGGCGTTTGAGCTGTTCGTATTTTAAGGCTGGAACCAACATAGAAATGTGTGGTCTTACAGCCAGCTCTCTAATCACACGTTCAGGAAATTTTAGTAGCTTACCAACTAACTGTTTATAGGAGGCTGTAACAGTGAAAGTGTCTGGATTTCTCTGCTTTGGGGAGCTGTTAATCTTGCGTGTTGCCTAATGAAACTGTAAACGGAAAATTATGGCTTCACTCCAGACAGTGAGAAGGCTTATTCCAACAGATGGCATCAAAACACCGTCTACACTGTGGCCGCTGATTGTTAATTGTGCCTGTGAAACAATCCTTTTAAACAGAGTAATGCATTTTATCGTCCAGATTACAGTTCTCTGCTTTTGGTTTTCTCAATGTGTATTAACATTTTCTGTAAGAAAGTGTAAGATTTAGTGATTGCCTAATTATCAGATTAAACAACAGAACAACAGCCAGCTCAATCATCTTTATGAACTGTGCACCAGGGAGACAGATAACTGCCATGCACATGTTTTAAAGACATGCTGTTTGAGAATGTTTGGGTTCTTACTAGGTTTGTATAAACCAGAAGAAATGGGCCAGGTCTAACCTCATCAAATAAAAATGGTATAAACAAAAACACCTTATGCACATGATAAATACTAACTATATGTTAAATATAGCTTGTTCTGGGAGGAAATGCATATAATTCACATAGAACTTTTAAATGAAGGAGAGCTGTGTGAGGCACAAAGAAAAGGACTATTCTCTTAAATATTTAGAAATTATAGTTTCAGTGAAATCCCACAAGCAAGAGGAGGTGTGGGTTTGGTGGCTCTGTGGGGAAAAAAACCATTCCAGAAACCCTCTTCCTTGATATGAGTAGCATCATGAAGGTGTATTATCTATTGGTTCTTTGGACTATTGATCTGGAACTGGGAGTGTAAGGTTTAAAGATTTAGAGAGAGTAGTTAGCGTGTGTCAACAGAAGGTAGCATTTGATTTATGAGTATTATAGCAGACTGTCCTCTCATGACTGAGACAGTGGATACTTATGAAATCAATGGCTTTACACTCCTGTTTTGATGCACTCTCATGACCACTGTGGCAGGAAGTAGAAAATAACCCCAATTTCTGGACATAGCTCAAGCCCATTTTTTTTCTTAAGGGCTCTACACCTGATCTGTAAATCCCTCCAAAGGAGGGCTCCACATGGAAGGCTAGTCATTAAAGCTTATGAACAATGACGTAGATGCCAGATGAAAACACCCCAGACTGAGAAAGATGTGAAACCACAAAACTACCCAAACATCACCAAAGCTAACTTCACAAGTTTGTGAGAAACTCTTGTTCAGAGCACAATTTCTAAAAAGATTTAGCATTCGGTCAAGCTGTCTCTTCCTGATTTTTGAGCCCGTAATAGATCAGAAAAGCAAGCTGCTAGAGGGGCTAACGGGGCCTGAGGCCAACACCTCACTCTGAAGTAAGAGGAAATCAGAGAAATTTGGTAACTACAGTGGGAAATCGGTTAACAATGAGCTGCCCCAGCCCGTGCCATCTCACCTATGACCAGCCTGAACCTTCCAGATATAAGATTTTTCATATCATGTACCCCCTGGTAAGATGAACCAGAGATAGGGTCTAGCATCGTAACCTCAATAGAATCATTAGAAAAGACAGGGAAATAAAAGGGAAGTCTACAAAGTAACTGACCAGTAACTCGCCAAGAGTAACGGGGTCATGACAGACCAGGCAGAGTCAGATCTGTCACTCATTGGGGAGACTAAGGAAACAGACGAGACCAATTTTAGGGTTCTGTATTAGGGCAAAACAAAGAAAGGCTATGAATAGAAAACTGGTAACATTTGAGTGAAGTTTGAAATTCAGTTAACAGTTTGATACCAATGCAATTTATTGATTTTAGTTGTTATATTATGGCTATGCAAATAAGAACTCTAAGAGGGATAGAACGAGGAGTTTATGTAGAAACTATACTTCACACCTTTTAAGCAGGCTACATTGTTTTGGGGTAAATTTTTTAAATTCTATAATCCTCCTGATGTTTACAGTTTGGGCCTATTTAATATACAGAGCATTTAAAAAAAAACCTATGTTACATCATGTATTGTATAAAGTAATCATTGATAGTATGAGCATAACGAAAGGTTATTTTCAATATAAAATAGAAGTCAAAACACGTACTACAGACATTTTATTATAAAATATTTGGAAACTAAATGATCAAGTTTTAGTAACTTTTGATAAATCTCTTTTATGAAAAACTAGATTAATTAATGAGGCCATGCTGTGGGTCATTGTTCTTCCAGTAGAACCATTGTTATTGGACCAGTCTCTCAACGCCCTCCTTCAATCCTCTGCCATATTAGAGATTTGTGTCCACTGTACAAAGAGCGCCCTTCGATTCTGATGCTGCGTATGCTTGGGGTTCTGAGTGAGCCCTTTGAAAGCCTTGTCTGCTTTACAACCAGAAGGGAGAGATTCATGCATTTGGAGCTCAGTTAGATATAGCTCTGGGCTCAGGTCCTTCTAGTAACAGCCTCTTCTTTTCCAAATAAAGTTCCAAGCAGCGATGTCACCAAAATCCTTGTGGACTGCTTGTGACTGGAGCCTGGTGTCTCGAATTGTTGAGAGCTCTGGTATCCTGCAGGAGGCTTGCCTTTTTTCTCAGCTACCATTTAGCAGGTTCTTCTCAGCTGTCAAAAACTTAAATTTGCTTGAGCAAACCATTGCATTCACTACTGGGAGGGCTTGTAAACAATATTTGTTGCACACCATTACAGTTTGATTTCTATCACTGTGATAAATACCATGTGACCAACTTGGGAGTAAAAGGGGTTTTATTTGTCTGTTTGTTTTATTTATTGATTGATTTGTTTGTTTGTTTTCTTATTGGTCCGAATCACAATCCATGGTTTTTGTAAAGGAAGTCAGGGTAGAAACTCAAGACAAGAACTAATGCAGAGGCCATGGGGGAGAGCTGCTCACTGGCTTGTTCCTCATGGCTTGCTCAGCCTGCTTTCTGACAGCACTCAGAACCACTTGCCTAGGGGTGACAGTGCATACAGTGGCCCGAACCCTCCCATCTCAGTCAATAATCCAAAAACAACCCTAGGGACTGACCCATGGGCCAATCTGATGGAGACATTTTCTCAACTGGGGTTCTTCCTTCCCAGGAGAGATGCTGCTGGAGGCAGAATTGGACTCGGGTTCTTCTGTATATTTCAAGAAACGCTTTCAAAGGCCCAGGTCAGATGATGCATACGATGGCAATGTCAGCAAGACCGTTTACACTGCAGTGTTTGAGCCAGCGTTTTCCATGCTTTGAAATTAAAGATTAATTTTTAATGTCAGATACCTCACAAAAGTCATGCAATAGCTAATGTAAGCTTATTTTATTTATCTTCTATGGTGTGTGTGTCTCTGTGTGTGTGTTCATATGGAAGCCAGAGGTCAATCTTGCGTACCATTCCTTAGGTACCATTCATCTTGCTTTATAAGACAGTCTCTCACTGGTCAGCTATTCCCCAGCTAGGCTAGGCCTGCTGAGCCCCAAAGAATGTCCTGTGTCTCTCTGCAATGCTGGGATTAGATAAGCCACCACACCCAGCGTTTTATATGGATACTGGGGACTTGAGTCCTCAGGCCTTTGTGGCAGGCCCTTTACTCCACTGAGCCTTGAAACATGTTTAATTATTATGATTAGTAGTAAAACACGTGGTAGCAGAAGACAAGTACAGTTTATTTTAAGTTGCTCTTTTTTACAACGATACTATCCATGTAATTTTGGATGGTAATAGCAAGCATATGTGAGTGGAATATAGGTCAGTGTGTGCTTATACACACAGGACTCCATATAACCTACCGTCACATTGGGGTTTGTCGGCGTTAGCCTGTGAGCCACAAGTCTGAAACATAAAAGCAACAGAAGGCTGCCTTGCCAGAGTCACCATCAGAAACCTCCGATAGGGCTTAAGGCATTTAGCCTCATAGGCTGGGCCATGGGGGTGGGGCGGGGGCTGGAACATGACCAAGGAAAGCCATGGAGAAGCAGGGATGAGATGAATACCATTGACTGGGGCTCAGGGGAAGGCTATGCTGGGTGGCTAGAAAAAAAAATGAATTGGTTAAATGAGGCAAGCAGAGATTATGGAGATTATTAAAATCTAAGCTTGAGAGTCACACACTCCTATTAAGGCAGAGCGTGGGAGGAGGACCCACCGAGCAGGGTTGTAATCCTGGTCTACTCATCATCAGACTCTGGCGTGTTAACTTTGGCACCTCAGCCGCCTGCATCAGTGCAACTGGGATAATGACATGTACCACTCAGGAAGAGAGCGTCTGCGGAACATCCCAGCGAGCGTTCGGTCTATTTGGGTTGAATCTGGAATGGAGAACTATCTAAGACTATTGAGCTGGGAGTCAGCATGAGGAAAGTGATATATTAAAGGAGATTAGGTTGGCAGCCAGGTTTGTGTTGGATTGGAGTCAGGAAAAACCACCAGAAAGCTGCCCCAGGGACCCAGGCTCAAACACTGAACAAAGGGCCCAATGGAGGTTGAGATGAAAACTGACCGGGTTTTTAGTTTGATAAGATATCAGGGATGGATGGACCTCGAGTAGTTTGGAGATTCGAGATGGCTACAAGGTATATCCAGACAGACAGCTGACACCCTGAAAAGGACAGAGAAGCTGAACTACAGGAGAAGGTATGACGTGGACTCAGTGAACGGCACTTGAGAGTCCACAGCTATGTAGGGATCAGCCCCAGACAGATGCAAAGGCAGTGATGGGGAAGCTTGAGCTGAGGTGGGGGAAGGAAGCCTGCTGATAGCGGCTGAGCCGGGAGGTAGGTTGGGTAGGAATTATAAGCAAAGGAAGACCAGAGACTCTGGATCATGCCCGTGCTATACCTCTCTTGAGGAGCTGTTTTAAAAGGTTGATTGATTCATTAATAAGGGGTAATAAGAAGAGGAAGAAATTTTAATCATCCTATAGGGATATTCACTTCACAGAGACGCTTTGGTCCAGAACTCACATGGGCTATAGACCCTTTTAAGAGGGGGACAGATAACTCACTAACGGCTCTCCTCTCAAGGCGAGGATTATGAGAGACTCCATTTGGGTTGTTCTTCACGGATCCTGGTGTAAATATGGTCACATGGCTAGGATTACTGACCAGCTAAGCTACATAGTAGCCTTGTCACTAGGGAAGTCCCTTGGCATTCAAATCCTTCTGGATTCAGCTTCTTCCCAGCATCACACAGTATTTCTCAGCTCCCATAGGGTATAGGTTTGGCCTCTAGGATAACAGCTCATAGGCTTGCCCTGAACTCTGACTTTTGTTACTCCTCCCCTTTGATCCCTCTTTTGGCATCCTTTAAGTATCAGCAACAATGCTCATCTGCCCAAAGACTATCATGGTTCTCCATCGAGAAAGAACTCAACTGTCAGCCTAGGTGCAGCACCATTTCTGCCTGCATTGCGTGATGTGTTACACACTTGCCTCCCACACACGACTTTGAACTCCACTGCAGGGGATGAGTCCGACTCAAAGGCTCCTCCCACACAGCACCTGGCCTTGTCCTTCACATGCTGAGAAGAGGATGACGCTTTCCCAGCCACATGTCAGTGCACGGGGATGGAAGGACAGCAGCCATTGAAAGCAGAGGGTGTGAGGGAAGAAGGAAGAACAGCTGGAGACAGTGGCCACCTCTGGAGGCCTGGAAGAAAGCAATGAGTTCTTTGCAGACTAGAGTCTCTGAGGCTGAGGAGAGGGTCGAGAATGCAAGGTATCCTTGAAGAGGTTGAGGTAAGGGCTTAGGTTTTAGGGACATGACTCAGTCAGGGTGACGTTGCTACACAGGATAGAGGCAACAGGTTAAAAAGCCCCAGAGAAGAAGTGTGGGTTATGGGTTATATTGAAAGGAAGACTACCCTGGGTTCGGTCCCCAGCTCCAAAAAAAAAGAACCAAAAAAAAAAAAAAAAAAGAACGGAAGACTACCCAGTCCAGGAATAGAATTTAAAATTTCCAAATGTGGCAAAGGGGAGGGGGATTGCTTCGGGAAAGAGAAAAATCATCTTAAACCCAATTAATCATTCCCCAAGTGGTTAAACACATAATAATCTGTAGCATTTGGCTACAGCCACCAAGTCTTCAAATGTGTTTAAGCAGTCACTTTTGGTAATGCAGGTAATCGGCAGGTTAGGGGCAGGAAGGATGACTTGGTGACTTTTAGTATAACAGTTTGGTGCTTTCATCCTCTAGGGATCCACAAACTTCATTATCTCCTACGAGTCTCACATTTCCTGTCAGGCAGGCAAAGGAAGTGAGGCTCCTGCCTGGATTCCTGTTGACTCCACAGCCCCTGCTGCACTTCTCATGGATGTGAAGAGATGTCTGGTGCATTTTGATTTCTTAGCTGCAACATGCATAACACCTGATGATGTTTGGCGGGAGCTCTGTGATCACGGGGCTTACTTTTCCATTCCTAGTCATTTCACCCATTGTGTGGACACAGTGTGTGTATCTACCAATGTGTGGGAGACAAATCAGCTGCTGAACAATTTGCCTCAGCAGCTACTGTTTCTAGAATGTTCCTGAAGAATGACTTGGTAGAAAAATTGGAGGGGGAGGAGATAGCTAAGGCATTAGAAACTAAGACAGAACTAGGCACCTCTAGCCTCTGGCCTCAGAAACTTTATTTGGGCCATACTGTTAACAAACCCCTAAACATGTGTTAAATTCTTACTCTGTAGTTTCTAAGAATATGTATATATTGAGAAATGGTGTCTTTATGGGTACACTTAAGTTAAATGAGGTTTGATCTTATAAGAAGAGAAGAATTTGGGGCTGGGAAGATGTCTCAGTCAATAGAATGCCCTAAGTTCAATCCCCTTAAACCATGTGAAAAGGCTGGATATGGCAGCACAGGCTTTAATCCCAGCCCTGAGGAGGTGGATCCTGAAGGATCCTTGAAGTTGTCTGCCCAGCTGGCCTTGCTGCCTTGGTGAGCTCTATATTCAGTGAGGCACTCTGTCGAAGAACAAGTCAAGGTTGACCTTGGTCTCTATGTGTGTGTGCACCTGCACACACCCATGTATCCATATGAATGTGTACCTGCCACGGAAAGACATAAACAATAAAAGGAGAGTTAAATCCACATGTGTTCAGGATAGTCGTGTAAGGGCTGAGGGCTGATATGTGTTGATTCACTCCAAATTTACAAATTCAAACTTAATGACCAGTGTTATAGGATTAAGAGGTGAAGTGTGAAGAAGTCCCCTTTGTACTCCTGCTCTCTATCAAGTGAAGATACAAGATTCTTTTCTGTCTTGTAGCTCTGTTCTCTACCATTGAGCATGACAGATGGAGCCATTTGTAAGGGAAAGGACCTCTGCAGACATTGTATATGTTCACATCTTGGTCTTGGATGGTTAGACAATATGGTTGTGAGCAATATATTTTTCGTTTGTATATACTGTCTTGACTGTGGTATTTTGTTATAGCTGTAGAAACACACTAGGACGGTGGCTATCTCTTCAAGCCAAGAAGAGGACCACAGAAGGAACCAATCTTTCTAACACCTTGATCTCGAACTTCCCAAAATTGTAGGGAAATGAAGTTTAGTTGTTTAAGGCACCCAGTCAATGGTGGTTTGTCATGACAGCCCTGGCTCCAACCTGAGGAAGACACCTGATAGTGACCTCTGATCTTCACATGCATGTACACATCTGCCCACATGTGTGCATAGCCTGTTATAGAACTAATATGCTTTCCCATAACCAATCACCCTCCACTTAGAGATCATTAAAGAAAAGCTCTTTATGAATGGTTCATGGCTTAGTTGTGGCTAATGCAGAAGAGGAAGCCAGCACTGAACAGAGATTTCCATCAGTTTTATGGAGTTTTATGGCTCCGGCTTACACTTTGATCAGGAAACATGTTTAACCAAGGTAGAAATTCCAAGGACTGATTGTTTGCACAAATGTGGAGATTTATTATGTAAACTATTATCTTAGTTACCTTGAAGTAGACCAAGGCTGCTTTCCCCCAAGATAGCTATTAGCCAAGAATTATCCTCTTCCTGATCAGAGAACCTGGACTGCTACTTTAGATAAGTTATACCTCATAGGACTTACTCTTAAACATGATCAGTAGACCCTTTACAACACCAACGTCTTATTCTCAGACTCTGCTGACAAACACAAACACAGTAACGTTCTGAGTAGAGTTTAAAGTGGGAAGAGAAACCCTGTGTTCAGGAGCCAATGCTTCTCTCTGTTCTGTGGTTCAGGAATGTCACCTGGAAGAGATTAATGTATAATATTAATTGTGTTTAAAATTAATTAATGATGAACATCTAAAATCAGAAAGCCAAGGGCCTATTTTTGAGCTGACGGTGTCTACAACATCATCAGGCAGATAAGTCAGAACAACTTCTAAAATTCTGTCCCATTTTAGTTCATGCTTCAGCTCCAGAATATTAAGAATCAATTTAACATCAAAGGAAACATTGTACCTTATGGTGTAAACACGAGTCCTTGGAAAAAGTATTAAGGAATTTCTAAGCTGGCTGCATCCCAAGCATGTTCCCCAAGCTACATGGTTTTTACCTTTTACCCTGAACATTCTACATGCCAAGCATCCTCTGAGGCCCACAGGAAAAATGTAACATCATTTCACAGACATAAACCAAGCATGACTGTCTGTCTTAGTTACGGTTCTATCACTCTGAAAACACTTCATGACCAAGACAACTTTTAAAAAATAAAACATTTAATTGGGCTTGCTTACAGTTTTGAAGAGTTTGTCCGTGATCACCATAGTGGGAAGCAGGTAAGGATCAGTTTTGCATGTATATCAGAGAGAGAGAGAGAGAGAGAGAGAGAGAGAGAGAGAGAGAGAGAGAGAGAGAGAGAGAGAGAGAGAAACTGGGTCTGGCTGTAAAAACATCAAAGCCTATCCCCAGTGACCCACCTCCTCCAACAAGGCCACACCTACTTTAGCAAGAACACACCCTTCATCATTCTCAAAACAGTTCCATTAACTGGGACTATGTGTTCAACAGTTCCACTAGCTATGTGCTCAAACTTGTGAGTCTATGGAGGCCATTCTTATTCAAACCACCACAGTGACTCAAAACTGCAATGCCAGCATGTGTGAGGCAGGGGCAGGGAATTGCTATGGGTTTGGGCAACAGAGGGAAACTGCTTCAAGAACACTAAATCAAATAATGCAAACAGTATCCACAAATTTCAGTTTTATAATTTGAGACCTCTGGGGAAGGATCAGATTTACTAATGCTGCTCCATTTCTACTCCATCTTGCCTCTTTGGCCTTGGGTAGAGAGCCAACACTGACAAGACAATCTTGCTTCCCAAGCCCAGGCTGCTCCATCTAGCCTTTGTCAGCCTAGGATGTGGTTTTTCATGATTTTCTTTGCTGTTTACAGAGGAAACTAGGAGAGGTGCTTCTAGCAAAATCCTTTCTGAAAGAGCCAGATAGAAACGTTGATAGTTGAGAACCATGATAGATCTGTGTCTATATATCTAATCTATGCTTATATCTATCTAATCTTTATCTATTTAGATATTACCAGACTTCAAGTTCGTGTCATTTGCAAATGAGCTCAGCACTGGGTTTCTCTTCTTGCCACCCACTGAGCAGCAGTACACATCCCACTCTGAGGGACTCACGTTTTGTATTTCCAAATTGGAAGCTAAATTTTGTAGGAGTTTTGAATAGGGTTGAAACACGAAACTGGTCTATTATTATGTTTCAGTACATGATGAAGGGGACAAGACTGTAGAACAAGACTATAGACTTCTTTTCATGACAAACATTGTCTGTGTGACAGTCTTCCTGAAACCACGGAAGAAGTAAACCATTGTCTAATTAGAAAGTAGTGAGGAGAGCAGTTGTTTTACTTACACTCTAGAAGAATGGTGTTTCCCACGAATGCATTGTTACTATGGATGTTCTGGGCAGTCCCTGCCGAGGTGTTAAAATGAGGACAGTTATGCTATAATACACCATAGGCTGCACTCTGGCGATGGACTTCAAGCTGTCTCTCAGCAGCTGAGTGGCCTGGGGAGTCATCTTGTCAATAACACCTAGAACCCAAACCAGAACCCAATCACCCGACAGGCACTCACAATACAACACAGCATTCCACTGGAAAGACCTGTTGGTTGTATAAGGGCATTGATTATTGAGCAGAATGCTGCTTATTTACTAAACCGTTGAAGGATCCATCACCTTGAACCCTAGAGTTGAACATGGGAGAGCATACGTGAACTGCTGTGACTGGGCAGTCAGAGCAAGTTCTTGGATCTGCTCATGCTAATCCCACAGATGCCAGGAGAAAGACCACCCACCTAGATCATGGCCAGATAAACCAAACTTTATGTTTTGTATACTTCAGAACCAAATTGGGAGGCTGTCTCCACAAAAGAAAGGCTTCATGAGATCAGCGTTGAGCCAAGTTTCATGCCGTTTTGCTATCTCTTTGTGTTCACCAGGATTATTTAATGGTCTTATAATCTTAGACATGACTTAGCTTTTCAACTGTGGTTTCCTACACTTTCTTGTCTGTCAAATTAGAAGTCAGAGCTCTTGTTTCTCCTTGGAAATATGCTTTTGTACAGGCCAATATTTGAGCTAATAGTGCCAAAACACTGGGAGTGGCAGCTTCACCAATAACCAGAATTAGAATAATCACAGTCAGAATCATTTTCACCTGCCTGGGCCACGAGGCTCTAAGGAAGTAGAGGCTTTTATGCCTATGTGGCAGAAAATGGGGGCTTCTGTCACTTCTTTTACTGTAGGCTTCAGTGATGCCAACCATCGGGCCAGCAAGATGGTTTAGCAATTAAAGGTGTTTGGTTTGCAAACCTGACAACCTGACTGTGACCCCCTAGAACCCACCTAAAGGTGGAAGGAGAGAACCAATTACACAGAGTAGTCCTCTGACCCCCACATCTGCACTGTGGCGTGCACAGCCCACCTCCCAGTAATAAATAATAGTGAATAAAATAAAATGATGTTGAGCTTAATGATGGAATGGGTGGTTTTCTCTTCCCTGATCTGCTCTAATGCAGATGATTATTGATAATAAAACTGATATTGTTCTTTGGATTCAAGAGTGCTTCATGGGGGGGTGAGAATGTGGAGGGAAATATTTCTGAGAAAGTGAGTTGATCCTGAGATTGCATGTTGAGTACCAACCGGGACAAGACAGCATCTGGGTGTTCTGCACACTGGGCATTCATTTCTCTACTCCAAGCATCTTGTGGCAAGGCACTTCTCACATCTGGAAAGTCTGCTGGTTTCCTTTCTCATGTTCACAGCCTGAAGCCTGCCGGAATAGGGGCTGCTGCTTTAAGCACTCATTTAGTAGTTGTTGGGTGGGATTGCTTAATTTAATAACTCAGCCAAAATGAGCAGCAGAGGAAAATCAGGAATTTATTTCCAAATATCCATACATTATATAATAATTCAAAAAATTGGAAGCCATTGTTTGTTTATTTTTCCCTTTGCTTTTTGGTGGTTCTTTTGTTTCTGGAGCAGGCTATGTTACTCCATCCAGACCCACCTTTAAACAATTCAGTAAAGCCATTGGAGTTCCGTGTGCAACGAGGCAGCAACGTAAAAAAGAGTGTGGCGTCTCCCTGCACCAGCCCTGTAAGGTTTCTCTTTCAACTATTTTCTGTTAAACCCTGTTTGCATTCTGGGGCATGTGGCAGAGGGCCTCTCTGCCTATATTTTTTTAAATTACATTTAGAAACAAGAATGACTGTTGTAGCTAAGCAAGTTCATAATTGTGATTCTGAGATTTAAATTCCGTCTTCTTCCTTGCTCTGGCTCTGTACCCACTCATGGGTGTAGAAAACAAGAATATTTTATTCTTGTTCTGATATGTCCTACTAATACATGTTTATGGAAGAAAATTGTCATAGTTATTAAAAGAGTCTATGACATTTTCTAAAGAGTGTGGGTATTGCCTGCACAGGCTGGCTGAATTCCAATTCGTATAATTACATTCGGCTGTCTGGTTACCTTAGCAATTCTCTCTCTTGCTCCCTGGGTTCTCACAGTGGCTAGCTTGGCTAAGATATCCCTGTTTGCTGTCCCCAGCTTTACATAATAGAAGCAGAGGCATTCTTGTCTTTAGAAATGTATTTTCTATCTAGTTGAACACACTTAAAATGTATGCATTTTGAAGTTAGTCAAGTCTGGCTTTCTAATCTGATTTTTATTTTCCTTTTTAGAATAGAGTAGGCCATAGAATTAGGGTAGGAAATTGTGATCCTTGATTTTTTTCTGTCTTTTGTCATATTAATTATTACTGTAGAAATTTAAGCAATTTCATGTTTATTTAATCTCACCTAACTCTGAATCAACATAGAATTTGTCAGAATGTTATTTTTCCTATACCCTGTCTTGAGGTAGAACGATGCATGGGTTTTATATTAAGCCTTTGAAAATGCTGAAGTTTGCCATTAGAAGGACTTCTCAATGGGGACTCATGCAACTGCTCATCAAGTGACACGAAGATGACATTCTATTTAGGTTGACAGTATTGGCTATTGGTGATCAGGTCTGGATTTTGAACGGTTGTGGAGAATTTATTATGCAAGCTCACAGAACTGTTTCATTAGAAAAATCTCAGTTTCTGGGCATTAGCAGACTGCTGTGGAGACAGCTGCCTTGGACCCCACCCCCACGCCCAGTTCAGTCTTGGAAAAACCTAAGGACCCCAGCAGGCCTGACCAAGGTTGTCATGGGATTGTTTTTGGATGGAGTGAAGGCCTCCTGGGCTCTTGAATAAGGCTGAGCTTCTGAAAGGGTAACACAGAACAGAGTTCCAAATTTGATCCTCTGTGTCTGGGAAAGTCACAGGCAGATACCACAGCCGCTGCTGCCTCTTATGGCCTACAGCAACAAGTACCTCAGAAGACAGCTACCTCACAGTGATAATCTATAGGGCCGACTTGAACTAGCTTCACATTTTAAAAGGTAAAAATTAATACAATGCCTTTCATAAAGAAATGCTCCTGAATGGCTCCTCATGTGGGTTCAACACACACACACACACACACACACACACACACACACACACACACACTCATTAAATCTAGAGTTCACAAAGGAGAGCATGCATGATATTTGACTTTCACAGTCTGGTTTTTTTTGTTGTTGTTGTTGTTGTTTTTGTTTTTTTGGTTTTTTTTGTTTGTTTGTTTTGGTTATCTCAGATACCCATAAAGATGTTCTCTCCTCCTCTAAGCCTGGTCTTGGGGAATCACTGACACATGCCTAGTGCTTTATAATAGCAAACCGCCTTCCATTCCTTGATACTGTGGGTCATTCCTGGGCTGGAATGCCTTCAATCCGTCTGGTCTGGCTGATTCTAATACATCTTTAGATGAGGGCTGAAGGAGAAAGCTTGGAGACTGGACCAGTTGCTCTCCTCTCAGCTTCTCGTATACTTGGCATTTGTCTTTTTTCCATGTTGAGATGCTATTTTTGCATCTGTCTTTCCTATCACTGCTGATGGGATGGGATGAGAACTCCATAGATTCCCTGTTGGCTGAGGACTTTGTAGACGCCTGTGTATTCAAAGCAACCCTCACAAAGAGCCCCTCCCTGGAAAGGCTGTAGCAGGCAAAGAAGAAGTGCAGGGATCAGTGGGCTGGACGAAGCCACAGCGATGAAGAGCTCACCTGCCTGCCTCTCTCTTCTGCTTTCCACGCATTAAATGTGTGCAAGTATTTGCTGTGAAAAGCTGCGTCAGAGGCTGGCAACATAGCTCAAGTGGCAGAGGGCTTGCCTAACATGCCTAAATCCCCATGTTTAATCCCCAGCGTCCCGTAAAATCTGACATAGTAGCACTCTGGATATGGAGATAGGACGTCTGAACGTCAAGTTTATCCTTGACTACATAGTTTGAGACTAGCCTAGGATAACAAGAGACCCTATCTTAAAAAAAAATTAAAATAAAAAAGAACATGCTGTGCAGTAGGAGTTTAGTTCCCCTTTTGTTCAATCCTTCATGTTTTTTTTCTAAAAGACTGACCTCTGGGAAGGTAAGGCTCAGCAGTTAGGAGTATGAGCTGCTCTTCTGTTCCCAGCACCTATATCAGGCATCACAAATGCTGGTCACTCCAGATCCTCAAGATTGACACACTGTGCAGAAGCCATGGAAACACAAATACAAAATCAGAGTGGCATCATCCATGAATGTGAGAGTTGATTATTACACCCGGCAGGAGGCAGTGCAGCTGCCTCAGAAGGGCACTGACCTAGACAGGAAGAGACTAACAGGTAGTTCTAGTCACATGTTTGATGCCAACTGGAAGATTTTCGGGGGTGCCATTCTGCCTCCTTGAGACTCATCTGCATTTTTATGAAAAGGTGAACTTGGGATGCTGGGTTGGGGATAATAGGAATGGTAGCAGACACAATAGTGAGACCAAAATCTAGGACACACAACCATTTGAGAGAAAGAAACAACTAGAAGAAATCTGTATGTTCCCAGGTGTTTATTTCTTCCATAGAGGACATTGAGCAAACAACTTTCGATGGCAGGCAGTCAGATGTGAAGGCACACATCTAAAATCTAGAGAGTGAAGGGGATGGCATTTTATTTTAAAGAGCTTCATTGTGAGCCTGAGAACCTTACTAAAAAAAGGTCAGGAAACGAAGACGTGCTGCTTGTTTGAGAAGGAGGAGGGCTAGCATCACCACATCTCTGAGTACACAGGTCTTGAAACTGAGATCACATGCTGTGTCCAAATTTGGGGAGGGGCAACATCTCCTGGAGTTGGGTTAGACTTTAGACCTTCCATTAGCTTCTCACTAACACTACAACGTAAGACCACTTGTTCAATCTCCAAGGAAATCAAGGTTCTCCTTTGGAAAATAAACTGAGATGAGCCCATGAAGGTTTTGCAAAGTCTACTTAGTGAAGACTTGTATCAGGCATGTTTGTAGTGGGCATCTCATGAAGCAACATCTGCTGGGTGGTCTCATGTTTGAGGACAAGCATGCTGACTCCTGGTGATGACAGCAGCCATAACTTATAGACTGAGGCAAGGACCTGCACACATAGCCCTTATCTACCACAGCAATAACTGCGGGTTAACTTCCTATAGACTAAGACCAAACTACAGGTGGACTTCCTATAGACAAGGATGCAGACCTGTAGGTGAGGACAGAACTTAGGTTTCATCTCACTTCCCCTTGATAATATCCCTAGAATTAAAACAGTTAGAAATTCATCTGAGCATCCTAAACTGAAGTTAACAATAACTCTGAGTTAGCAGAACTGCAACTCAGACCGAGTTTCTCTGCCTTCTAGATCTTATCTCAATGCTGTCCTTTATGCAGATATTGCTACTGTGTTGGTAGCCCCCATGAGCTGTCTATGTTCAATTTAACTAAGATAAGAATTAAAGGGGTGGACAAGGTTATTTGGTAGATAAAATACTTGGCACAAAAGTGTGAGGACCTGAGCCTGGATCTTCAGTATGAATTCAGCTGCAATTCAGTGTATGAATGTAAATGCCTATCGTGGCAGTATGGGTCAATAACTACAGTGCTTGGAAGCAAAACAGATCTTCCATACTGACCAACCAGTCTAGCCAACAGTGATCTCTGGGTTCATTGAGGGACCCTGTTTCAAAACCAACAACAGAAAATGATTGAGGAAGACACTCAGTACTCACCTCTGGCTTAGACAAATGCATTCCAGAATGCTACACCCTCCCCCCGCCCCCCACACAAATGCATAAATACCAGTGTGCGTGGACACACACACACACACAAATATATATACGTCAGCACACACATATATACATGCACATACAAACACATACATGCACCACACACAAATACATATACATCAGCACACATACACACACATGCACCGTATATACACAAATGCATATACATCAGCACATGCACACACACATGCACATATACACATGCATGCACCCCACACAAATGCATATACACCAGCACACATACATGCATATACACACATATGCACGCGCACGCGCACACACACACACACACACACAGAAAGAGAGAGAGAGAGAGAGAGAGAGAGAGAGAGAGAGAGAGAGAGAGAGAGAAATTTAAGATGTTTTTGGTAATTTCTCAAATCATTTGAGGATAGGTACAATATAAATTCTGAAGGAACTATTTTGAAACACCACTTCAAAATAAAAACACAAGGGGTTATTACATTGCAAATAAAAGTTGAGCTCATCCTGACCTTGGCCTTGGAGGTGGAGTTGGATAGTAGTGTTGAAGAAGTTATCAGACAGTCAATTTCAATAGAAACATTTTATTTCCTAAGCTGGAGCTAGATAGTGTAGTACTTGTATTATTAGTTCTAATTTGTATAAAAAAAATCTCAGCAGAAACATTTTTTATTCTTTTATTTATTTATTCATTTTACATCTGGATCTCATTGTCCCCTCTCACACAGCCTCTTCCCTGTCCCCTGTCCTCCTTTCCTCTGAAAAGGAGGAGCCTCCCCCACCCCCCATACCAACCCATGCTGGCACATCAAGTCACTGCAAGACTAGGCACATCTTCTGCTGAGGCCAAACAAAGCAGTCCAGATAGGGTAAAAGAATCCACGGACAGACGACACAGATTCAGGGACAGCTCCTGCTCCAGTTGTTGGGGGAATCAAGCTGCATATCATATGTGTGTGATATATATATTGGGGTGCTAGGTCCCGCCCATACTTGCTCTTTGGTTTGTGGTTCAGAGTCTGGGAGCCCATAAGGGTCCAGGTTAGTTGACTTTGGGTCCCTCAATCCTTCCCCCAACTCTTCCAGAAGACACCCCAAGCTCCACCTAATGTTTGGCTGTGGTCTCTGCATCTTTTCTATTGGCTGCTGGGTAAAGCCTCTCAGAGAACAGTTATGCCAGGCTCCTGTCTACAAGTATAACAGAGTAACATTTTTTTTCATAGAAGACCAGTAGAACACTCACACAAATATATCAGTACATGGTAAAACATTTTAGTGTTTTCCTGTGTCACATTAGATACATGTCACGGGCACGTAAGGATATATGTGTATTCTGTAATAGACCTAGGACTTCCACCAGAGCCATAGTATGTGCTTGGCTCTCTGCTTGGGTGAAGGGCTTTGTGGAAGGGCTCCTAAGGAAAATACAGCAAAGAGTTGAAGATGGAGTTCAGTCCTAACATGCACGAAGTCCTGGACTCTGGTCCCAGCACACGCAAAATGGACATGGCAGTGCATGCCCATAACAATGGAGTTTAGGAGGGAGATCATAAGTTCACTTGTATATATGCATGCGTGTGTGTGTCTGTGTGTGTCTGTGTGTTCACACGCCCGTGCCCGAAGATAAACGAAACCTGCTTCTGCCCTTTGATTTTATACACAGTCTCAGCACAGGGTATTGATGCTGGTTTCCCTTCCAGTCATTGGTTTGGTGATGTCTCTGTGTGAAGGATCTCCAGACAGAACATTCCCCCATGCAGCTTTCATCCACTGTCAGTCTCCTTTCCCTCATGCACAATTAGTTGCCAGCTTTGCAGATTTTCTGTCTAATCAATCGTACCTTAATTGTGTCTTCTCATGTCCATGCCCTGTCCCACCCGGTCTATGGCAATCATCTAAGCCCTATGTCAGCCTTCTGACTCTCTTCCTTCTAACTCATCCTCCGCACAGTTGCTTGCCTGGGTCCCTATAACATAACTGATAATGTTTTTTTACTTGACTGAAACTTTTCACAATTTACCCTACTTCTAGAATAACCTCCAGCCATTATCTTGGCCATATGAGCCTGACTGTGACTGCCGCTGCTCCTCTGGCAAACCTGACCTTGTTCCTGGAGTAACACCCAGCTAGTGTGGGTGAGCAGAACTGCCTTCCCGTGTGGTTGGCCAGTTCAGGCCTTACTAATGGTACCCTCCTTGCTGTGCAGCGGCTAAACCCCTTCACTCTTAAGTGACTCACGTGCCTGCAACTCTGCACTTAAAAGAATCAGTCCATCTCTGGGAACCTTGTCCCTTTGTTCTTTACCTGGAAAATTAACTTCAGTCCTCTAAGATCTACTCAGGCACTAACCCCTATGTAAAACTGCTCCTGCTCTCTGTTCACACAGGCAAACTCTTCTGCTGACCCTTCAGCAAGGCCCCGAGAATTAATTACCTCAACTATAGTTTTTCTCCTGTTGTATCGCTAGGGAAATGTTTTTAAAGATACGTTGTTTATATCTCTAGCATGCAGCTTAGTATTTGGTATGTTGAAAGACCCTTAGAAAGCATTTATTTTGTTGATTTTATAGACCTAGAAGAGACTCCGGAAATGGTATGTGAGTTGAACAGTGAAAAGGTTGATTGCCCTTCATGGCAGTTTGTTTCCTGAATCAAAATAACACAGAAAAACCAGACATGCTATTAGTTACAGATGAGCTTCTTCTAGTCAGGGTCCTGGTTACATGGTTTCCCACACACATTTACTCTGAAATTCTCCAAGTGGATCTTAACGTAAGCATGGCTACAGAAGTTCCTGGGGATTTGAGAGGCCGTGCTGTGGAAGTGCGCATGGGTGTGCAGACTTATTGAAGATAACCATGAACGCAGCTATGCCAGTCACTTCCTCCATCATGGGGGTCAGAGAGACAGGCTGTCTTTAAAGTGCACACATGGACAGTACTTTAAAAAAAAACAGGTTTTTAATTTTTACCTTTAAAATACAGCTTATATTTTATTTCTTATTTATTTGTGTATGTGTACATACATGTGTGCACCTGTGAAGTTGAGATACTTGTGTGTGTACCCACATGTGTGTGGAGTACAGAGGACAGCCTAGACTGTCATTGCTTACGTGCTATGCAGGTTCTCTCACTCGTGTAGGACTTACCTGAGTAGCCTAAGCTGGCCAAACAGACCCAGGGCTTACAAGCACAGGCCACCACCCTCAGCTCTTATATAAATTGTGAGTACCAAACTAGGCCTTCATGCTTGCAAGATAAGGACTAACTGAGCCACCTCCCAGCACGAGCTGCTATAAAACATGCTTATGAACCTGTGTGTCTTGCACCTCGTGAGGACTGAACAATCCTTTCACAGAGGTCACCTATCAGATACCCTGCATATCAATATTTATATTATGACTCATAACAGTTGCAAACTACAGTTATAAAGTAACAATGGAATAACCTTATGGTTCAGAGGGGTCCCCACAGTACGAAGAACCGTGTTAAAGGGTGACAGCATTAGGAAGGTTGAGAACCACTGATACAAAACACTATTAACTTGGAACGTATGAGGAGAGTGAGAACAAACGCTCAGTGAACGGAGTGCAGTGGGTCTGGTAGTGACTGTCACATGTGGAGCTCATGCAGAGGTAGCCAGTGCATGCTGAGGCACACCTCGAATGTGGCCTGCACACCGAAGACTTAATAAAAAAAAAAAAGAATGTTATTTATCTCATTAATTTACCTCATTAATACATTGTTAGATTTGCCTGGTGCTAATATGATAATCCTTTGACTATATTGATTAAGTATAGAGTTGATCCCACCTTTCTGTTTGCTTTTCAAATGTGGTCCCTGAAACATTCAGAGTCAAGTGTGTGGTCTATACTACCTTCCTATTGTGTAGCCGTGGGATATTTTTCTTACCTAACCATCAGGCAGACATCTTTTAATTAGCTTTCAGGACAGGGAAGGCTTTGCATCTTTTGTGCTCTCTGAGGAGTAGCGTCTGGATAGTATCATGTGGGTGATTTTATGGGTCCATCATTTCTCTGTGTATGTGTATGTGTATGTGTGGGAAGTCATAGGAGAAATTTCATCTCTCAGGTACGATCCACCTTTCCTTTTGAGACAGGGCCACTTACTCATCTGGAACTGGCTGGCAGGTTACACTGGCTGGTCAGCAAGCCCCAGGAACCAACCAGTCTCCCCTTCCCCAGTTCTAGCATCCCAGCGTTCACCAACGTACCTTTTTTAAGAAATGTGTGCTCTCAATGTTGAACCAGTATTGATCCTCTTGCTTGCAAAAGACTTTACCGACTGAACAACCCCCTTAGTCTCCTGATAGCATCCCTATCAATCCCCAATATTGCTTAGAAAACTAGACCAGAACATTGGCAAGTTTGCTGTCTTCCCTTTAAAGCCTCAGGCTGTTCTCCTGTGTTGTCTCCACAACGTCTCATTTAGTGATTTACAACCCACTAAGTCCTCTGCTCATTTACAAAGCAGTCAGAAATCTCAGTTCCAAGTTCCCAGAACCCCTCAGTTAATGGAAAAGAATGAGCATATATCCACAAGTGGGTGGTCGGGATGAGAGTCCCAGAATAGAATCACAAGGCTTAATCCTCACACTACAGCATCCACAAGCCTAATTCTTTTCTTTGAAGAATCAGAAGATGGCCTTAGGGTCATTCAAAGTACCATCTGCTATCCACATAAAGGGGAGGGATTATTTGCACTTTATAAATACTAGACTTTCACTGTGTCGATGGCCTCACTGGTACTAAGTTTGCACAGCCTTACAGAGAAGCCACATTAAGACCTGGAGTAGACAGAGCACAGAGTGCTCAGTATATACAGAGGAGTGGCTGCAGGTTTTTTTTTTTCTTAAAGCAAAATGAGTTATAATTGTCCACTATCTTTAATTTTTTTTTAGCAAAGCACTTGACCTTCTATTCAATGATCTCTTCCACTTCCAAGTAGGGATATATTTTAAATGTTTAATTTTATTAATTAGATAGGAGTGTATTTAATTTTAATTTTTTTTTGGACAGGCTTACTTTTCTGAGACACAGTCTTATGTAGCCCAGGCTGGCCTCAAGCTCGACCTGTAGTCAAGGATGGTCTTGAACTCCTGACCCTCTCATTTTTAGCTATGATTACAGGTACATGACGCCAGCCCCATTGTATTTTATTCTTAGGGGAATGAGGAGTAAATGCTTTATTTTTTTAAAAGCTAAATTTCTAATTATAATGGCGAGTGCTTCAGTGCGGTGGTGTACAGACTGTAAGGAGTTGAAACAATGTGCCGCAGAAGCCAGTGCACTCTCTGAAGGCCGGGCTCCTCTGGGGAGGGTTCCTGACTGCAGCAGCATAGTGCCTCTGGTTAAGAATGAGGAGCTAAAACCATCCCTGAGTACCTGGGAAGTATGCATGAATACAAGACACGAATGCATCTTAGCCTTGCTATTCCCAATTAATAGCCCGAGTAGGCACATCTCTTACTTAAAAAGGGCTGCCTGAATGGGGGTTAAGTCATGTTCAGTTTCCCAAGTACCACTCTGGATGTGTTTTTATATTTTGATTACTAAAAAGCATTTTATTTCCCTTTTTTTTCTTAAAAAAAAAAGAAAATTTGCATCGGTTGCTGAATAGCTCACATCATGGACTAAAATGCTCTGAAAGTACGAACAAACAAAGCTCAAACAGGAAAATGGCTAAGTTTTCAAATGAGTGCTGTGAATTGAATTATTCAAGGCTAGACTGCATATTCAAATATGAGTTATGCATTTTGACAAAACATTGTTAACATTCCTGTTCGTCGTGAATAAGTATTAATAATACACAGATTGTACCTAGGGAGCGCCCTGCACTTTGGCTGGAAAATATGCCAAATGTACCATTTTTTTTTCTACGCATTCAGAGTAGGGTGTGTTTTTACATCTACACTTAAAAAATACATGCTACTGACCAGGAGTCCCTGTGCTGCCTCAGAAAGAAATGCTGTAGAGAGGGCATTGTTTTCTGGAGCTTAGGTGTTTTAACGTCTCAATGGCACTTAGGACATTTTGGTTTCTAGTAAAAAGGCTTTAGGATGAAAGGAATTAAACCCATCAAACAATAAGGACAACAAAACAAAGGCCAAAGCAAACTGCCAGGCTCATGTCAGCCAAGCATGTGGGATTCTGTCGGCCAGGCTAACCCACATCCTCAGACCAGGGCACTGCCCGGCTCTAAACCATCGGTGGCTCAGACAAGTCAGAGACACACGTGAGTCCTGAGCTCACAGACCTCGAGTTTATTTGGAGCTAATGTTCAGTCATTGATTCAATAATGACTTATCGACTTCTTTTTACGGATCAAGCCTGAGAGGAAAAAGATGTGATCTGAGGCCTCCTCGTGGTGTTTGCAAATTCGGGGGTTGGAAAAAAAAAAGCTAATTACTGGATAGTGCTTGTAAATCTGACAGAGAGAAGTGGGGGTTAAGAGTATACACTTCAACCACGGGTTCAAGTCTTGGTTGTGGATTCTTAGGCAAGTCATTTAATGCCGGTGTGCTGAGCGTTCTCCTACACTAGCTGCCGTGTAGCTCTGGTCAGAACATAGGGTCATGTGACATCCCATAAAAGCTATGTGCTTGCTGTGACAATAACGAGCAAACCGCACCTGGATGGAGGTGTGGGGATGGTGGGCAGCTTTCCCAGAAACAGAATTCTCAAAGTGAGATCTGCAGAATGACAAGCCCTTAGGTAGATGGAGGGATTGAAGCTGCATGAGGAAGCTGGGTAGACAGTTAGAGCAGGTCCTCAGCAGAGGGAGGCATGTGCAGCCTGAGGCAGGAGGGCATGTGGTACCTTTGCAGGCCCAAAAGAAATGGTGGATGTCTGAGGAAAGAAAGGAGAATAGAACTGCAAGAGAGGAAGGTCATGACCTTGCCTACGGTCGAACCCTGATCTTGTTCAGTGTGTGTGTGCGTGTGAGTGTGAGTGTGTGTGCGTGTGCATGTGTGTACACTGGAACCTGTGAGTACTCGTGCACATTTCATGCACATGCACGTGTGTGTGTAGCTTTGCATTTCCACATCCATCTCTTGCTTGCAAGAAGGCGAGAGAACAATATTGTCTGTGTTTCTCTGTTCAGCCTTGCAACTAAAAGCCGTTTAGAAGTGGCTGGACACGTAGCTAACGTTGTCTTAATATTAGATGTAAATTAAATAGCCTCTTGATGCTCAACTTATCTTTCCAGGGACTGTAATCCTCTATTTGTGTTTATTCTCCATGGCTGAAGTACTGCAGCTAGACGTAAAAAAAAAAAAAAAAGATTTTTTTTTTTAACACTACTTGCTGGAAAAGAGGTGGGGTGGATGGGTTCTAATTAAATCTCAGTAAGGAATTTCTATAGAAATTTCTGTATCTCTCCTAATGGGATGAATGTCATGTTTGGATTCCTATTTTATGTAAAAACCATTATAAATACGTAAAAGAATTTGCCAAATCTTGATTTTTCTCAATTGAAAAGTGACCCCCAGCACCACCTCTGAGAAGAGGGAGCTTTAGAGTGCTTGATCTTTGGCTCTTTTGTTCCCCCCGCACGTGGTTCCCTAAACCAGCAGAATAATTTGGGAATGGGAGATATTGAAGCAACTAATTTTTCTTTTCTGTAATCTGCATAGACTTCAAAATGCATACCAACCACAAAGTGCCGGTTCATATAATTTGTTGGCAAGGATAAAAAGAAGAAAGGAAATTACTTTGTAAGCATGTGGATCGATCCAGCTTTCACAGATATTTTTCTGTTATGTGAAGCCTGAGGGTTTATCCCTATCTGAGTTTTATTTGGAAATTACCATTTGCCAGCATAATTAAATGATAATTTATAAATACTAAGAAAGCACCGTGGAGAAGGGCAGATAGGTGCTAATCGGGGCAGTGGAAAAAGTTGGTCTGCTTCCACAGCAATCCCCATCCCTTGTGTTGGTCGTTAACTGGCCTTGTTCTGTTAGGTTAACCATTTGTTAGTGTGCGCTCATCTATTACAGAGACACCTTTCCTTCCTCTCCCAGAATCCTCCCTTTGCCATTCTTATTGCAGACATAATAGTTATGGGATATGGCTTGCATTTTAGTTCAGGACATAAATGTAGTATGTAGAGTATACTACTGGAAAACCCTGAAATTCGAGAGCAATGTTTCTGTCTCCCTCCTTAGTTCTTAGCCCTTTTCTCTGTGATAAGTGTATTTTCTTTTAATAGGTTTTTAGATCACCTGGTCTTTGCAGTTAATTACATTCCACAGGGCTTCTTTATGTTGGCCCTAAAATGCTGACAGGTGTGTGTGTGTGTGAGTGTGTGTGTGTGTGTGTGTGTGTGTGTGTGTTTGCGCTCGAGTGCTTAAGTGAGGGAGGCATAGTCTTGGACTATGGCGTGGAGAGCTTCCTAATCTTTAGTGATAAGAATGATACTTTATATGCAATATGGAAATGTTGCTAGGTTCCTACTGAATATAGAAATTACACAAAAAAAGGATTGTGTAGAAATGACAGCCTTTGTCCTTCTGGTATGTCTTCTCAAGCTTCCTCACCGATTGTAAATATTGGGGTAGTCTCTGCAATGCCTTGTCCAATGAACCAGCTACAGCGGTGTAGAAACAGGGTCTGTCTGAACAGAAACTGTCAACAGAAATGACGAGTTAGAAAAACGATCCACGCCTTTAGAAAAACAGGTCCAGGAAGACAGACGGTGGCGAAGGCAGCCCATCAGAGGTCATGGAGATCTCTCTCTCTCGCTCTCTCTCAATTAAATAATTTTAGTGTCTACTGATTAGGGTGGCGAGGGTTTGAGTGAAGTGTGTGGGAATGGCTTATCAGGAGAATAACAAAATAAAAGGCTCTGGTGTTTCAAATCGTCAATCCCACGAATTATTCAGCATTTTGTCCTTATAAATAGCAATTATTTGCCTTTTTCAGAACAGGAAAAAATTATCTTTCATATTCAAATATTTAAATATACCGTGCTGTCACTGGGGCAAAAAAAAAAAAAGTCCTAATGTCAGAACAGATTTTTATGCAAGGAATAATTTGAAAGTGGTGGATTAGTTTCCACCTTTTGAAACACAGTGCTTTCTGTAATCTTCAAACATTATTTAGGATAATGGAAGCCATCATCCCGGTCCTCAAACGGTAGCACTCCCATTAGACTTTGCAGCTACCTCTCATTTTTTATATTAAAATACAAGGCTTAAAAGGTATTATCTTACTAAAGGGGGGCAATTGCAGAGATGATTTGATTGAATAAAGGAAAAAGCTGTACGGGCCTTTTAAGATCAAGGATGTATTGACGGAAAGCTATCATTACAGACAATTAATGTTCTCCAAGGGAAGAAATTGATTATGGACAAAGATGGACCCTAAGGAGCAGACATGTCTTAATGCTCTGAGGCCTTGAGGATTATGCGTCTCGTTCACAGCATTCGTACTTAACCCTTTGTGGTGACTAGAACACTAGCTGCTTCTTACAGAAGGACAAGAATCAAATTAAGTGGAGGGGGGGGATTAAATAAAGAGAGAGTGGGTGATTTGTCAAGGGGGTCGACCGCCATCCGCACTTGGTTCTTTAAACAATGCTCAAATAATTAGATTTGTGGTGTCCTTCCAGGATGCCGGCTTTTGGAGCGGACGTAGGCTGAAATTTACAGGAAAATGAAGTCGGAGCGTGATGGCCAGTCTGTGCATTGTTGAGACTGATAATGCCCAATAATTACGGTTAAAGACGTGCTTTCCTAAGGAGCCCCTGAACTTCAGCTGCATTCATGTTTCCAAATAACAAACCCTTTAACTTTGCCCGTCCTTCCTATAGATCTCATACAAAGCATCCGTCATGTCGTTAGCTAGGCCCTTACAGCCGTGGATCACAATTGGGTACTTAATAAGGTGGCAACCCCACTGGGGACATTTCACATAATTATTCTTAGCAGAAAGGAAATTGTTATGGCTTCCCCCCCTTTTTGAGTTTGGCAAAATTCCAGGTGAATTAGTTTGGACTCCTAAAAACCTGTTCTGTGTCATTGGTGAATTTCACTCACTCCCCAGGCTGTGACTCCTGGTTCCTGCTCTGTACACTGCTGGCCAGTAGAGCAAGTCTCACCATGTGGCTGGCCTCTCCAGTCCAGGGGCTGCCCTAGGACAAGAGGCTGCTGCTGCTGATTAGGGGCTACTGGTTTCATGGATTTAGGCATGGGTGAGCTTTGAAAAATCTCTCTCTCTCTCTCTCTCTCTCTCTCTCTCTCTCTCGCCTTCGCTCCCTGATGGTGTGTTATGAATCTTGCCAAATAATTGGAGAGATTCACATGTCGACACAGTAAATAGCTTGTCTAGAGAACTCAGACTTTAAGTAGAAGTTAAGGGAAGAGAGGTTGAACCCTGGGCTCTAATTCTGGGCTTGGAGAGTTGCAAATGGCTGTCATTAATTAGCCCAGACAATTAAAACCATTTGTTATTCAAACGTGAACAATTTGAAGCCATCTCCCGATGTTCTCAGACCTCAGAGCTTTTAATTCACCACGGAATGAGCTTGCCTGCAAACTTGGAACTATTTAGAAGAGAGCGCATTAAGGAGGCAATGGGGAGGTGAGCATGACATATGGCCCTCCTCACTCAGTAACAGCATCCTGCGTCGCCAGTTCAATTCCAACCGCTCTGGCCATCCAGCACCTCTCGGAGCCTGACATCAGCCGCAACTCACCTTCTACATTTGACGGTGAGTGTCTGTTTCTGAAAGACACCTTCCTGAAAGAGAACAGTGCTCTTCGTGTGGCTCCTTGAGCACCAGAGTTGGATGTGGGTGGTGCATGCCTGCTAAAACAGAATCCACAGCAGATGGATGGAAGGTTAAAAACCAACTTAGACTACATAGTAAGACTCCAGGTCAGCTCAGGGAAGACAAGAATGAATACAGAGCATCAAGCCCTAACTCCAAGAAAGATTCCAGCTAATGTGCCACCTAATTCCTGGGAAAATAGGAGTCCTGGTGGTGGTCAGTTGCTATTGAGCGGGTCGTAAAGCCTTTAAGAGAGGAGTTTATGTAAAAGAGTGAGTTTGGAGAAGCAGCTGCTAAGTAGAAGGAAGCTCCGTTCAACAACTGCTTCTGCAGTCATGGATCCAACAGCTAAGGAAGATGGCAAGGCTGTTAACAAAAATAGACAAGAGAAAGCAAGCGAATGCGTGTGTGTGTGTGTGTGTGTGTGTGTGTGTGTGTGTGTGTGGTAATGCCACGCTTAAATTCCAGGCCTGGTCTGTGTGATGGTGTCCAGTGGGAAATCAAGGCCTAGAATGGAGGAGAGAGGGGTTTTAGAAACCTAGCTTGCAGAAGAGAAAAGCAAAAGTATGGGGCAGCGAGAGTGGGAAACGAATCAGACCATAGCTTGGAAACACGGAGAGAAGACAGAGGCTGCAGTGTCTGTGCCCTGGGAGCAGGCAGAGGAAGAACCTATGCAGACGCCATCGATTTGCTCATCAACCAGATTCTAAGCCAGACAGTGGAATCTGTTTGGGTTTACATACCAAATACCTACCTGAGGAGGTCATTTCATTTCTCGGAGCCGAAACTGATTCGTCTGCATTTTAATAACACGTTAACAAGGTGAGGAGATGGCTCAACTTTCAAAGTGCTTGCTGTGCAAGCATGAAGACCCAAATTCATGTCCAGAATCCACAGCAGGGGAAATGGCTGTCTGTGGTGGTAGGCGCTTGCTATACTGGTGCTAGGGAGGCAGAGACAGGCAGATCCTTAGCACTTGATGGCCAGCCAGTCTAATCTAATTAACAAATCCGGGCCAACGTGAGAGAGCATGTCTCAGGAGGAAGAGGAGGAGGAGGATGATACTCTGATGGATGACCTCTATACTACAAGTGCCAGAAAGTAAAAGATTGCAACCCAGTGTTTGGAGATAGTATGAAGTGTATGCTTTGTGGATGAGTCAGAGATCTAACTGGCACAAAGGTTAATGTTGAAAACATGTCACATGTTCTGTACCCTTTACATAATATCACACATGTGTTCTGCCCACTAACCCTCAGGAGCAACAACACATCACTAGGAAGGACACGACTGACATGCGTAGAAGGGAGTGGCTGGTCTCCCGTGTGGTACACAAGCTGGGCAGAGACTAGAATCAAGGGAAATTTCACTCATGACCAGTCTTGTTTGGTGGACTGGAAGAAGACGGGGACAGAGCCATGATTTGAATCCAAGACCAACTGAGGCTCAGTTACCTGCTTAATATCCAGATGATACAGATCCTTTCTGACTCCTGGTGTCAGTGCTTTGGAGGGGTCAGTTTGCAAGGCCGAAAGATCATGGGGCTTCTTGGCCTCAGGTGGCTCTTTGTGACCTCTAGCCTCAATAGCCAAGCCACACTGGAAGGGCTCCATTTACAAGTCCCAGAGTCAAGTCAGAAAGCATGTGGGGTATGCAATCTATGCGAGCAGTATGTGAGTAAGCCTTGACACACGTCTGTAAACCTGTGTGCTATGGAAGGCAAGCATGGTGAATGAGGAAAACCTTCTTGGGGTGTTGGGGTGGGCCATCATTCTAGTCAGTGGTTATTCTTAATGCTGCCAACTTTTAATACAGTTCCTCATGTTGTGAGGGTCATCAACCATAAAATTGTTTTCATTGCTGCTTCCTAACTGTAATTTTGCTACCATTATGATTCTTAATTAAGAAAACATCTGATATGCAGGATATCTGATATGCGGCCCTTGTGAAAGGGTCTTTTGACTTTAAAGGGGTTGTTACCCATAGGTTGAGAACTACTGATCTAGGCCATTAGGATTCAGGGTCCAGTATCCCTAAGTGGGCACCAGAGAGCAGGGACTCGGGACTGTGAAATGTTGAGGAGCTCAGGGCATGGGGTACAATGAAGCTGGAGAGTCCCCGCTTTGTCTGACATAATCAATACTGTAGCATCCTGATGCAATACATCGCTCACAGATTCTAGTTGATGTTGGAGGACACAGACCCGCACACCTTCAGCTAAGCACCGTAGAGCACACAGTTACAGAGTATGTTGTGCTTGATCACAGTGGGTGTCTATGCTGCTGGTTTCTGTGTCAACCCTATGATACCTTCACTCTTAATTCATCATGAATTCCTACTCTGTACAGAAAAACCTAGCTCAGTGGGTTAGGCACTCAGTGTGCAAGCTTGAAGGTCTGGGTTTGAATCACCGGAACACACAAAGAAGCTAACATGGTAGTATACATATCTGTAATCCCAGCAGCTCCTGTACAAGATGAAGGACAGAGACAGGACATCCTGCTTGCAATGAACCACAAACCCTTCCTCAAACAATGTGGAAGGCAACGTCCCACACTGAGATTGCCCTTTGGCCTCTATACAAACAAACCATGGCACACACATACACACACAGGCACCCACTCTGAAGAATATACACAAAATTAAAAAGAAAGAACATTAATGATTAAGCAGCACATTGAGTTACGCCTCCAATGGCCTCATTCATTTCTGTTATGTCTAAACAGTGTGAGCATGTCCTGGCAGAGAACATTGCCTACTGACAACCGCCTGCAGCACAGTGACTCGTGTGTGTGTGTGTGTGTGTGTAAAACTATTACTTAGCTGTCATGTAGGTTTGGCCATGGAATAGATCACTAGCTTCTACCCATGACTGCCGATAGAATGGACTGAAGAGAGATCCTATTTCACCAGTGATGGCTGTGCCCAGAATAGTTATGAATATGGCCCATCACAAAATCGTGAACTTATTTTCAAATTTTACAAGAATTAGGAGATGAATTTGGAACTTGAGTGCGAACTCTGTCGTTGATGATATCCAATCACAAAATCCAAAGGTTGGACATACCTAGAACTTTGAGGTATATTGAGCCTGTGTGTCACTCCCAGAGGTTTCTGAACTACAGTCTGTACTTCAGAATTTCCAAGATCTTCTGAGAGATAGGCACATTGTTTGATAGGGAGGGTGCCAAGCAGGTTTCCAAGGGAGGTGGTTGGGCTTGGAGTTTGGGGTTCAGGATGTCAGAAGTAACCTTTTCTTCCCAGGCTTCCAGCTCAGGGACCACACTCTAGGAACTGCAGGTCTAGAAGTTAAACATGGTGAAGTGAGCTGAGATTCCTCTTCCTGAGGCTTGAAGACAGCTACTGTTAGGGCCCTTCTGGTGATGTCCTCTTATGTGCCAAGCTGGCTCGAGATCCTTGGATGGAAAGCGTTGGCAGGGAATCGTAAACTTTAATTGGTAAAGGATTTTCCAAGATCTTGCAGACAGCAGTTCTGATTCAGTAGGACCGGTCTGATTCTGAGGATCTTAATTCCCCCATACCCCTGAAAATGTCAGTGCTATGCCCAGGGACCGTGCAGAGCAGCCAAACAATGCTGCTCGAGCTACCGTTGGCCAAATAGCCTGAGGGGGTACCTGAAGTCTTCAGCTTCATCTAAGATCAACTCATTCAAAATCCTCAACAATCTGTGGCTTTCTTAAACTGTGTGTTAACATAGTCAATTAATAGTTACTGAATTACACTTGAGTCAGGCTGTAGGCGACATAGGAATGAAGTGCCGGCCCTTCCGCTTTACTCTAGAAGTTAGATGCTTAGCTCTGCTTCGTGTACGATTGTGAACCTATTAAAGCAAAAGCGAAAATAAAACATATTGTTTCTCTGGCTAAAATGTTAAGTACCATGAAATAACTCTGTGCGTGCGAGCGTGTGTGTGTGTGTGTGTGTGTGTGTGTGTGTGTGTGTGCATGTGTGTGTTGCATACATGCATATATATACCCTCACATATGTGTGAGTACAAGTGGATGTGCTTCTGGAGGCCAGAGGCTGACATCAGGTGTCTTCCTCAAGACACCTATTTTATTTATACTCTATTTTATTTATCAAGGCAGCGTCTCTTGATGGCTGAAACAAGAGGATTGCTACAAATCACAGGCCAATGCAGACTGCAGAGTGGGTTACAAAGAAACTGAGGCTTCAGAATGATGCCCTGTCTCAAGTCACAAAAGTCAAAAAAAGTACAAACAAGACAGACAGTTCTCAAAATAGTAGCCATCCTTGGACTCGGCTAGCCATCTGGGTCATAGATTGTTCTGGGAAGGCCATGGGATATGAGACTTTTGGTAAACGGGATGAAAGGGAGGGGGGCTAAACACCCAACAGTCACAGCATTGAATCAAATCCTTTTGGAAATATCACCAATGGCCCGCCCCTTCATTCTTCTAAAGGAAGAAGGTAGACATGGCTCTCAAGTCCCCTAATGGTAAGAAACCATCTCTGAAACTCACAGGTGAAATCACAGGGACTTCCTTCTAATTGTGCACAAGTCAACTTGTACATAGCTAGAAAGTAACAAAACGATCAAAGAATTGCACTCTGTTTACAGATAACTTTGAAGTTATAGCATAATAAAGTCTTTTGGGTGTGCCTGCATGGTTTCCCAGAAGACCTGAGTATGTTATTAAAAGGAGCAGGAGAAACTTTAAAAGAATCACGAAAACAAACAGAACAAAACACAACAACACAACATAACAAAAAGCAAGTAGGTTTTTCTGAGGAGATGTCAGCCCAAGTCTTTCAGTGACAACTCAGCGTTATTACGGCTGTGCACACAGATAATAATCATAAGAACGTCCTTCCTGTGTACATTCAGAACTCTCTCCGTGGCAGAGGAAACGAAATCAGAACAAATCTTCAGGCAGAGGCAGCTTTCACCTGTATTTTTTTTTTCAAGCTGAGAGCACTCCTTAATTACGAGGGTTTTTTTTTTTTTAAACACCATTCTCAATTGGTAACATATGTTGCTGTCAGCGAGTATTTAGCACCTGCAGAAAACAGCAAGAAACGCACGACAGCGCATAGGTGGAACACCCACAGCGTGGCTGTGAACACTGTCAACAAATTGTACTTTGTTAATTTTTTTTCTTATTAAAAAAAGATCCAAGAAAAAGACTTGGGCGTGCAGGTGTTCTGAGCAGGAAGGCAGAGGAGGGAAGGCGAGGTTAGTACAGCCTTGGGCATGGAAGCTGGGGTTGGATCTACATGCCTTGAAGTATTCCCTGTCTCCTCCTTCTCTCTACCTATCTTTGGGTGGACAAGAAAACCACACAGTGGCTCTGGCAGGCTTGGCTGTCCCGTGAGGCATTTGCTGTCTGTCAGCCTCTGTTGATCAGCTGCAGGATCAGGGAATCGGCACCTGGCGCCATGACCTTCTACACAGGATGTGCTTGGAGAGGGTCCTTGTGAACCCACCAATTCATTAATAGTAATTTGAGGGCTTTTTGTTTTGTTTTGTTTTGAGTCGGGTTCCTGTGTAGCCCAGGCCAGCCTTACATTGGCTGTTTTGAGATTGACCCCGAACCCCACATCTTGCTGCTTCCTAATCCCAAGTGTTTGGAAGACGTGTGTGTGCTGCCCTGGCTAGCATCTTATTTTCCAATAGATCAAATGTGGTTGCGGTAGGGAGGTGGTCCTGTGCCTGTTCCTTCTACTGTACTATCAAAGTGCAGGCTTGTCTTCAGCTCCGTGATTGTTCGTATGGCCCAGCAAAGGTCAGTTTTCTTAGCTGGCAGCTCCACGCAGACAGAATGTATTGGCTGGGATGGTGCTGATTGGTGCCCCTACCTGGGTTTTCTCTGGTTCTTTTAGCCCTGAAATGAGACTTTCCTATTGTTCCCAAGACCTCCCAACACTGATAACTTTGTTTCTTCATTTTTATAAGCCTGTTCATTCAACAAGAGTGGGTGATAGTTCCTGTTGGAAGAGACACCCTCTCCCCACCCTGCCCAGATAAACTTACCAGATTGAGAATGAACACTGAGCCAGACGTGATAGTGACATCTGTGTCTAACCTGGCAAGATGGCTTGAGTCCAAGAGTTGAACAGCACTGTTTTAAATCCAACACGGAGCTAACAGGGCGGCTCTAAATATCAAGTGAAAAACCGCAGCGTTGTGAGGCTCTGTTCTGTGAAATTTTAGCTGCCTTATTTCCCGTCTCTTCTCTCACTCTGATGATAGACACCAGAGTCCTTACGAATGCTAACATGCAAATTATACAAAGAAACCCACAAAACACCACAGACTAGGGAGGCTCAGACCGAGTTTTCAGTTCAGCCAGGTCTGTGTTGGGGCCTCACACGCTGGCTGCCCCATGTGGGGAATGAGCGAGCGTCTGCACTTCTCACAGCTGAGAGAAGACCCTGGAAATGACACATTTTACACCTCTCAGCCGAGGCTCAGAGCTCAAAAGCACTTCACTCTGGTCCCTCTGGGACAGAGAATCTGTTTGCAGTGATCACTGGCAGTGTTGACAGAATGTTCGAAACCATCTGCTCAAGGGCAAGTGTTAACTCTATCACGTCCTAATATTTTAAGCCCACTGATCCCCGGGCCCAGGAGACCTCCCGATGGAACTCTCTTTGGGCTGCATGTCAGCTTGCTGTCAGTTATTATCCCACTGCAGCAAGGCCTGATGTACCAGCCAAGGCTCAGCGAGGAGAGGGCTGTGATGAGAAGGGTCGCAGCTGGCTGTGCCAGACAGGTCCTGTCAGCTGCAATACAGCCGAGGCCGCCTGAGGCATGCAAGAGCTCTTCTGCAACATATATGCTTCTGCCTTAAAGTTCACTTTTATAAACAGGCTTCTTCCCTTGTTGGTAGAAGGCATGGATTATTAATGTGGGTTTGTATGCATGTGTGCATTTCTGCTGTGCACACAGAAGTACATACAGATGTGCCTATAGATGTAGGTCACCAGACTCTGCCAGAACTACTTCATAAAACAGAATTCAGCACACAGGTTTTCTGGTGTATTGCTCTCTCACTATGATAGCCCAGTGATAAGCTGTTTAATTATTTGCACCATTCACTTATTTTTTATACGTATCACTAGCACAGTTGACATGTAGTATCTCAGAATTAAAACCTTTTAGAACAATTAGGGAGGGTGTGCAATCAACAGTGAAAATATTAGAAAGCCCAACTTTGTGTTTTCCGAGGAAGCCATTTAAAACTTCCTGATGTGTCCCAGTGACTGGGAATGAAGCATGTAGAGGGACCCCTCCCTGAGAGTGTCTCAGGCTCTCATGTGTGTCAGATACTTCAGTGAGACAGATGCTATTGGCCAGAATGGTTTCTGGAGCACTGAAGGAGCTATTGAGGAGAAACCCAGCACTGAGGAACAAACTCTCAGTTACAAGCCCCAGATTTTATAGGAGGCTTCGGGAGAATTGGTCCTATGTCTGCTTCTCTGCTGGGCTATTCTAGGTGTGTAGCAGGTAAAGCATGAACAGAGAGTGGGCATGGGCTCTATCCTAGCACCGAATTAATAGGCTTATGTCCCAGATAGAACTGAGAGCAACTGAGTGAGTCCACAGGCATGAAGTGGGTGCCACATCATACCAAATACTCATGACACATCGTATTACTAAACTGTGTCAGGCCCCTTCCATAGTTCCCACTGTTATTACAAACCCCACAGGGTAAAGACACCAAGGCTTAGAAATGTATAGGCTTTCTCAAAGCCACAAAGCTAGGAAGTGTGGGAGCTTGAGCCACCACCTACACAGAAGACTCAGAACTCACTCATTCAGCTCTGCCGACTCAGTGCCAAAGGAGCCATTAGCACTAACCCAACTGTAGGTCACAGAGCAGAGCAGTGGAATTGTGTCTTCAAGTAGACTGCCCCACCCCCCGAGATGGTCCCTTTTCACTTACTGGTCAGGCATTTATTATGTCCAAGTCCAGAAGGAATTTGGAGATTGAACTTGGGGCGGAGAGCGGCTCTGCATTGCTCACATGTGCATGATTGATTTTCGTGGAAACTGGGAGAATGTGAAAGTGCACCATCTGTGGAAAATGCACAAGTGGCCACTTCTGAATGCTCTTTTGAGTGTGCTCTGTGTGTGCACTGTGTGTGCATGCATGCATGTGCACATGTGCAAGAGAAAGTGCACTGTGTGCATGTGTTTGTGTGTGTTCTGTGTATGAGAGTGCACTGTGTGTGTGAGCACATGTCAGAGACAGAGAATGCACTGTGTGTGTGAATAGAGAGTGCACCTTATGTATATGTGAGAGAGCTCACTTTGTGTGTGTGTGTGTGTGTGTGTGTGTGTGTGTGTGTGTGTGTGTGTGTTACTCTATGCTCTGAATTCCCAGCAGAGGCTGCCATGTTACATCATCATGTGGTGGAAGTTCTGAAGTCTTTCAAAGAGAAGGCAAAGTGCTCTCTTGGAGAAGATGGGGAATGAAGCTTGCCCTGTTTAACACTGAAGACGTGGATGTCAAGCATCTCACCCGGCAGACAGCAGAAAGTGTTCCATTTTTTTTTCCTTTTTTTTTTTTCCGGAGCTGGGGACCGAACCCAGGGCCTTGCGCTTGCTAGGCAAGTGCTCTACCGCTGAGCTAAATCCCTGACCCAAGTGTTCCATTTTAACAGCTTCTTCTAAAGATTGCTTTCCAAACATCTTGGTTTTCCAATCTGGCTCCTTCCTTGTCTCAGTGATGATGTTAATCCCTGCCATCCAGATGACATTGTATGTTGTTGCTCCGTGTCCAGTATTTCCTATTTTAACTCACATTGTGGTCTGTGCCTTTTTGTGTGTCTGACCATGAAGGAGAGATAGACAGAAATCAGAGACTAAGACTGGTCTAATAACACATAGACATGCAAATAGACTTATGAATCCAAGTCCTGGTGACCAAAAGCTCCTAAGCTCTCTGGACCTCTACTGTCAGGTCCAGGAAGGTCCAGAACTTCGGTTTCTACCTAGAGAGAAGCAGCCCATTCTCAGAGTCACTGAAGACCAAGGTAACATGGAGGACATATCAATGTGTTATCCAGAACATCTGACACGTGCAGCAATTGTAAATTCCCATTCTGGTTTCCGCCCTTCCTCCTGTTTACTTATTTACTATCTGTAAGGGAGGGTGATATTCTTACCCTTGGGCTACATGCAAAAAGAGTGGAGAACAATGGCATCTCCTCTGAAAATTACTTGGACAAAGACTTCCTTAATCACCACTATGTATTGTATTTATTTAGATGCATGTGATCTTCTTGTTTGTGTTACTTAATCTGAGGTCACCAAAAGTTCCTAGATTACAGTATAGAGGTATGGGACCAGTGAAAACGAGTAAAGGTACTTGTTGAGTTCGATCCCCATAAACCACGTAAAGGTGGAAAGAGTTCTGACTTGGCAAGTCGTCCTCTGATTTCCACATATATTCTGTGTCGTGGTATGCATTCTTCCCCATGCACATAAATAAATAAATAAGTGAGAAAAGATTATTAAAATGAATAGGGTATCATGACTGTTTGCTACTTAAATATTTCTATAGGTGAGGTCTTTAACCTGTGCTTGTGCATTGGAGGCTGGCACTTCAAGTGCCCCTGTACTACGTGGAGCAGGAGCTATAACACCCTCCTGCTCACACGCTCCCTTTAATCTCTCCAAATACTTGCTTGGTGGGCAAAGTGGGTCTCTGTCCCAGGTGCTGAAAGGATGGACCAACACTACCCATAATCAATCGTTTTAGTGTACACTCACGCACAGTTAGTGACTGTCCTGAAGTCTATGTTTCATGTCTTAGGAATGAATTTGTAAAAACAACAACAACAAAAACAAAAAGCCCCACTCCCTAAAAATCCATTATTAAAATTAAAGAAGAAGTAAACACCGAACGCCCATTAATTGCCCATAGACTGCATAGCTACATGGATGCAAGGGACTATTGTTATCTGGATTTTCAGGTTCTTCTCTGGAGTAAAGTGCAGCTCCTCAGGTGTGCTTTTGTTCTTCCCTTAGCTGTAACTTTGTTTTATGAACAGTGACTTCTAAAAGTTCAGGAAACTTGGCTCTCTCACACAAAGGTCTTCAGGAATGTTGAGTTACTATTATTTCTTACTTGGGACATTCGAGTTAGCTAGGAACCATCTTTCCTGGCCTTAGATGGCAGGAAGACAGAGGTGGTACTCATGTGTGAGGTGTGGAGCAAAAGGAGAGCAAGTCCTGGCACTCAGGAGGAGTCCTGGGTACTACTTACACATCTCTGGACATGGTTTACCTGTGGAGAGAAGACTCTAGTCGGGAGAGAAAGCTGGCAGGGATATGTATCTTGGGTTGGCCTAAACACACTGGTCATGACTGTCAGGATGGATGAGTGGGATTGAAAGGTGCCTTCTGATTTTCCGAGGGCTGTGATGGAGAAGAGGAAGCCACTTAAGTTCCCCTTGGGGGTATTTAGGTGGGCTGCAAGCTGTGGGTGTCTCTAAGTAAGTCTTGTCTCTTGCTTTCGCCTTGCTGAGCACCTTCTGAGTGTGGCTCCGTCTGGCCAGCTGCTTCTGTGAACTCTCCTCTGTCATGTCCCGTCCCCCATGGCTGCTCAAACGTGATCCCCCTGAGCTCTCTTCCTCTCCAGCTGCATCTGTGCGCCTCCCCTGCTGATCCATCCACTTCCTCAGCTCAGGGACAGCGCGAGGAAATGATTCCAGCAGCTAAACAGCTTTTATGCAGAGAGAATATTTAAATATTCCCAGTTTGCATGATTCGCCTCACCTCACACTATGATCAGAGGTTAATGGAGACAGTTTGGGCCTTCTGTTAGTTAGAGACTGGAAGACTTTCAGAAAAGAAGGACAAGCTCTTTTGACACCCTCCCCCAATATGAATTTTCATACAGACGAACGCTTTATTCTCCAGATTCATCTTCAGAGGTGGCCACCCCAGGTTCTAGCTTGCCTTGACTCAGGCTTCAGCCAGGCTAAGAGCTGGTTTGACAATTATTACCTCTACTGGATAGAATTTTATAATGGGCATTATGTTCTCTGTGTTTATATCACTAAAAATATTTTTGCTATGTCGATGGTATTTCATAGTGCTTAATGGCTACTTTGCTTTTGGGGGAACATTAATGTACATGTAAGGCATGAAACACTGTGAAATGACCTGCCAGGCAGGCTCGTCCACAGGATGGCCGCAATTGTACAGTCCCTAAACCATGCATAACACCAGGCAAGCATTAATTTACATATGTGTTTATATGTCTATTATATACATATGCTTACACACATTTACTGTAATTGACCGTAAGTCCCCTTGTTCCTCAATGTCTCCTCTTCTCATTCTCCTTCCCTTCCCTGCTTTCTTCTTCTCTTTCCTTTTTTTAAAAAAGCCCTTCTTTTCTCTCTTCCGCCCCTCCCAAACCTTTAATTTTTTCTCATTCTCACAAATGCTGAAAGGTATTGAGGAGACTATATCATATTTATTTTTTATCCCTTTGAAATACTTTATTATGATATAATCTCCTTTGATAGATTTCACAGGCTGCACATCAGTGGTCTAACTTTCTTCGAGGTAACACACGTCTTACATGTGTCAGGTCCTACAGATTCCGGGCATTGCTCAGCCTTTGTAATTTTATTTATTTTTGCACGTTCTAGAAGTTCTTACTAAACATATAAGTAGTGTGTTTTTGTAGCACTTTTGTTCAACCAGCAAGGCTGTAATTTTTTCATTTGATAATCGTCGTCTACAAACTACCCATATACCACTTATTCTATAGACTCTGAGCAATCATATAAGCTATTCTTTGCAACACAGTAGATATTTGAAGCAGTAACTCAAGCAGTGTATGTTAACTGAGTGACTATTTTTGTTCTCAGTATTTTTCTGAAAATATGGGGGAACATAAGAATCCAAAGTCAAATGGCATGGTTTCTGAATTCAAGGAGGTTCACTAAGTTTGTCTAATAAGCAAGTAACTGGTGTGTAGAAAGTGTGTGTCATAATGTAGCAGACATAGAATTGGGAATGTGTGTAAGGCTACACGATGTCACATCAAATGGGGATGATTAACCAGAAGGAGGCAAGGAGAGCTGATATCATGGATGAGCCTTTATCAGTCCCTTCTTTTCTTTCCAGTTCTCTTGAAACTATTCTCTTAGACCGTTCACCAAAGTGTGGCTTTGGTGTCTTTTAACACCATCAACTTTGGCATGCCATGGTATACAGTCTCATTTACATGGTTGAGTTTGCACCAAGGAAAGGAGATTTACAGAGCTTAAGGCAACTAAAATAGAACACAGTTAGCGTGACTAGAGAGTCCAATAGTGAATTCACACTGTCTTTGAAGTTAACCTCTTGTCCTGCCCACCACAGCACTTACATGCTTCTTGCGGGAACTCTTCGGAATAGCCTCATGGGAAGGTGTCCCAGACCAAAGATAGAATTTTGAAATAATTCATCTCTTCCTTCTGCATTATTGTGGGGAGCAATGGTAGCAATACAGAAGAGTCTTAGATTTGAGAAGCAAAGTTTTGCTGGGTCTGTCTTCTGCTGGTTTAGACAGGTTCGGACAGTTTGCTTCTGGACTTTTCATAAGCTTTTAATCACTACTTCAGTATTCGGCTGCTTGGTTGGTCTTAGCATTCCTTAGGAAATGCCTCATGTTCCTACTTCCTCCATCTTCCTTCTTAAATGTGATTGTGTTTGCTCATGAGCTTCTTGGAGAACAGGATTCTGTTCTACTCATCTTTGTATTCATACGTGTATAAGACCTGGTTGGCACCTGATAGGCTCACAACAAACATTTACCTGTGAATGACGCAAGCCCTTCCTGTCTTTGGGATTACCCAAAGTATCACAAGACACCACCGAGCTCCGTCCCTGCCCAGTCCTACACTCTACAAGACAGTGGCTGTCGCTGGGTGTCAGGATGTCCACCAGGGGGCGCTGTCTTGTAAGAGGCTCTTCAGTTTTTTTTCAATACCAAGATAGATGCCTGAACTTCATCATCCACTCCCAGCCTCAAGTTCTTAATGGAGACCGCTAATATATAATAATTATAGGAAACTGTGATTAAAGGATAACTGTAGCGAGATTGGATTTAAGTTAGGACATATCACTCCAGATAACAAATTCAGATATGATAGTGAAAAGCAAATCCTGAAGAATAGCGCTCAGATGTGTCAGGTTGACTCCCCCATGCTTCCTTTTTCTCTATTTTCTGATGGCAAGAATGGGAAGAAATAAAGCTTTTATTCAGTCTTAAAAGTCTCACCTCTGCACTTTCAAACTAAAAGCCTAAAATGTAACCACGGAAGTTACAGGCTGAACACATTCTATCCCAAGTCCAAAGGGAACTGTAGTGGGAATTTGTTTTGAAAGTGGCAACGGTATACACCCTGATTTGTGTGTGTGTGCGTGATTGTGAGTGTGAGAGTGTGCGTGTGCATGTGTGTGTGTGTGTGTGTGTGTGTGTGAAGGGTGTTGCATGGGTCCGTGTTTGTGTGGTCTGTGCATGTCTGTTTGCAAGGGTGGAGACCAGAGTTTGATGAATGAATGTTGAGTGTCTTTCTTTAGCACACTCTACCTAATTTTTGAGGCAGAATCTCTCATTGAACCTAGACTGAGAAGCCAGAACCAATTGGTCTAGATTGGCTCTCAAGACTCTCGGGTCTCCTTGTTTTCTGCCCTGGGATCACAGGTGCGCATTGCTGTGCCTTGGCCTTTTGTGTGAGTGTTTGGGATCTGAACTCATGCTCTCATACCTGCAAGGCACCATCACCTCACAGACTTTGCCGTCTCAACAACCCTGATACTAGTTCTGAAAGCTACAAAAGCTACCTCATACGATGTTCCTTTTTCCTTCATCTTTTTTAGTCTCTGGACTATCTTCAGGCAGAAGTAAATGATTCCCTGAGTTCTAGCGTCAAAAGATTCAAATTTGCAAATGTCCTCAAACTACATGCCAGTCAATACAGGGGCTACACATGAAGGCAAAGCTGTCCCCATGGTCTGGGACCTTCCAAATGCAAACCACAGCAGGTTTCCCGGGATGCTGCCAAACAAGAGGCCAGCACAGAGGGCACAGAGGGCCTAGTATGATAGAAAGTTGGGTCTCAGTAGACCTCAACTACAGTGAACAAACAGAGTATAAATAAGGACCCTCAGAGACTCCTTGCCAGAATCCTTGTGGCAATCTGTTAGTAAACTCGATTTCACATTATGCTTAAAGATTTTCTTTTAAGTGGGCTTTTTTTTTGTGGCAGGCTTCAGAGTCATCTGTGAAGTGTTTAATTAAGCTCAGTCTGATTAAAAATGTAGCTTAAATATCTGTTGATTTTGTGGCAAGCTGTGGATGTTAATTGTCTTGATTGGTTTTATTTTCTATTCCCAGGACAACAGGGTCTTACATGCATCACTGTGGTAAAGGAAGGGAGCAAAAGCATAATTTTCATAAAGAAACATGTATTTCCCAAGTTAGCCAGATGGTAAAAGACCACATCCGTGAGACACGGTGAGTCTGAAGGAGAAAACCGGGAAAGAAGCCCAAGACTTTTCCCCCACTACAAACTTACATGTAGACATTTGTGACCAGGATTGGATACGCCAGAATTTGGGCTCTAGAGCCCATCTATCTGACTTCTTACATAGCAACCCCAGCATTTATGTATCTGTTAAAGTCACCACTTAAACATTCTCTTTCATTCTCTCGAGGGCTTTAAAACTTTCAGCGAGGGGAGACACATTTTTCTTCACCTGTCTGATGTGGCAGATTATTTACGGTGCCAACGTGTTGACACAGTATAAACTGTAAAAAATGAGGCCTAATAAGGTTAATTGTCATTTGAACCTGCCTCTGTGGGCTGCAATCTGCAGGCTTTGATTGCTTCTCTGGGAGAAACTCTGCCCAGATGGCGAAGTCCTCCAGGCCCTGACCCACAAGAGGCCTGGGGAGATGGGGAACAAGGTGCTTCTCACAGACTAATTAATTTACGACTGTAGCACCTGTTCCAGAATAGATAGGGCTGGAAGGGAGCGCAGTCCCTGGGCACGGGCGGGCGAGCTCACGGGTAAATGGATTTCAGCTGATTGTATTAAGCCAAGGCTTTGATCATCGAAAGGCGTTAAAATGGAAATATGCCCCCCCCTCGCTGTTGGCTTCCACGAGTGTGGTTTGTATTATTATTATAAATGTTGGCAGGGGAAAAGACTGTTTTTGATTACAGCATATCCCACTTAAAAATGCACAGTGTATTGGTCCATTTCTTTTTCGCAGCCCAGAATGTGTGTTGTCATTACGTCGCACCTTTTAAACAATTCTGCTTTCTTGTTTCCATTTTTATTCCAGCCAAATTACTGGCTGGAAATCAGACCCCAGCGCAGATTCCTTTTAGCTGGAACATTTTATTACGCACTCACACCTTTAATTCGATGTGTGTAATTAGGCTTTAATCAGCTGAACACTATTTGCGGGTTGGGGGGGATATCAGACACTTCTTTAAATGGGATTCTGGTGAAGTCTCGCTAGTAAGCTTCGGGGGCTAGTGAGCTACGAGAATCAATCTCGTGTAAACAAGGCTGGGTAGTAAATGGATTTACAGTGTGAGTCTTTCTGCACTGTTTCACTTTATTGCCCCCCTGATTCCCAAAAGGATTAGAGGTAATTTTTTTTTCATTCCTTTAGATGCCATAAAACTGTTTCCCTTTCCAAATTAACACTATGATCTCTCGGGTCATGTGTTTGGCAAGCATGAGGAATTTATAAGACCACACGCTCTGTGCTAGCAGCAATGGTGATAAGGGTGCCGTGCCCTGGTTGTCAGGGCCTCACAACGGTGGCTTTCACTGACCAAGTTTTTGAAAGGTTAGGGTATGGAAAACAAAACGATTCTTGATCGTTCAGGACACAGGCAGCCCAATGCTAATGTGATCTGAAGCGTTGTTTTTTTTTTTTTTTAATTTTTTTGTTGAGTGTCTACTTGCAGCACTTCTCAACCTGTGTGTGGGTCGTGACCCTTTTGGGGGTGGGGGCAGAATGTCAAATGACCTTTTCCCTGGGGTCATATTTCAGATATTTACATTACTACTCATAACACTAGCCCTATTACAGTTATGAAGGAGAAACAAAAACGATCTTGTGGTCGGGGGTCACCACAACATGAGGAACTGTATTGAAGGGGTGCGACATTAGGAAGGTTGAGAACCACCGCTCTAGAGTCTACTGTACTGGGGACAGATGGCTTGGTTCCTTCTCTTTAAGGGTGGCATTGCACAAGAGCGAGTTCAACAAGCCCAGGACAGGATCCTAAGTGTGTCTGTCTCTCTGCCGTCACAGTCCTTGAAATGATCATTCGGGGAAGGAAATGGAAAATTGCATGCCTGCTCCTCTTTTCTCCCCCAAAACTCTAAAAGCATTTTAATTTAAAATAAAATTTGGCTTTAGCCAATTTGTTTCATAAGCATTCTTTGTTATACACACACACACACACACACACACACACACACACACACACACACACGGCCCAAAATTTTCAGAGTGAAATAATTTACTGTTTCCACTCCCAACTCGGCCTCGCTGGCAACCTCTGAGAGATTTTAGTGCCCACTATGGACTAAAGGATGCTCAGGTACTCCTGGGATCTGTCCCTGTAAATGGAACATGTGTTGCCATCTCTGGGTCAAGAAAGCAAATGCACCTGCTTTAATCCTCCTGGAGGTGAATCACTAGACCCTGGGTTTTTCACTGAGGACGATGAGAAATTCTGCTGAGCTGCGCCCTAAACCTAATGCGAGATGCGAGTATTTCCGTACAGCTCAGCTTGTTTCGCTCACAGCTAAGTCAAATGTTGTCATATTATTTTTTTACTCACATTTCTTTAGCTATCAGATATGAGATTATTTTCAAATGACTAAAAATCCCTCCATTTTTGTTCCATTCGAACAGTAAGTCCTTTACTGGTCATCGTGCTGTTCTGAGAGTCTAAGAGCCGTGGACGGTATGAGGGAAGCCGCCTCTGTCTGCCAGGCACAGTCCTGGTCCTTTAATGTGGTTCCTTCACACCAGCCTCCCTCAGACCTCACCTCCATGCCTTCCCTTTATCACTGGCAGTCTGAATTCAGGGTCGCTTTATTCCTGGAAACCAGAAATGACAGTGTTGTTCAGAAAGGGGTTAGTGTTGGCTGTTCTGTAACTTTGAACGAAGCAGGAGAGGGGGAAAAATGGGACACAATTAAAGAGAGTACAGGGACTCTGGAGACTTGATAAGTGGGATTTTCTAATGATCAGACCGTGGAAGGAAAATAATATTTATATTTTTCAAAGCCAATTTTACCCTACCCTAGCCTCGTGCTTTTTCTTTTGACATTATTATAGGTATTTGCGTTAGAATAAAAATGTTCTTCCTGTTTTCTGCATTTTAAACATCACGACTTGTGGCCATCAACAGAAGAGATTGTGTGAGTCGGTGTTCATCACTGTGGCCTTGATGCTGGGCAAAGTTTGTTAAGTGACTCCACTCTGACTCATGCCTTTCAGTTCATGGCTGCAGTTAAGTTCAGCCTAAAGATGACAAATCAGGGGTTAGTGACCCCTTGCAGCTTTTAGGGTTTAGACAAGAGTGGCATTGTGTCAGGATAAAACGCATCAGTCACGCTCCCAAATCTCCACATTACTGTGATCTTCAGAATCATCGGGAAATATCATGGGCTCTGGAATCTGGCAGCAAAGCAGGTAAACTTTGCCTGTCTCCTGCCTCGTGACCACACATCGGTTAAGTCTGTGTCTCTGAGAGAGGACATGAGACAACCCAGCTCCAGGAAAAACATGGCTCATGAATATGTGTGCCACAGGACAACCTTTCAAGTTGTGGTATTTTGATCGTAGCTCACTCACTGAAGAGGGCTTATTCAACACTATTCAAACTGCCCTGGGCTTCATTTAAATTATGTTCAACTCACATGTGCTCAATATGTTGACACCCTCACTAAGCCAGTTTCTGTATTTCTAGAGAAATTTACATGGGGCCTGCCTCTCTAGGATACTTATCTGGTCCTCATTTCTAGTTAGAATGTCTGGCTTTACAGCAGTAGTGGGCGTCAGCCCTGCTAACTGGCCTCTCACACGTCTCACTAAACCAAGTGGATATCAGCCAGTCTCCTGGTCCTCAGGCTCCATAACATTCGTGTTTGCCCATGCTGTTCCCTCTGTTTGAAATGCTATTCCTATCTTGACTGCTCGTGTGGGAATATATACATCTCTCCTTATCTGTCAAGGAAATTGGGAGCCTAGAGTTTTATCCTCAGCCATTTCTGCCGATGAGCAAGAACAATGAGAAGGAACACTGTTAAATTGGGTGTGACGGTGCGGGATTATACAGGAGGCAAGCGTGTTTATTTATTAGTTTTAAATGAATGACTTTCCATCACTTCAGTCAACATTTCTGATAGGAATATTTTATGTGGAACGATTGCCATTGTGTTGGTTGGTTTTGCAAATCAAAACCTATTTGCAAAACACCATCAGGCCAATATATCTTATCACAGTGTTTGCATTACCTCAGGTCTTACAAATTAGTTATTGTGACTGCAGTTCCCTATTAACGTGGACTGACTGATTAATTTATGTACCTTGTGAGAATTCATATAGCCAAGTACCAGTGTTCCATGACTAAGTATGAAGACATGGATTCTTGGTTTTCAAACACAACCCTAATGTGCTTCTTCCTACACCCTGGGTTCTCTTATGGCCACAGATGTACCTAATACAATCGGTTCTAAAATAACCTCTTGGGGAACGATGTGTTAGTAACATTTTACAGGTTAGATCTCAAATCTATTCATTTTATAAGAGCTCCTTCCTCACCAACTGTATCCTCATCTGAGTCAGGGCACTGGAATCCTTGACTCCTGGTAACTTGTCTTTCTCTCCAGATAAACAGTGAACTGAAAATCAGATCCCACTAGCATCTCTTGAGTAGGTAAGACTTCATAAAACAGTAGTCCATTCTGGAAACAGGGTGAGAGTGGGAAGCCTTAGTGGGAAGCCATTTAACATATTACATGAAGAGCTTCAGGGTGCTCAGAGAAAGCATACACCCGGCATTCCTTTTCATAGTGAGTCACCAATGAGACACAAACGCTGTGAAGCTCCCTGCTCCTAGTGCTGTCACACTGGAAAGAAATAGGCTCACATGAAGAGAAAAGCTAGGTAGTGGATGGAGAGGAAGAGGAGGAGAAGGCAGTGCACACAGTTTCTCAGCTAAACCAGGGACCTCCAACAGTGTTGTGAATACAGGTTCAAAGGAGAATGCTTTTCTTGTTACTGGAAGAAACTTAGAGGCCATTTAAACGATCTGTAATGTAAAAACTAAAAGCAGCACAGAAGTTAATAAAACATCATATTCCAAACCTGGACTCATGGTGGAGGCTACATGTATGAAAATGAATAAATGTCATTAGTCAGGCGTTTGTTAAATGGTGTCCCAAGAATGGATGCTGCTGTGTACAGTCTGGGGTGGACAGTGAGAAAATCTCTCTCTCTCTCTCTCTCTCTCTCTCTCTCTCTCTCTCTCTCTCTCTCTCTCACCTTTGGCTAAGACTCAAAGCCATAAGGTTTCTCAGGCACCCAGGATAAATGCAGGGCTTCACACTTCTCAGTCTTGAAAGACTTAGTTAATTGTCATGGCAACTGGTATCCTTAGTGGATGTACATGTGTCTACCCCAAGAAAATTCTAAATTAGAAATGGAAAGGCTAGGAGAGTCAAACCCCAACATGGAAATATTTTTGTAAGAAGGATGTCTTTATGAATTTACTGTCTTACCTGTTGAGCATAACTAGGGCTAAGTCCTTTTATCTAGAAATCAAGATCGATCTATAATAGCCTTGTAATTTTGATGTAAATGTATAAAAATATTAACTTGATTTGTTAAATTGAGTAATTTAATAGATATATTGAATTAGGTTGAAAATCTTAAGATGAATCCTTACTAAAGTTTATATTGGCAACCAAAACAAATTGTATGAACATTGTATTTTTTATTTTTCAGGTTTGCTAATTAAGTCGATTGAAATACTTTAAAATGCTTAACATATAAATGTAGTTTTAAATACCTGAATGTGCTTGGGCATCTGTAAATGGGATCAGACACTACAGAAATCCCTGAGAAATAATTTGAAAACTACCAAACTTATAAATAAAATTATGAATTTTTTATGCTCAGTTTAAAAGAGGAAAACTAAAATTTTAAATTTCTAATTTTTATATCAAATACAAAGTTCGAAATAAAAAAACAAGCCTCCAGAGAAATATTTTTTCCATTACCCTCAAGGATAATAAAATACATCAACAGATATGAAACTACTAGATTAAAAATAATTCAGGACAACAATATCCGTGTTTAAAATTAAAATTTAAAACAAGCAGCAACAGGAGGACAGAGAAGCTATTTATAGTAATAAGACCCTGTGTACAAACCGCGGCATGGAAATAAGTCATAAACAAAAAGTCAAGGAGAACTAAGAAACACGTGAATTGAAGGCTTTCAACTAACAGCGAAAGCTATCTTAAAGCCTTAAATACCTCGTCATTGTCCTGCTGTGAGTCATCATGAGACAACCCAACCGAGCTTCTTGACTTCACCGGAAGTTCTGTGCTAAGCAACCGGAAATACCTTACATCACAGTGCACTCAACACTCCAGCCCTCATTCTAGCAACAGGGCACCCTGAGGGGTCTGCTACACCCCAGGGACAGAGTGGCTGATGGGACCACCCACACCCACATGCCCAGCACCAGAAAGGGTCAGACATCAGAACTGAACATGTCTCTGCTGACGTGGGTCACTTTTGCATCAACATGAATTTGAAACATTGTAATTTGGACCGCATGTATACCGGTTTCACACAACATCACCCTACACCTCAGCCAGCTTGCTGGTCACAGCCTGTAGTTGACAGCCACTTACCTTGTGACCTCACAGAACGGTCTTCAGCTTTGGCAGTTTTTATCCACCTTTGAAAAAGTTACCCCACCTCTCCAGACGTCTGTTTCCTCCTTTGTGAGGTAGAGACAATAATGCCCTGTAGCTCCCAGAGCTGTCAGAAGATCAAGTCTAATAAAGGTTGAGAAGGCTCTTACTGCAGCTCAGCCTAGAGAGGAAGAAGGCTGTTGTGTTTGCAAGGACATGATAGCAAAAAAGATGCTTCCTGCACCCTTTCCTCTCCTTTGCTTGAATGTCCACCAAAACGGCCTACCATGAGATGGGCTCAGCTAAGACACTGTGGGCACTTACTTATTTCTCCACATGTTTTGATAATGCCAAGCCTCAAGGTTCTGGGGGAATCGATGCAAAACTAATATGATGTAATTGATTAGAATACCATTTATTCCCTCCTCCTCTTCTCTCAGACTTTCTACTCATCTTACTCACATGCCATCGTCCAGATAACTGAAGAGCAGTTGAATGTCATGTTTGAATGTAGAAATGGTTTATAGCCAGATGCTGGTCCCCACTGAGTCACCCCTGTGGCATTTACTTAGCATATGAGTTATGGCTGAAGTGGGGATTGTATACGGATTGTAGCCAAACCAAAGTCAATCACATCTGGAAGCTTAGATTTGTAGGAAAAGGGGGCACAGAGAAATTCTCTGATTTGCCCCAGGTCACACGGTGTGTCATTTTCAGAGTCCTGTGCCTGTGTGCAGAACATTCCTCTCCCCAAGACCTGCCAATCCTGTTATAACCAAAACCCTGTTGGAACTCTCAAAAGATAGGTTTTGATGAAAAGTTCTTTGCTTCTCCCTGACCACCCCTAAAACCTTGTGATATTTGTTACATTGGCTATTTAATTTAAACAACAAATTGGGCAGGGTGGGGGGTGCATCTTTAGTTCTCCCCCAGTTGCTTTCGGTGCAGGTGGATTGTTCGTGAGTGGCCTCTCCCCAGCCCATCTGGTGGCTGTTTAGCTCTATTGATGTTTAGGATCCATCTCTCTGCGGAACCACATACTAGACAATGAGCAATTGAACTTGATGTTTGCCTTTTAAAAAGGTGTAATCTCCTTCTGAAGTGTGGGATGTTTCGCAGGACTTTTTTTTTTCTAATTTATCTGTCATCAACATGATGTGGGCTAGGCTCCAAGCCCGACTGCGATGTCTATCACTGTCGTTTGATGAACACCTGTTTCCACCATAGAAACGTATCTGCTGAGATGCAGAATTAAAATAATTTCAACAGCGTGGGAATAATTAGGGACCTCTTTTTTTTTTTTGAAAGGTCCACCTGTTCCAAATATCACAGTGTGTTCACGTCTGTGCAGCCGGTTCTGCTGTCTGTTTTGTGTGCTTCTGTATGAGCATATACATGGATTAGGTGTTTGTATACTTCCTAACTCTCTGGTATTCCATTAATCAAACCTATCCTCACTTTCTAGTCAGTGGTTTAAAACAGGCTTCTCTACATCCATTGAGTCAGAGGAAGAATTACTTCACAAATTCTTATGGATGAAATTTTGCAATGCCCTATTCCTTACAATGGATTGTGCCATTTGGTAAGAACAGTAATTGGGTGACTCAGAAGTTACTTATAGATGCCATTTGGTAAAGGGAAAGGTGCAGGTACTCAGATAAGGAAGGGTTCTTGGTTGAAGATGGTATATTACAACATTTCAATTAGATGTGATATATGAAATTATTTTCGTAAGTGCGTCTCTCTATTGCTTTGCACTTAAGGCTTTCTCCTGCAAGCACATTGCTGGGTCCCTCCCAAATTATAAAGGGGATGGTTGCCAACTTCAAAGTGACGTTGCTCAGGAACTGTAGTCCTCTACTTTGTGGGGTCCTCCGCGGTGTCCGTCAAGTTGTGGAACGATTTGATCCTAGCCACACTGACTTCTGTTTACATTGGATGTAACCCCATATTTATTCAAACATCCAGGAAAGCAAGGTCACAGAGGTTATTATACGAGAACATATCACAATCTGTCTTTATTTTCATAATATAGAATACAAAGTTTCTTTTTTTCCCCCTGACAGTCATGCAGAAAGGTAGCTCCCCAGCTGCCTGGCTGTCTATGCAAAGTGGCCCACAAGGCATTACACAGTAGCTTTTCAGCTGTCGGGGACACTCGGGGCAGTGGTTCTATACACAAGACTAATTACACTAATTACTCCACACCAAAGTGTGAGCTGTAAGCATGTTTTTACAATTAGGATTTAATTCCGTAAAATCCTTTATTGGGTACATTTAGAGACACAGCAGTTTCAGGCGTACCATACAATAGGGAGTGGAGTTCTCCAAATTGAATAAATGTAAATTTCAGTTTGGGCAAATAAATTAATAAATGGCAAGTGAAACCTACATTTGTGTCATGAATGCGCACTCCCATGAGGGGAACTTTCCAAGCAGGTGAATGGATGTCAGCTTTATGGTCATTAAATAACAAGCTTCTCGAGTCTCGTTGTCTAAGGTCGTATAGCACCCTTCACCTACTTCACACAACTTCTACTCCCAAGGCAGACGGCAGAAGGGCATCTCTCCCCCTGGATTCTGATCCCAGAAACCTGGAAACATGTTACTGTATGCAGCATGTACTTGGCAGATATGACTAGGTAAAGGGAATTAAGACCTAGATTATCTTAGATTGCCTTGGCAAGCTGAGTACAGCCATCAAAAGCCCTGAGAAGGAAGGAGGAGGCAGAGGCCAAGGTAGACAATGCCAGAAAGACTCAGGTGACCATCTCTGGCTTAGAAGGTGCCGAATGATGACTCAGGCAGGGAAGGGACCACCCAGGAAGGTCAGGGCACTGGATTCTGTCTGAGTTGAAGGCTCAGGGAAAGTGTGGCTTTGCCGCCCTGTGATTCCAGTTCCAGGAGGAAGAAAGCTGGCGTCCATGGCATTTCTGTTGCTTTCTGTCTTCCACATTGTTACAGCAATGTTGGGGAATCACCACAGCTTCCTGTTGGCTTCTTAGCACCTCATATTTCACATGTGTAAAGTGATAATAACATTTGCTTCCTCCTCCTGTTTTGTTTTTTTTTTTTTTTGGTTGTTGTTATGGGGTTTTTTTTGTTGTTGTTGTTGTTTTTGTTTGTTTGTTTTGGTTTTTTTTTGGTAAGAAATAAGATGGTGTCTAATATAGGTGACTGCTTTAAAATGATCAAAATTATAAAATATATGTATATATTTCTGTAAAATCAGCAGAACTATTTCTCCATAACCAAGGGCTGGGTGGATATAAGACTCTAGCATTTAAGTCTTCCACCAAAACAGTTATTAGTTAATAACTAATAACTGAAGAGAGTGCTATGTGTCCAGCTTCACTAAAAGCATCTGTTAGGATGTCTTCATCAGCCAGGCGATACATTCCAGCACATGATCTGGACAAGATAAAAACACATCGACATAATGAATATCTTACTAGATAGGAAGAACTTCCAGAGAGCTGGAGAAAGCAGAAATATTAGAACTCACTGGAGAAAAAAACTAGGTTACTTAATGCAAAGGGAACCTTAAATACTGTTTTTTAAAGGTGTATATGAAGGGGTTGTTCAGAGGCATTAAGCACTAAATAATTTTAATTAGGAAAAAACGAAGAGTGATTGAAGTATGTAACAGTTAGAAGATAAGTTAATATGACTCATGACAGGATTAAATACAATAACTGAAAATGTTTGACAAGCAACCATGGTGGAAACCATGCAAGAACTGGGCACAGGGGTATGCTATGGGAACCTTACATGGCAATGCAGAAATGCTAACAAGGGTCCAGGGGAATAACCAGGAAGCATGTTATAAACAAAAGCGTGCACTGGTGACAGAGTGTTACCTTTTGCTATTCTCTCTTTGCTTAATGTTCTAAAGTGGACATCATTCCACTTTTATAATTTTCTTCAAGTAGCACAAATAAGGGCTCACACCAGTAATATTTTCATAACTGTCAAGTTTATTCAATGTTGCCATTTCTTGATTGACAGCTGCTTTCTGCTCTGACTGTCATGGCTGTGCTGGTAAGTTTTTATTGTCAACTTGACACAACTTGATAAGAGGGGGAACCTCATTGAAGCTTTGTCCATGCCAGATTGGCCTGTGGATATGTCTATGAGAAACTGATGATTAATGGGGGGGGGGAGCTCAGCCTACTGTGGAAGGCCTTATTTCTAGGCAGGGGAGCCTGGTTGTGCAAGAAAAGCTAATGAACAAGCCAAAGAGCAAGCCAGTAAGCAGTACCCATCCATGATTTTGGCTCCAGAGTCTGTTGAGTCCCTGCCATGAATTTCCTCAATGACAAGACTGTGACCTGGAAGTGTGAGCTGAAACAAACCCTTTCCTCTCTTTTTGCTTTTGGTCTTGTTGTTTGCCATAGCAACAGGAAGAAAACTAGAACAATAGACTAGCTGCTTTATCCTTGGTACTTACTCCCTGGGAAGCACAAGAAACACAAGTGTCTAAAGTCTAGTAATGGCTTTTGCCAATTTATAAACTAGAAGGTATAAAACAGAAATAAACATTATACCCAGGCCTGACTTATGCTGTCAAGAATATGGAAGAGAGGGAAGGTGAGAGGCCTCATAGAAGAGGTAAGACATAGGCAGAAGGACCGGAGGGACACAAGGACTTGAGGGCAGAGAGGTCATGGATATGGGCTTACAAGGGCACAGGGGTATGTTAAGAGAGTGAACATTTCCTGGGGGCGTTGAGTAGAAGTTGGAAGTGAAATCATAGACAGTTGGAATAAAGGGAGAACAGAAAGCCAGAAGGAAACTTGAAGGTCTGCTTGTGCAGTGCCTAGGGGACTGGGCAGATGAGTCTGGTTTGTTTTGACATAAGCAATTAGACACCCATTTTACAAGAGTGACTCCAGGTCAAGATGGAGTGTTTACCTTCACACTGAAGTTTTATTGTGTTGACATAGTCACAGAACAGGTGTCCTCTGCGGCTGCTATTTATTGTATTGGGGTTTAGGGACTGTTTTAACTATCCTGATCTTTGGCCCAGTCAGATCCCTAAGGTAAAATTCAAACTCTTCATTCTGAGTTAAATTCGGGACTTGAGACAGTGCTCTGGTGTGCAACCTATCTGTCTTTCTCTAGCCTCTTCAGCTCATATTAGTTATACATGCTGTCTCCTCTACAATTATGCTCTCTCTTGGGATAAGAGCTCATTCTTTCAGTCTCTTATATGTGGAGGAAGGAGGATGTCCAGGAAGGTAGTTCTGTTACTGTTGTTCTTTGCTTTTTTTTTTTTTTGACATCATGTATCGAACCCCACAGCCTCAATGCAAAGATCAAGAGCTTTGGCACTGACCTATATGCTCAGTCCTCTTATTTATCCTTTATTTTGAACCATGGGCTCTTTATAATGTTCTAGATGGCTTTGAACTTATGCCGCAGGCAAGCTTTTAGCTTAGGGCATTCCTACTGCAGCCTCCTACATGCCTGGTATGTTGGGCATGTGCTAAGCCATAAATTCCTTAAAGTAATTGTTTGAAAGTCTACCCATTGGTGTCAGCTCATGTATTGCCAGTGCCTGCTCATTTCTGTTGAGATTTTTGTAACTTTAAGACGCCATTGCCTGAGGTATTTAAAAGGACCATGACAGACAGCATGCTGGATCCTCCACTGGTGTCTATCGTTTTCCCCTTTTCTGCTACACTCTCAGGCTGAATGTACAACTCTTAAGCATAAGAAGGCTCACAATTTAATTCTTCCTAAGCTACAGATATACGTGTCTGGACTCAGAAGAAAGCAAGCCTCATCTGAAGCACTTTCTCTCCCTGTAGGTTGTAGTCTTCTCTGTCTCTGTGGCTCTCTGATCTCTCAGCAGTTCGCGCCCCCTTCTCTTGGGCTCTCTCTAGCTGCTTGTCATTAGTGTTGCTCTCTGGATTCTCTCCAAATTGGCAATCTTTTTTATATAGAAAGAGCCAAAAATTGCATGCAGTTCTTGAAGCAGAGCTTTAGGAGTGTGGTGAAAAATGAGGTAATTACTCCCCACGTGAGCTGTCATGACACCCAAATAGACTCATAGGCGTTGGCTACCCCCACCCCTTTTCCTCATAAAAGGTGGTATTCACTGAGATGTGACCATATATTTCACTGAGGAAAATTTAACAAGGAAACATTTTGCTAAGTAACAAATCAGGAGATGCCAAAATATAAACAATCAAACAAAACAAAACAAAAATGAAAAACTACGACTCTTTCTTTTGGCAAATGTTAACACTTGGTAGAAATTTCACGCCCCAATTTGGTATTTTGAGTTTGATCAAGAGTTGGTAGTAGGGATGCTTTCAAGGTCCAGAGTGGATGGGCTTGGGAAGGCACTGCATTCATTCTACAGCTGAGAAGACGGCATCAGACATTTCACAGATTACTGTGCACGGAACCGGAAGTGGAACTGTACCCACCCTGTTTACCCCTGCAGGCAGGAGATGGTCACTGAGCACCGGCATGCACGCATGGTGCTCCAGCTTCTTTCGACTTTATCACTTCAGGGCCTTTGCACTGTGCCAGGAGGGTATTCTGACACTCTTATGTAAGAAGGGCCATTACTGGTCACCAAATGACCAGCCTTTCCCATCAGAGCTGGACGTTACTTCACAATGCAAAGCGGCCCAGAGTCCTGACCAGGGGCCAAAACAGTTCCCCATTGCTTTGTTATTGCTTCTTCTCAACGCACATGGAATGAAAGGACTACGTTCGTCTACTTAGTGCAGATTCCACCCCTACCCTCCCTACCTCTCTGTGAGATGTACAGAGGCTTAGTGTGCAACCCTGTGAGATGTACAGAGGCTTAGTGTGCAAGAGAATGGGAGCGTTCAGTATTGAGAGTGTGACTCTAAACTAGACACAAGTCAACAATTTATAAAATAATGGTACTCAAAATACAGAGTTCATTTCGATAATATCTGAAATGGACATCCAAGGAATACGAGTCAATGTGGCAAAATGCTTATTACAATAAATCTGATGGACTCAATGTCAGGTCTTTCAGATTGAACCTCAAAATATAATCGAACTACTGACTGTTTATAAAACATACACCTAACAGGGAACAGTACGGAAAGAGTAAACGTAATGGGACAGAAAATCAAAATATACAAAATGTAAAGCTGTACACAGTAGGTTTCATATACCACGGAGACTTTGATGAGACAGAACCGCAGAAGCGGCGAGCATTGTGAACGACAGCCTGGATAAAACACATGGGGGCTGCAGCCTTCAGAGCTCGTATTGAAGGAAACTATCAGGCTGGGGGTGTATCTTCAGTCGATAGAGCAGGTGACAAGCTTGTCTGAGGGCCAAAGCTTGCATCTTCAGAACTCATATAAAAAACTGGCCTGGCATGGCAGCCTGCGTATCGTCCAAGGGCCTGCTCAGTGGAAGCCAGAAGGAGCTGGCTGGAGAGAAAGCCTGTCTTGGGTAGTAACACAAGCCGATTGATGAGGCTTCTCAACTACCCAGCGTCAAAACACACACACACACACACACACACACACACACACACACACACGCACGCACGCACGCACGCACGCATGCACGCACGCACGCACGCACGCACACGCACACACACACGCACACACACTCACATGCACACACACACACGCATGTGAACACAAACATTCTCATACATACACATGACAAAAGAAACCTATGAAAGTCCCTCATATCCAAGGTTATAAGAAACTTAAAGCTAAAAAGGCATCATGGTTATTCTTTGACAATGGCGCAATGAAGCTAGAAGTTTAAAAATATAATAAATCACATGATAAAGCATTGTTGAAAAATGATTATCAGAGACTAAAAGCCTAGGTCATTATTAAATCAATGTGCACCAAAATGTATAGGCTATAATCATTAGGTTACCCAGGAAATTCATAAATCTAAGTAATGTTATTTTTAAGGATGGAAGAAGTAATAAATAAACATTTGCATGAAGAATTTTATTTTTATTCAAAACGTTGTTATTGTACATGTTTATTGGGTGCACTGTGGTAATTTGATATGTGTATTCACTGTGTGAATCCAATCGGGGTAATTAGCATTTCCATCTCATTAAATGGCTAAAAACATCCAAACAAGCATGAAATAGACAAAGATATTAATGAACAACAAGCAGGAACTATTGAAATAAAAAGCAGAAAATGATGGTATTTAAATCTTGGAGTCTGTCTTTTCAATAGGCCAATAAATTAAACAAACTTTAGTTTGCGTGGATTGGGAAAAAATAAATGATAAATCGTGAGCAGATATAACGTTGGTAAAAGAGATGATAATTGTAAGAAATATTTTATGAATTAAAATTATATGGTATATAATTCTATATTAATAAAAAGTAAAACTTCAATGAAGGCACTATTTTCAGGGAATGGGTAAGTTATGTGGACTGCTGGAAAAGGGAGTAAATGTTTGGCTGATGGTTGGAATTTCTAGGCTTCTGAGTAGGAGTTTGGCATAAGGTCATCCTTCCAATAACTTTTTCACTTTATTTCTTGTTTGTAAAAATGTATTTATTATTACTGTGTGCACGGATGGCGTGAGTGTAGAAGTCAGAGGACATCTCTGTGAGGCAGTCTCTCTCCTTCCACCTTTGCCTGGATGCCGGGCCCTGAACTCAGGTATCAGGCTGTCAGAGGGAGCGCTCTACCCACTAGCCAGCCTTATGTCGTTTATTCTCCCCAAAGTCTCAGCCATAATGTAAAAGACTTCTTCTAGATAATATATATATCGTTTAATCTGTTTCTCTCATTGCAAATGTGATGAAGGTTTTAGAGTTTGCTTGTTGGCCATTTCGTATGGCCACTTTCCTCTCTGTTCCTGGTTCATCTTCTGAAGAACGTGGCTATGTATGAGTAATCACTTGCCTTCGTGTCCGCATTTGTCTTAGTTTGAAACATCCTTGAATTGTTTCATTGTGCCTTTACTTCCATAAAATCTGTAATGCTATCCCATAAAGCATGCAAACCTCTCCCTTTAACTCCCCACCACTGGTGTCCTCATTAACAGCGTCTTTGAACACCACGGGGTTACGTAACAATGTGCCTGCGTTTTCCAGTACCGGACTCCTTTCCCACTCCACATCTGGAGTTTGCTTTTGTGTATGGTGTGAGGTAGGGATTGGACTTTAGGTTTCCTTCTTCCTTCACACTGCCACCTCCAGTACCATTGACAGAGCACTTGGCTTATTCAATTATTTATGGCGCCCCATCTGCACCCTACATCTTAAATGTATTCAAGTGTTCTTGAGCCCCATGGAGCTATGTGATAACACGCGCTCTCAATTATTATTGCTAAGCGATAATATTAGTTTAATAAAGTAAAACCATCTACTGCACTTAAAGATTGTTTCACTGCCTACTATTTAATTATTAGTATAGAAAAATCCACAACAAATTTAAAGGGATGTTACTAATTTTCAGAATAATTTGGAGATGATGTTCTAAATCATATAACCTTTTATCACTAGTTCAGTCGTTTTTATTCTACTAGTATAATTTTGTAGAAAATAAACCAACCATGTGAGCTAAAAAGGACAAATTAAATTATGTATTTTTTAAAAAACCCTTCCTTATGAGCAATGGTGGCATGTGACTTTAGTCCCAGCCCTCAGGAGGCAGAGGCAGGCAGATTCCTGAGTCTGGGGCCAGCCTGATCTACAGAGTGAGTTCTAGGACAGCCAGGGCTACACAGAAAAAGTGTCTCAAGAAAAAAAACCAATAATAGTAACAGCAGCAGCAGCAGCAGCAGCAGCAGCAGCAGCAGCAGCAGCAGCAGCAGTAGTAGTAGTAGTAGTAGTAGTAATAGTAGTAATGCCTTTCTTTGTTTTTACTTATTCCTTTTCCCATTTTTAAAATATAGTATTTAACAAGGCAGAAATATAACTATCACTATCTGGCAAAAGAAAATACATACATCTTACAGAAAGATAAAAATTCCCTTTAACATGGATCACCCAAATCAGTCTTGACCATGAGGCATCACATGAACACTGTAATTCAGTGAACATCTTGTGGTAGGCTGTTCGAGTCCACATGTCGAGGTGGAGTAGAGGTGCGCACATATTGGGGTAGGCTGGTTGATCCACATGTGGTGGGGGAATAGAAGCAGGAAGGTGAGAAATTGTAAAATGTTCTGATGATGAAAATCAAATCAAGTGTAGAGTCTAGAAATTTTGAAATAATTAATGAAAAGCACTTCCACCCAGTGGACAGCTCTCTCGGGCTCTCAACAGGGTTTGGATGAGTTCTCTGAGCCTGTTGCCAGTTCCCCTTGAACATTCTCTGTAAGCCTTTGGTCATTGGTAGTCTCTGATAAACCAGAGAGACCTCTCTATGCCAGGATTCTATTTCCATAGAAACCATGGTGTTCTCTGAACAGAGTACTTCTTCAGTAGTGGGCCAAGGCAGTGCCTGGATAGAGATGCAGCCAAGGTTTTGGAGTCTATGGACAGTCTGAAGAAGTCCTTCCCTTCACAGTATTTCTCAGGTGTAGACTCCATCCTCTTTGAGAGCAACAATGGTTACAAAGACCTGTAATATTATCTCCTGTGCCAACGGAGTAGATGAAGGGACTGCCCATTTACATAGCTGTGAAACTGGATTAAACCGAGTTTTGGTTGTCTGTCTCATGGGAGCCCACTATGTCACCCATCTTGCCCCCTCCCCTAAGCATGCCTGCATTTAGACAATCTTCAGCAGATGAGCAACACTCACTCTTGATATGAAGGCATTAGAGGGAAAAGATGCTTTGCCTATGGTTTCAGTAAGTAAACTTCTAACTTTAAAGCCTTTGTCTTATTTTTAATTCCTGTACAAGCCCTAGCATCTTGGCTAGAGAAAAGCACCTCCTCAGGGCATCTCAAGGTGGAAGCAGGGCCATTGTGTTACTAGCCACCATCAGGGAGGCTACAGCTTTGCAACTCACATTTCCAGTAGCACGGAGCCCCGGACTGATACCAGTTTTCTGCTCTCGAATCCAAGGTGTTAGAGGGGCAGTTATTGTAGACTGACACCAAGTCTGCTCTCATGTAACACACAGACTCTGCTTTACTTGATCCATGTCACTATGGTTGGGGTGAGGTGTAGTAAATTATCCATACCTCTTTGCTCTCGTGCCCAGAGATTTGACATCATAAGCATAGTCTGGTATTGGGGTCTTAATCCCCCCAGTTGACTAATGTATAGTTGAAGTAAATAACTACTGCCCCGGGGAGAGAAGCAGGCATTGAGAAGATTTCTGGATGTAGAAATGGCAGAACATCCATGAGTCTAGGATGACATGAGTGGGCCTGGGGTTTAGAGGCACATGTTGGGCTTGCCTGGTGAGGAGACTCCAGAAAAGACTGCTTCGGGGTATCTGACAGCTCTGGAGGAAATAAAGAGCCTGGATCAAGCCGCCGAGAAGCAAAACATAGGCTGTAGATTTGTGTGCATCTAATACTGCTCACTGTGAGGAACAACCAGGAGGAGCGGAGTGCCCACTGAGCTTCTGGAGTGGAAGGCAGGAGAAGGATGGGAGAAAACTGGTCCCCCTTGGACCTCCCATGAGGCAGAAGCAGTGCACAATGATAACATGTGCAGAGCAACTCCTATCCCACAATGCTGGAGCTGTGTAGCAGGTAGCACAACGCACTGCTCGCTTGTTTGTGGTGACAGTATAAACAGACATACCGAGAATCTAGTCACGGAGAAGTCAAGCACATATAATTATGTGCAGTGCGTAATGTTTGATAATGATAAGGATTGATAAATGACTGTGTTCCCAGTTCATGTACATACTATACTGTATTTTTATCATTATTTCAGAACGTAGTCTTCCTACTTGTGAAGGAAAAGTTGAATGAAAAAAACAGCCTGCGTTAGGCAGAGCAGCCTTGTACCTCTCATGGCCTCCATGTATCAAGAGACCTGTTAAGTGCTTGACCCATCCCTGTCAGCTTATGCAGATGGACTCTGTGATTTGGGTGCAGGGGTCTGGGGTTCCAATTTTGCCTCTCTGCCCTTAGGAGCTGTATTCATCTGGCTGTATTAGAATGCATTTCTGTATGACTTTAGACAAGTCATTTAACTGGTCCATGTATGTATCCAATGGCGTCTCCTAGCTGATGGTGTCTTGGTATCGGGTGGTGTCTCCTAGCTGATGGTATCTCCATATCCAATGGTGTCTCACATCTGATGGTATGCTCTACCTTTCTAAACATGACAAGCATTCAGAGCACTCGAACATGAGTGTGAGCAGTAGTTCAGTTCAGGGAAGGGGAGATGGGTGGATTACCGAGGCAGGGGAGATGGGTGGATTACCGAGGCAGGGGAGATGGGTGGATTACCGAGGCAGGGGAGATGGGTGGATTACCGAGGCAGGGGAGATGGGTGGATTACCGAGGCAGGGGAGATGGGTGGATTACCGAGGCAGGGGAGATGGGTGGATTACCGAGGCAGGGGAGATGGGTGGATTACCGAGCTCTCAAGTACATGCTTCCATGTGTGCAGTTTTTAATGTGAGTCTGGGGGACTGACCTCAGGTCTTTGTGATTCCAGAGCAAGCACTTTAATAACTGAGCCATCTCCCCAGCCTCCCAGAAATCAGAAAATTCTAATGTTATTATGGGGTTGATGAAACTGTGTGGCATATTCCCTTGACAGAGTGAACCATCTGTCCTCTCTGGGAGTCACAGAAGTGCTCTATTTTCTAGATCGAGTTCCTACAGGTCTGCAAGCTGAGTGTTGAGGGACATTCAGTATGACTTTTCTGTATGTTTGAGTTAAGTCACCATGCATTTGTCCAAAGCTGGGCTTACTACACTTTAAAGGGACAGCAATGGTGACTCCAGAGAAAGCTCATATCAGACTCAAAGTCAGTGAGTGGTGACCATCTTTAGGCCCTGTCCTCTCCAAGTGTCTTCCCATTTGCTCAGGCAGTAGATATGTATGGAGCACATACTGTGTGCTGAGAACAGGAGTGATGGGGGAGATCTGTAATAGTAGAGGGGACCCACAAGTCCCTCCCTCCTTGTAGCCACAGCCTGATATGCAGAGAAAGCAAGCGTGTGCACAGATAAGCTCCCTCTCTGTGTGAGTATTGATAAAAGATATGAAGGGGAGAGATTGATCCTGTCTGGGAGAGTGGTAAGAGGACCCCACTGACATGGAGAAGTCACAGGGGTCTCTCTGAAGACACTCTCCAGAGCTGAGGGATTGGGGATGAGGAGAAAGTATCTGGAGAGTGGAGGATGTCTACAGACAGCAGCTGGGCCCCTCACTTTGTTCCTGTTTCTGTGAAGGTAGCTTTACACTGCTGCCTTCCTGGCCTCTTGCCTGTGTACATCCCGAACATTCTGGTCCAGAACTTTACTTCCTCTCCGTCCACACACCTGGACTTTGCCCCTCTCCTTTCCACTGTATTCCACAATGATCTCCTCTCTCCCAACTATAAACTGAAAACGTCGCTTGTCTGTGCTTTTGGGCCTGAGCTGGTAGGATTGGGACTAATAGAAGATACCCTGAGACTCTTGGATCATGTCAAATGCCTGAGCCTGGCTCACCCTTCCATCGCCCAAGGCAGGTTTTAGACCACAACCCTTGTTCACAGTGAAGGCCAGGAATACCCTGGTCGGCCTGCTCATTTCTCCTCCACAACTCCAGAAGAGTTCATGGTGACTCTCCGGACACCACCTACTCATGACAGTCCATGTCTCCTCTGCTGGTTGGCAGGTAGGGGCTGCTCAAAGAATCTATGGTTCCTTCGAGGTAAACAGTCTGCTGCAGTCTGCTGTCCCTCACGCTTTATTCTTGAAATACACTGAGCGGTTGCAAAGCCTTAGCCTGTTTACTGTATGTGATTCTTATATTGTTTTACTCCACTGTCAACTCTTGGGATGGGTTTTTTTCTTCTGACATAATTTCATTTCTTTATCCTTGTATATTCCCCTCTAAAACACCTCTGTAGTTTGGCTGTGAAATGCCCCTGCAGAGTCATGTGTTTATGTGCCTCCTTCCGAGGTAGTGGGGGTGGGGCTCGGGGAGTTTGGAAAGCTGTAGAACCTTTGGGTTGAGCACCATCATGGGAGCACCCTCAACTGAGGAGTAAGTCAAGAGGGCAGATTCTGAAGTTGAAGCCCAGCCCTACTTCTTCCTCACTGCTCTCTTGCTTGCTGCTTATGTGCGGGATGTAATCAACCACCGTGTTCCTACTTCCTGCACTGCCTTCCCTCAGCTTTCTCCTTGTCAGGCATTTGTCACAGCAGTGTGAAAGGCAGCCAAAGCATTCTTCATGGAAAGTACTTGGAAGGGTGATAGGACTGTGACAGGATATGTGGGGCAGGACTTTGAGAGGCATCAACATTATGCGATCACGTGTCAAATGAGAGGTGGTGGAGAGCGTGCCATATCTCAGGAGGACCCAAGCATGCTCTGAACTCCAAGATCCTTACAGTGGGCCAGCAGTGTGCCTCAGTGGGTAAACACATCTGCCACGGACTCTGATGACACGGGTGCAGTCCCCAGACTCACATGGTAGAAGGACAGAACTGGCTCCCACTAGTTGTCCTCTGACCTCTGTGTGCATTTACCATGGCACATATGCACAAGCACACGCATGAGCACATGTGTGTGCATGCACACACCAACAATAAATAAATACATTTTTTAAAAAGCCTGAAGGCTTGGAGATCTATATGGAAGATCCAGAGGTGATGGACGACTCCAAGGGAACAGCATCTTCCAGACACAGCAGGACTGATACACGTGTGAACTCAGAGACGGTGGCAGCATGCGCAGGGCCTGCACGGGTACAAACCAGATACAGTCCCAGAACTGAGAGGGAAAGTGAACATGGGTTCCCACCTTAAACTAAGAAGCTGTCTGTAGTTGATAGCCTTCAGTGAAAGAGAAATCAATGGAGTTTCACTGTGTACATCAACCATACTCCAAGTCAGGCCTAGGAGTAGTTGGCCAACGCAAAACGTGCTCCAAGGGTTTTGGGTAGATTTGGTTTGTGTTTGTTTGTTTGTTTGTTTTGGCACTTCTTCTCTCTTAATGGCATTTTTGTTTTGGTTTTCATTTTTGTGAATTTTTTTAACTTTTTATTGATTCTTTGTGATTTCACATCATGCACCCCAATCCTACTCATCTCCCTTCCTCTATATCCACCCTCTGCCCTGGCAACCTCCCCACAAAAGAAAACAAAAGATAAAAATTATCAACAGTACAAATAAATTAAAAAATATGTTTGCCCTGGAAGCTGTGGGGTGTCACAGTGTATCACACAGTATATCCTTTTGCTCAAATAGCTTTACTTGCAAATGTTCACTGCAATCAGTCATTGGTGTGGTTTGAGGCCTCTGGCTTCTGCTACAATATCCATACCGGATCCTCACTGGGACGCCCCTCAGATACTCTGTTGTTACCCTGCCTGTGTCATGGAGAGCCTGTAGGTTTGGATCTGCAGGATCGGCCCCTTCATATGCTCCAGTAGTTCATAGATGGGGTGGATATTGGGGTGGCCAACTCAGAGAGAGCCCTGGATCAAGACCTGGGTAGAAACTGAATTGGTCAACCCACCAGCTCTCCTGCTTGTGACAGCTGGCAAGGGGCAGGACTGTCTCTCCTGAGCTCTTGACGTCAGGACAGCACACCTATGCCCACACCACAAGGGCCAGCTCTAGTGTGCTGCCCAGAAGTGCAAAGCCCATTTTCCCAACTGCTGTAGCTAGTGAGGGGCAGGGTCAACTCCTTCATTCTCACACCTCTGTGGTGTGAGCTCTCCAAAGCACAAGGTGACTCCAGGAGGCAGCCCAAACCAAGGGCATCTGCATGGCCTTTGGTGCTAACATAGGCCATGAACATCAACACAGACCCCTATGTTCAGGGCCATGGACCCAGACATGGCCGTCTGTGGCACCATGGCCTCAGGTGGCAGCACAGCCTGCTCACAGCAAGCCAATCCTCACCACCCTCTCCTCTTCAGTTCCTCCTCTCCTCATAGGGCACACATCGTTCTTCTCTTTCCCTACTCTCTACCACATAATTGCCCATGTAGTGTCACCCACATCATAGTGGTGGATATGCTTCTAGGTGTCTTCAGCATGGTGGCTCTCTCTCTCTCTCTCTCTCTCTCTCTCTCTCTCTCCTCTCTCTCTCTCTCCCCCTCCCTCCCTCCCTCTTCCTCCCTCCCTCTCAGAGAGGGAGGAAAAACTAAAGTTTGATGGGTGGTCGTATGAGGAGGTAGGAAAGATCTGAGAAGTCAGAGATGAGAAATACACAATTGGAATATATTATATGGAAAAAGTTTAAATAAAAAAGAAGAGCTTGATCACATTTCTGCAGCAAACTTAGCCAGGTTTTTCAGAACACGTATTTATTGAGTCTCTAGTGCCAAGTTTCATGCTTATATCATCTCTCTAATCCTCACTAATAACTTAGGACGAGGATCCACCCCACTTCCCCACATGTACTATAGTCAAAGTAGAAGGAAGCGGGGTGTGCAGAGGCAGGGACAAGGAAGGGATGGATGTTCTAGTCCTATAGGACACCGGGCACCTTCATTAGTAACACCTCACTTCAGATTCCTGACAGCTACACAAAATGGACACCCTCCCTGTTTGTTCTAAATGAGGACATGGAAATTTGAAGATGCCCAGTGTACCTGCTTCAGGTGATTCAGTTTGGGAAGGGTGACATCTAGGTCTACTTCACTGACACCTCCACCCCCAAGCACTGTGCACCCCTCAGCAAAGCCTCCTCACTTTCGCAGAGATGCACACTTCCTGGTCATCAGATCTACAGTTTATGGTTTGTGTGTTCTGGCTTCTACCAGTCATCCTGGCTGCTGTCAGCACTGGCTGCTGCCTTATTCTTCAGAAGTATGGACGTGGACTTTTGTCATTTGGGAGCTAGAACAAGGAGGACACTGTGTCAGTGCTGTGTGGCCCACGGCCCAGCTCGGGCCATGTGCATGTACCGTAACTGTGGGTAGCATCCAGTAAGACTGCTCAGCACACAGGTGCATTTCTGCTTATCCGCTCCTGCTGGCTCCTACCTCCTTTAACCTGGGCGTGATTATGGCCCCTTTCCCTTCTATTGTGAGCCACTGGGAAGACAGGGCTCATCTCAGTGGCTCCTTTGACAGATCCAAAAGGCAATTTACAAAAGAATAAAAAATCGAGGTAGCATTTTCATCTCATGCCTCCTTGGGAGACACTGCTGCTGTGAAGCTTTAGCCCAGCCTGGCCCTCTGGCCTTCTCACGTGCTCTCTGATTTTCTCCAAGGGACTGAGATGAGATCTTGATGAGTTCCCCAGCTGCCCTGCTCAGAGTGGTTTCACGGGTCATGGCTGAGCTAATCCGGGGAGAGCAGATCAAAAGAAAGAGAAGTATGTCTAGAGTGAGTTTGTGATTTAGAAGTTTGAACAGTGTGTGTGTGTGTGTGTGTGTGTGTGTGTGCAATTATGGAAGTTATTTGGATATCTGCTCTGAGTATTCTGCCACTGTATTTCTTGTGTGGGTCCTATGAGTGCATGTGGAGGAAGTAGCATTGAGAGCAGTTGCTGTGGTAGCCCTGAGGAATGGCACTGTGCTCTGGGTAGAATCAAATTCTGGCTGAGATTTGAGTGGGAGCAGGTAAAAAGAAAAGCTGGCAAGAACGCACAGCAAATCATGTGTATTTATAGGATAGTAGACCCAAAACAGGTTAGGAAACAAAGAGGACCAACAGGAGGAAGAGGGAGAAGAGGAGGCAGATGGAGGATGTGGGCAACTTCCGGGACACACTTGTTTGGAAACACACGTTTTATACAGTACTGTGTATAACAAACACGCACAAGCCTTTAAGAACAGCATGGCTGTTGATGTAACGTATCGGTGGGGAGAGAAACACGCCAAAGGGGAGGGGCAGTGACCTAGAAAGGGGAGAAGGGAGGTAACACACACATGCACACACAAATACATGCATGTACACATAGGGGGTGAGATGGGACAGAGAGACATAAACAAGACATACTAACAGACACAGTGAGAGGCAGAGATAGAGGCAGAAGCAGGGCAGAGTGTGTTGAAGGAGATCACGTGATGTGAACTTTCCTGCCAACCCTAAAAGGTTCTAAAGTCAGCTCCTTCCTTTGTTCTGGGGCTTGCTCAGGAGCCTCCTTGGGGGAGCTTGCTGGCGGGGGGCGGGGGGGTGAAAATGGCAATCTATAAAAATGCTTCTCTTGGCCTCCACCTTATTCCTCCAGGCTTTCATGGGAAGCTTCTCTTTCACCTTAATGCCCTCCCTCCCAGCTCAAGGCCCAATCATGGCTGTGAGGTCCTTACATTCTAATAAGCTTTGTACCTGGTGGCTGTGGTAGATTGTGCTGGCCTCTTTCCCAGACCAGCCACGCTGCTCTATTCCTTTTGACATATATCACAAAGATCCTGGCTACTGCCTCTCCAAGGTGTTGCTTGAGACACTTTGTTGTATTATGTCATTGAGAATTATCTTTAATTTGAAACCTTCTAGGTTTGAATTTGTATATTTCTCTCTCTCTCTCTCTCTCTCTCTCTCTCTCTCTCTCTCTCTGTGTGTGTGTGTGTGTGTGTGTGTGTTTGTGTGTGTGGTGGTGGTGGTAGTGATGGTGGTATGCATGTGTATATTTACATATGTATGTGCCTGCGCATGTGGAAGCCAGAGGTTACTGTTCCATGTCTTCCTCTATCCATCTTTACCTTGTTTGCTGAGAAAGGGCCTCTCAGCAGACCTGTCATTCGCTGATTATGCTACGCTGTCTGGCCATCAGCCCCAGAGGGCCTGATAGTTCTCTTCAGTGCTGGGATTACAAGTGTCCTGCCACACCCAGCTTTTCACATGGGTTCTGAGGCTCACATTCATGCCCTCACACATGCACAATAAGGGCCTGTGCTAACTGACCCATCTCCCCAGACTGAAAGTGTTCCCAGTCTCCGTGCTTGAGCCACACGCTTGGTAACCTAGCCAGCAGGTCTGTTGCCTTCTGATGCCAAACAACTTTTCTGCAGACTTGGTTCAGCATGTGATTCTGCACAATATGCCACAAGACTCCGTGTTCGTTTCTGACTCACTCACATCACCACTTATCAACATGCTCTCCAGAAATGCTTTCTCCGCTAGCCTCATTGGCCCATCCCTGCATCTAGATCTGTCCTCCAAGCACCTGGCCCCATAGTGTTTCGCCTGTTGGTGCCCAGTTATTTCCTGTATGTCAGTGAAACCAAATACAAGTAGCAAAGTGCAGGGCTCATGTCAACTCCAGCTCCACCCATTTCACCAAAAATGTCCTTATTTCACTTCTCATTGTGGCTGGAAAGAATTTCACTGTGTATATGCGTGGGTTTTCATACATGTTCTTTCTTTGCTCCTCTGTTAGTGGACCTGTAGGCTGACTCTGTTCCCTAGCTATTGTGAACATAACAGCAGTAAACACCCGTGGGTAAGTCTCTGGTGTGCTGGATTAGAATCCTTGGGTTCCTAAGAGTGCTACAGCACGATCCTATGGTAGTTCTATTTTTAGTTTTGTTGAGAAACCTTCATGCTGATTTCCACAGTGGGCTGCCTCAGCTTGGGTGCATTCAATTTGTCTCTTGCCAATTCACTGGAAGTGTTTATCAGGCCTGAGGGGTTTCTGGTCTTTAAGAGAAAGCCTCTGGAGTGCTTTAACGGCTTAGCTCTAGCTAAGACATTGAGGACTGTATTGAGTAAGAACATTGAGAGCAGCCACCCTTGTCTCATGTGTAAACTTTTGCAATCTTACTTTCAAAGAATTGCCTAGTGACCCTTCGGGTTTCACTGGAATCAGTTGTAAAGCCCTCTTTTCCACCTTTCATTCTATTAATTTATGTCTTCATTCCCGTTTTTCAGTTAGTTTCTCTAGGGGATTGTGACTCTTGTTTGTCTTTTTAATGAACCTGCTCCTTGACTTGTATTGATCTTTTGGTTGCCATTTCATTAATGTCCACCCTGATCTTTATTGTTCTTGCTATCCACTACTTTTGGAGTTTTTGTTGGTAGTTTTTTTTCTAAGATCTTGGGGTGCATCATTAAGTCATTTACTTGAGCTATCTCGATCTTTAATTTTTTTATTTTATATGAATGTTTTGTCTGCTTGTATATGTCTTTATACCATGTGCATTCAGCGCTTTGGAAGCCAGAAAAAGATTCAGAGCCCCTGGGATTGGAGTTACAGATGGTTGTGAGTTGCTGTGTGGTGGCTGGGTCACGTGAAAGGGCAGCTATGCCCTTACCTGTCACTCCAGCCCAGGGTGAGCGCTCAACTATAAACTCTCATCTCGGAGCTGCCCTTGGTGTCCCAAGAGCTCTGCTAGCTTACACTTACATGGTCATTTATTCTAGATTCTTCCCAACCTCTTCAGTGACTTCACTGCTCATTCTAAGTGTACTATTCGCTCTCTGATTACTGTTATATTTGGTGATTGCTGTGACTATTGTTTTCTACTCTGATTCCATTGGGATCTGGGAAGATACAAGAAATTATTTGCCCTCTGTTGTATTCGTTGATGTTTTTGTGGTCAAGTATGTGGTCTATTTTAGGGAAAGTTCCACATGGGTGCTGCAGAGAATAATGTGTCTTCTGGATTTGTTGGGTGGAAAATTCTGTAGCTAATCGTTAACTCTATTTTTATTAAGTCTATTAGGTTAAGTCTGAAATCTCTTGATTTTTAATTTGTATGATCTATCTACAGAACATTAAAACCACTCACTCTTATTGTACCACAACCTGTAGGACTTTTTATGCCCAGATGTGTTTATTTTATGAAATTAGGAGCCCAATGGTCATTGCCTATAGATTTACTAGAGTCATAGCTGCTTGAAATTTTTTTATTTTATTTATTCTTTGGGAATTTTCCAAAAAGTATATAATTATTTTTATCCTATCTACCCCCTTACCTTCAACTTTTTCCAAACCTCCAACTTCCGCCCCCCCCCTTATAATCCATGAGTCTAGTCAGAGTTTCCTGTATGCTCACTGGTGGACAGCCACAACCATACTTCCTGAGGAAAATCAGCAGCCTAAGAGGCACAGGAAAACCTACTCCAAGGAAAAGGAAGATGGTTGAGGATATAGATCGGTCATAGCACTTGCCTATCACATGCAGGGACCTGCGATTAAACCCCAGCAACACAAACAAAGATCAATGACTATGCCGATTAGTTTTTGGCTTCTGGTCACTTTATTGATTGACTTCTGTGCTTTAACTCTTAGTCTGTAGTTGTCTTTATTGGTGAGATGTGTTTTCAGGAGACAACCAACAGACAGTTGGATCTAGTTTTCTTAATCTATTTATCCAGTCAGTCCGAGTCTCTTTATTATGAGGTGAGACCATTTACACTGAGCTCGTTACTGAGGGGCCTTCTAATACCTGTGATTTCGTTTGTTGTTTTCTACTTTTATTAACATTTTCTTCCCCTCTATTCAGTGTTTAAGGTTCGCTGGCTTACCGAGTTAGGCATGATGGATTTCCGCCTGGCTCTCCTTTGTTTGTCTATGCCTCTCAAGAGATTCCTTCTTCTCTATGTTCCTTGTGATTGACAGTCTTTCTCTCTCCTCTGGCCGGAAAGTGAGCCTTTAAGTATCCTGGCTTGGTGGTCATAACTTAGTTTGTATTTATCTTTAAATGTCCTTATTTCCCTGCCAATTTCAGAAGATAGCTTTGATGGGTATTGCAATCTTGGTTGGCAGTTATTTGTGTTCAGGGCTTGAAATAGAGTGTTCCCTGCCTTTGTAGCTTTTAGATTGCTCACGAGAGAGACCTGATATTATTTTAATGTTCCTGCCTTTGTAGGTAAGTTAGCATTTTCCCCTTAAAGCCTCTGACATTATTTCTTTGCTTTATGTTTTGATGTCTTGCACATAATATGCCATAGAAAGCTCTTCTCTGTTCATGTCTATTTGGGAGTCTAAATGCCTTTTGGATTTAGATGACCATTTCTTTATCTAGATTTAGAAATTGTTCTATTATTTCAAAGAATAGATTCTATTGGTTCTTTGTTGTATCCTCTGTGTCCTTAGACTTGATCTCTTGATTATATTACAGACTTTGCACATCTTTCTAGCCTTTTTTTCAAACATGATCATATTCTATATTCTGTTCTTAAATCCTTACCAATATTAACAGTGTTGGATATTTATTAGTCAATTAATAAATTACTGGTTGGTATAAAATATGGGATCATTGTTTAAATGAACAACATAATAAATGCACTCACTTTTCATCCTGAGTCATTTACTGATGTTCTTACTTGATTTATAGCTAAATAAAATAAGATATTGTTAGTTTTAGGTTGTAAAAAATAATCAGTTGGTGGACTGGAGACATGGTTCAGCAGTTAAGAGCAGTGGCTGCTTGCTGCTCTTCCAGAAGACCTAGCTTCAGTTATTAGCACCCACATGTCAACCCACAACTGTTGAGTCTCCAGCTCCATATCTGATATCCTATTCTGACCTCCTTAGATATTAGGTACACATGTGGTGCACATACATACATGCAGGCAAAACAGTTGGACACATACAATAATAAATAAAAAAGATTTTTAAACTTTTTTAAAATTTATTTTTTCTTGGATATTTTATGTATTTACATTTCAAATGTTATCCCCTTTCCCCCCTCTCCAATACTCCCCCTCCTCCCCTTGCTACTATGAGGATGTTACCACTCCCATCCACCCACTCCCACCTCAACGCCATGACATTCCCCTCCTTTGGGGTAATGAGCCTTCACAGGACCAAGGGCTTTTCCTCCTATTGATGCTGGACAATGACATCCTCTGCTACATATGCAGCTGGTGCCTTGGGTCCCTCATGTGTACTCAGTGGTTGATGGTTTAGTCCCTGGGAGCCCTGGTGGGGTCTGGTTGGTTGATATTGTTGTTCTTCCTATAGGGTTGCAAACCCTTTCAGCTCCTTCAGTCAGTTCTCTAACTCCTCCACTGGGATCCCCGTTCTCAGTCCAATGGTTAGCTGCAAGCATCTTGATCTGTATCAGTAAGGCACTGGCAGAGCCTCTCAGGGAGACATTCATATCAGGCTTCTGTCAGCAAGTACTTCTTAGCATCAACAACAGTGGCTGGATTTGGTGGCTACATATGGGATGGACCCCAGGTAGGGCAGTCTCTGGATGACATTTCCAGTTCCTGCTCCACTCTTTGTCCCTTTATTTCCTCCTGTGAGTATTTTATTCTCCCTTCTAAGAATGGTTGAAGCATCCACATTTTGGTCTTCCTTCTTCTTGAGCTTCATATGATCTATAATTTTTTCTTAGTTATTCCAAGTTTTTGGGCTAATATCCACTTATCAGTGAATATATACCATGTGTGTTCTTTTGTGACTGGTTTACCTCACCCAGCATGATATCCATCCATTTGCCTAAGAATTTTATGTAGTCATTGTTTTTAATAGCTAAGTAGTACTCCATTGTGTAAATGTACCATATTTTCTGTATCCATTCCTCTGTTGAAGGACATCTGGGTTCTTTCCAGCTTCTGGCTATTATAAATAAGGCTGCTATGAACTTAGTGGAGCATGTGTCCTTGTTATATGTTGGAGCATCTTTTGGGTGTATGTCCAGGAGTTATATAGCTGGGTCCTCAGGTTATTACTATGTCGAATTTTCTGAGGAACCTCCAGACTGATTTCCAGAGTGGTTGTACCAGCTTGCAATCCCACCAACAATGGAGGAGTGTTCCTCTTTCTCCACATCCTCATCAACATCTTCTGTCACCCTAGTTTTTGATCTTAGCCATTCTGACTTGGTGTGAGGTAGAATCTCAGGGTTGTTTTGATTTGCATTTCCCTGATGACTAAAGATGTTGAACATTTTTTAGGTACTTCTCAGCCATTTGGTATTCCTTAGTTGTGAATTTTTTGTTTAGTTCTGTGCCCCATTTTTAAATAGGATTATTTTATTCTCTAGCTATAACTTCTTGAATTCTTTGTATATATTAAATATTAACCCTCTATTGGATGTAGGATTGATAAAGATCTTTCCCAACCTGTTGGTTGCTTTTTTGTTCTTTTGACATTGTCCTTTACCTTACAGAAGCTTTGCAGTTTTATGAAGTCCCATTTGTCGATTCTTGATCTTAAAGCAAAAGCCATTTTTCAGGAAATTTTCCCCTGTGCCTATGTGTTTGAGACTCTTCCCCACTTTCTCCCCTATTAGTTTCAGTGTATCTGGTTTTATATAGAGGTCTTTGATCCACTTGGACTTGAGCTTTGCACAAGGGGATAAGAATGGGTCAATTTGCATTCTTCTAAGTGCTGACCTCCAGGTGAATCAGCATCATTTGTTGAAAATGCTGTCATTTTTCCATTGGATGGTTTTAGCTCCTTTGTCAAAAATCAAGTGACCATAGGTGTGTAGGTTCATTTCTGGGTCTTCTATTCTATTCTACTGATCTACCTGCCTGTCTTTGTACCAATACCATGCAGGTTTTTATCACAAGTGGTCAGTAATACAGCTTGAGGTCAGAAATGGTGATTCTCCCAAAAGTTCTGTTATTGTTGAGAACAGTTTTCGCTATCCTGGGTATTTTGCTATTCCAAATGAATTTGAAAACTGCTCTTTCTAAATCTATGAAGAACTGAGTTGGAATTTTGATGGGGATTGCATTTAATCTGTAGATTGCTTTTAGAAAGATGGCCATTTTTACAATATTAATCCTGCCAATCCATGAGCATGGGGGATCTTTTCATCTTCTGAGATCTTCAATTTCTTTCTTCAGAGACTTAAAGTTCTTGTCATACAGATCTTTCACTTGCTTGGTTAGAGTCACACCAAGGTATTTTATATTATTTGTGGCTATTGTGAAGGGCGTTGTTTCACTAATTTCTTTCTCAGCCTGTTTAGCCTTTGAGTAGAGGAAGGCTACTGATTTTTTTTTTGAGATAATTTTATATCCAGCCACTTTGATAAAGATGTTTATCAGGTTTAGGAATTCTCTAGTGGAATTTTTGGGGTCACTTAAGTATCATCTGCAAATAGTGATTTTTGACTTCCTTTCCAATTATACCCCTTTAACCTCCTTTTGTTGTCTAATTGCTCTGGCTAGGACTTCTTAGTACTGTATTGAATAGATAGGGAGAGAGTGGGCAGCCTTGTCTAGTTCCTGATTTTAGTGGGATTGCTTCAAATTTTTTCCATTTAGTTTGATGTTGGCTACTGGCTTACTGTCTATTGCTTTTACTATGTTCAGGTATGGGCCTTGAATTCCTGATCTTTCTAAGACTTTTATCATGAAGGGGTGTTGAATTTTGTCAAATGCTTTCTCAGCATCAAATGAGATGATCCAATACCCTCTTTAGATCTCCTTAGATATTAGGTATACATGTGGTGCACATATATACACACAGGCAAAAGAGTCAGACACATACAATAATAAATGAATAATTTTAAAAACAATTGTTTCTAATATACGTGAGAAGGAAGGGAAAGTGAGGGAGAATGAGATGGAAGGAAGTGAAGGAGAGCGGAGGAGGGGAAAGGGAGATAATGAGTATCAATTTAGCAATGGCTATTTACCCCTCCCCCAAAGTCATCTATAGCTTCAGTGACTCCAGAGACCATCCTATTGAGATAGAAATAAATGGTAGCATAAAGGATAAATCTAGTACCAAATTGTAACCATCTTAAGGACCCATGTGAAGCAAATTACGGGGGTCTGGAGAAGTGGCTCAGTAACTAAGAGTGCTCGCTGCCTTCCCAGAGGACTGGAGTGTCATTTCCATGGCCCACACTGTGCAGCACTCAATCACCTGCCCCACCTGGGACCCTGTGCCAGCACCACAGAGGCTCAGAATGAGTGTCTGTGCTATCCACATAATTGAACTTTTTTGGGGGAGAGTTCTTTAAATAACTGGGAATTTGCCACTGTCTGTTATCTGGAACCATCCAAAAGTTAGAAATATGCTTCATGTGTTATTGAAATAAACTGAAAATATTAACTACTAACTCAAATTAGTTTGTGTTTTTTATTGACACTGTTTTCATATGATATATTTTGATTGGGTTTTCCTCTCACCATACTCCTCCCAGATCTTTCTCCCCACTTTCTTACAAATTTAATTTCAAGATCTCTCTCTCTCTCTCTCAAAAACAATAAGACAAAATACAAAATTAAACAAAAAACACTCCCAACACACACACACACACACACACACACACACATACACACACAGAGAGAGAGAGAGAGAGACAGACAGACAGACAGACAGACAGAGACACAGAGAGACAGAGACAGAGACAGACAGAGAGACATTTCATGATGGCCCATTACTCCTGGGCATAGAGCCTACCCTGGCGTATGCTTGTCACTCCATTTCCCATCAAGTGTCACTTGTAAACATCATCTTGGTTGGGGTGGGATTTGTGCCCACTTCTCAGTGCTGGGATTGTGCCTGGCTGGAACCTGTGTAGATCTTGGATGTGCTGTCATAGGCTTTGAGTTCCAATGTGTTATTAGTTTTCTATGTCTGGGAGACACTCTTCCTTGGAATCATTCACCACTGCTGGCCTTCCCACTTTTTCCTCTTCCTTTTCCACATAAATCCCTGAGCCTGGAGGGGAGGGACTTGATGAAGACATCCCATTTAGGCCTAAGTTACAGACAGTGTTCTTAAACTATTCCTCCTTCATGAGAAGTTTTTCTGTGACCAGAAAGAAGCTCCAGGTATAGCTGAGACCCTTGGATGGAGTTTTAATCCTTCAGAGATAGTGAGGTTAGCTTTTTCCAGTGTTTCTTACGCTCACAGGTCCAGTAGGCTCAGTTACTATATATATATATATATATATATATATATATATATATATATATATATATAGTTGTCTATAGACTTCTTGAGTGACTTTTCAGAGCCTCCAAGTTCTAACTTGTTCAGGATAAGCAGTTAAATGGTTAATCTGAGTAGAGTTGTTGAGCTGATTAGCTGCACAATTCTGGAAGTGGGTTGTGAGGCTGCCTCTTGGGGTTTCAAGAAGATGATAGGGTTCCTCTGGCCGATTTCTGGGATTTCAGAGGGCTGAGTCCTTCAGGCTAGACCACCCCCAGGGAGGGACTCAGGATGGTGCTCAGGGCTAGGTCAGCTAAGTCTCCATACTTAATATCATATCTGCTTTATTGTATCAGATATAAATTAGTAAATTCCTCTGTTCTTTGCTATGTATTTTGAGACATAGTTGAGCTACATAGTCCAGGCTCTCCTTGAACTCCTCATCCTCCTGCCTCCACCACCACAGTATTGGGATCGCAGATGTGTATCACCATATCTAGATGCATTTTGCTTTTGAATGGAATTTTTTCTTAAAGCTTGGAAAATCACATGCAATTTTCTGCCCTAAACCATCCATTTATTTTGTCATTTTCACTAGAAATTTTAATGTTATGTGGACAAAAAGCTATATTATTCAATATTGAATTGTAGGACTATATAGGGTTTATAATAGATGCCTATATTAAACTCATTTTAAAAGAGGAGTAAGAAAAACACCTAAGAAATACAAGCTATCTGAAAAATAAGGGTAAGAATTACCAGATTGTAAAATATATCCCCTGCTTTGGAGAGACCCTGCTGGTGTCTAGGTGTCACGACCCAGCTGATGGTCACCTCTCCGGCTCCTGTTGCTTGTAATCCTGCCTGTTCCAATGGTCTTACGTAATTTCAGAAACTAGACCATAAATGATAAACTGCAAAACAAAATCAAGTGACCAACAAGACCAAAAGTCTGTCATGGAAAAATATGGGGTGGAGCATGAGCAAGATGGCTGCATGGGAAAATATGGGGCGGGGCATGAGCAAGATGGCTGCATGGGAAAATATGGGGCGGGGCATGAGCAAGATGGCTGCATGGGAAAATATGGGGCAGGGCATGAGCAAGATGGCTGCACGGGAAAGATACCTGCCTGCTGAGTTGGAACCCTAGGATCCCTGTGGTTGAAGGATGTAGGGTCCTGTGACCTCTACACATGCTCTTAGGCATACACATACACTAATGTGTGCATACCCATGTGTATGTGTGTGCACACCAACGCACACACAGTCAATAAATAAATGAATAGATAAGTAAATAAACTAGATAAATGAAATGTAAGTAAAGGCAAAAAGGTCGAGAGGAAGAGCCCAATATATGATAGAGGTATGTTGATGCATATACTAAAATATATGTGCAGGTAAAATATAATGAAACCCATTATTTGAGTAATGAGTATATGCTAATAAAAGGCTAAAGTATGGGAAAATGAATATTCAGGTGCACATCTAGGAGACTAGAAAAAAAGATTCAAAATAGATATGACACAGATAGGACATTTGGGGTTTAAGGAAGACAGAGCTGTCGCCTAGACACAAACCCTCTGCATGCAGAACATGCAGAACTGAGTCTTAGTAAATTTCAAAATTTGGTTAAATCTTTAAAAAAATCAAAACTGGCTAAGTGGACTCAAAAGGATTGATAAACTACAATCCTGTGACTACATAAAAATCAAGTCACCAGCAAATAGCTTTGAAGTGCAGGCGGAAAGAAACAGACTCGGGGTCTTTGGTAAGTAGGACCCTTTGAAAAACTCACAGTTCAGAAACACCCGTCTTTACAGAAGTACATTCTGCAGACTGGGAAAGCAGACATCGCCCTCCACGCTCATTTTGAAATTGACAGAGATTTGATATTAAGAATATTTGGAGAGGAGTAACAATAAAAATCTCACCAAATTATGATAACTTCTTAATGGTAGATTCTTGACATGTATATCCTTATATAATATCCTTATATATCCTTATAGTATCTAATATTATGAGATATCATATCCTGATGATTATACCCTTATGTCAATGAGAAGAACAGTTAATGCTGTCCTCAAGCTGGGAATCAGAGGAGAAATTAAAAGGCTCTAGCAAGCACCCTGGTCAACAGTGAAATGTCCAAGGCTTCCGTTCACCATCAGAATCTAGAAACTGATACCCAAGCTCGAAACTTCCATCAAAGTAGCAGCAGGAAAAGGAGGGGTGAGATCAATAAAAGGAAGGAGGATTAGGAAGCGAGAGAGCCACAGGCTCGCCTCACAGGTGACAGGGCACTCTGAACACGCATCTGAAAAGAAGCCAGTGTTCCAATCAGCAGGAGAATTTGGCAAGATTGCCAAAAGAAAAATCATGCAAAAACGGGCAAAGTGAATTTTAATCCAATTAGAACGTAGACGTTTACGTTCTTTCTTTTAATATAATAACACAGACATGCTGAGATACAATAAAAAATGTGTGGACCATTGGTTTCTTTCAAGTTCATAACAATGAAACTTAATTGATATTTTAACCACACACATACATAAATTCTATGAGAAAAAAATTCCACTTCTCACCAGAAAATTATGTTCATGACTTTTGTGTATGTAAGGATGGTTTTATGTAAGTTATGAGATGTTTGAACCACAAAATAAAATACTGGTAGATTCATGTATGTTAAGTTTCTATTCATCTGGCAAACCATTTGAGAGGCGGAAATGCGTCACTCTTTTTAAAGCACATGTGACCAACACAAGTGAGTATTTTTAACTAAAAATACTAAAAATTAATACAAACAGACTTACTCTAATTTAATCAAGCTTTTAATTTTGTGCAGAGGATAAAAACCACACTGAAATATGCCAAGCTCCAATATAATAAAATAATATTAAACTGCTTTTACCTGTTGACTAATATGACAAAAATTTTAAAGTATTAAACTGCAAGTACCCAGAATCCAAGGTTGCAAAAATGTCTTCTTCTAAAAAATCAATATGAAGTTACACGTTATTCAGTGGAAAAATGACTCAATGAGAAACTAGATATTTCAAGGAGAGGCATGTGAATAGCTTGCAAACACATATGAGAATCAGTGAGACACTGACTCTCTTACCACTGTATTAGTCTGATAGGACCAAGCGCTTCTCGATGCCTGAATCAAACAGCGCACTTCAGTGTTCCTGGCTGAAACATAACTGCGCCATTTCCATCTAAAACAAAGCCCACACCTGAAAATGAATAGCATTCTAACAACTCACCCCTTACTTATGTCCTAAGAGATGTCTCCACGTATGCAGATACAGATATAGATATCTGGAGATATATCTTGGAGATATAGAAGAGGTTTTGAAGCGTTACATCAAAGGTAAACAAAGGAAAAATAAAGATGCTGTGAGCAGCCGTGTCTGTGTACATACACAACAAAACACAGAGCAGTTGTGAGAGCGTGCTGTGCACACACAGCAGAGATAAAAGCCACAACACTTGTAGAGCTACCATGAGGACGTGAATTCAAATCTCTATCTCCCACATAAAAACACAGCCGTGATGCCTGTAACTCCTGCTCTGTGGTAGCAACGACAAAGGTATCTCTGGGGCACACTGGCAGGCACCCTTGCTCCAGATTCACTGAGGGACCCTGACTGAAGACGATGAGGCAGAGAGTGACAGAGCAGGACATTGAATGTGTACACATGCATGCACACATAATATAGGACATGTGTGTTCACCTACAACATAAGCATGTGTGCACATACAACACACACATATGCACATACAGCAACATGCACAAGGTGCACACACCCAGTTGCATACATGCCTACAACGTCAAGCTAAAAGTAAAAGATTCACAGAAACTGAGAAGGGGGAAAAGGAGGGCTTGGTAGATCAGAGCCTGCCATGTGTCTGAGTGGAAATTCTGCACCGACCTCATTAACTGGACAGTTAACAGCTTAATAAAACAGAAAAGACGGTAACTGAAGAAGAAATATCAGGTCTCAGGGACCTTGCCAAGTGCAGGCCATTGCAGAAGGAAGGCATGTCCTGGCATGGAGACAGAGGTACCATCAACTAATATGACATCATAGGGCAGAGTGAACCTGACTGCTGAGTGTCTCACCTGCTTGATACAGAGACCCCATGACGTGCAGGGTGGATTTCAAAGATGCTCTGCTCAAGGATAGGTTTTACTTTGCTTCTTCTCTCAGGAAAAGGGAGCAATCTCTGGGCTAGATGTTAAAGTTCTCTCCGAGTCCTGGGCTGTGCCATGATACAGTGTGTGGACACCTAGTCAAGCCAATGCCTTCCTGGAAGTTAGGGAAACCTGTTGTTGCATGGTGGGAAATGAGCCTCATGGTACCATTTCACTGCCATTCCTCACTGGTTAGTACCATGTAAGCTGTTTATACATCTAGTCTTCATTAAGTATCCTTAGTGGTCCCACCTCTGACCCATGATATGGCTCTGTCGACAGCCGGTTTAACAGAACGGGATGAGGTTAGTGTGTATGGGTTTCCAGCAATCTTAAGAACACAGCGCTTGGAAGCTCTTCTCTTTCTATTTGCAGTAAGGCTGTACCAGGGGCTAGTGGTGCAGAATGATGAGAGGGGTCAGTCTAGGGCGGCTCCAACGCCTGACTGTGAACATCTGGGGAATCCACAATTTGCTCGGCCTTGGTCAAAGAAGCTTCTTTGTGCAGAGGACAGCAGTTAATGCAGAGACCCAGAGCTGGTCCAAGTCCCGAGCGTAAGTGATTGCATGTGCTCAGCTCTTAACAGGACGTTTGTACGCTTAAATGCTCAGTCATTTCAGGCTGCCTGTGCCATGCATGGGCTATTGTTTGAAAGAAAGAAAAGAATACATGTAACGGGCTTCACATTTCTGTGCCTTCCTCTTCTGAGTAAACCTGGAGATAATTTGATGAGGAAGTGATGAACACATCCATTTCTCACACACATGGCAGACATACCTGTGGCTAAAGTGAGCTGATAATGTGGTGTGGAAAGATAGTTGACAACAGCTCTTTTCTTTATGGCTTAATGTATTTACAAAAAATACATTGTGTATTTGATGAATTCTATAAATAGGTGCGTGTTCAGGTGGTCTTGTAGTATTAATTGAATGCATTTTAGATACTATAATTTGGGGCACACATTTAGTGTCATGAAGAAAAATACTTCAAAGCATTTTCATACATAGACATGAAACTTAGTGAAGGAAATTATTTAAGCCAAATATTTTAATCTAGGAATTGGACTTAGTCTCTTCCTCGGCTCTATTTTTGTATTGCCCCGAGAATATAGACCCTCAAGTCCATTGCTAATAAAGCAATAAATATTCCTTCTTTACTGACAGACGCTTTGGAGTATGTACATATGAACTCTCTCTCTCTCTCTCTCTCTCTCTCTCTCTCTCTCTCTCTCTTGCATGCATGTTCTTCTTGCGATTCTCGCAATGGCTTTTGCACCACTTTTTCCTTTTCCTTTGACATTGGTCCCTCAGTTGCTACCAAGGACCGGCTGCTTTGGCAGGTAAATAACTTGTTAGCGGAGACACAACCAGAGCACCAAACTATGATGGAGCTTTCTGAATGGGTAACAGCTAAATCCATTTGAGCTGTATTCAAAGTTCTTCTATTATCAAACCATTTGTCTAACCAGACAAGCAAAGAATGGGTTGTTTTTACTGCTGAATCATATTTTGTGTAGGAAAGAAGAAATTCTTTGATCAGTGTTACAGTCCTCCCATTTGAACTTTTAGGAATCCTTACTTGTATCGGAGTAAGTAGATGGTTTGGGGATTCAAGGTTCCTAAGAGTTTATTTGCTTCATTTTGTCCTACAATAAACTTATTTTCCAATTGTTGTATCCTATGTGTTCTACTTCAAACTTCAGCTGCTCAGGCATATCTCACGTGTCGGGCACTCACTGCTACTGTCTTTTCTGAGGAAACAGAGCCCCTGTCATCCCTATTGCAAAGCACAGAGGAGTTTTTAAAAATCTAAAATTTCATAGTTTTAAGTTGGTTATGTACTAATCTTTACTTTTACCTATGCTCTATATAGTTCTAATTCATAGCTTTTAGTTCAACATTTGGTATGTCTGGCAGAAAAAAAATTAAATTAAACTCAGAGTAAAAAAAAAAAAAAACAAACAAAACAAAACCAAAAACCAACCAACCAACCAGATCAAAAATCCAGCTGAATCAATACATTGCTTTTGAGACCAGGTGATGCAGCCAGTTTACTCAACCGACTTTCCTCCCGTGCCCTGTGGAGGGTGTCGGTGCATGGGGAAGAGTGGCCCCCCATCCCTGTACAACACCACAGTGTCCACTGCCCTTAATTATGATGGGAAAATAATTTTAAAATTATCTTAAGGAGTAGGAAAGAGAGTTAGCATTCAGAAAAGTGTCAAATACGGCAGTGTATAATGATGGTCGTTAAGACCCCAAGCTAATACAGAACTTTATTTTTAATCCCCTTTTCCTTAACGCCAGGATCTAGGGGTCTTAAATTTGGATTATGGAAGCGATAAAGGGTGGGGGTCTTATGGAGGGTTTAAAGCAATCACCTACAGAGTAGAGGTTAAGAAAGTCCCCTGTGTGTTTGGAATCCGTTGAGACTATCTGTCCTGTACAGAGCTGCTTTTCTTCAAGGCTCGGCTTTGCCCCTCCCACTCTTTCTTGCGTCTTTTCCCCCTTCTCAACCTCAAGGTGACCTGTTCCTCGCGGTGGGTAAGTGACAACTGGCAGGGACCACCCGGCTGGCCCACCACTGCAATGGCCCCTTCCCGCGGGTTCAGGAAGCCCCCCATTTAGAACTCTTTGTATTTTTGTTACAATTGTTCTCTCAGCCCTGGATGAAAAACACACAGGAACAATAGAGCGGAGAGAGATTTAAAATATCTGAATGCATAATAATTCTACCCAGACTCAGGAAGAAATGCAAGCGCGTGCATACACACACACACACACACACACACACACACACACACACACACACACAAAACACACACACACACACACACACACACACACACACAAAGTAAATAACAAAAAACATTCCTCAGAATGTATAAGCCTAAATTTTTGGTCAGTTTGGAAGCTCTTTCTTTCTTTCTTTCTTTCTTTCTTTCTTTCTTTCTTTCTTTCTTTCTTCCTTTCTTTCAGTTTTCCATTTTCTAGGCCACTTGGCAATAAGACAGCATTTAATTATCCGTAACCATGAGCACGGTAGGGAGAGAATGTGGGTTGTGATCTAGTCAGAAACTGTCCCTTTTCTGGAACTCTGTTTTTCTTTGGACTTCTCCTACTGATGCTGTGTCTTCCTGTCCCCGCACTCTTTCTTCCCTCCTCAGCTGGTTCTGGTAGGGGCTCATGGTCTCCGTCATTTCTCTCCCTCCATGATTTTCCCTTTTAAAAGTGACACCTGCAGGAAGACACAGTTTCTTTTCGAGCAGAAGGGGAAAGGTGGAAGGGACCAAGACAGAAAACTATTTTGTTCAGGAAATAATTACCCAAAATTGGACGATTTTTTCCCCAGCAATGTGAATTGTAGTGACATTAATGAGATCACATTCTATAGTAGAAGGGACTTTTAGAGGAAGCATGATAAAACAGGCTTCCCCGAAACCCCAAAGCTTCTGGAAATACAGCAGCCTTGTGTGAATAGAATTCACATTAGGGATCTGTTGCTCTTGCTGGCTTTAAGGAAGTACCCTGCCCCTCTGCTTGGCCATGGCTGGCAGCCTTTAGCTAATTTTTTTCCCCAGTAATATTGTAGTACTCCAGCATTCACTTTAAAGATAGATGGATTACCCCCCCCCCGCAAAGAAGAACATTGTGGGGGGAAAAAACACTGGATGTGATTTCAAAAAATGTCAAAATATGTCAAACGTAGATACCACTCAAGGGTTTCATTAGCTGAAGCTTTAGTGATGAGTGTCATCTTGTCAAAGACCCACCCATCTCTTCCAATACATTACCAAATGTACTAATTTCCTCGCCGAGCTTGCTGTTTATTGTATAGCTGAAATTGAAAATGGTCGGTAATGGAGTGAGCTTCAATCCAAGACCAATTCAATCCAAATTACTTGCTTCTTTCAATAGCATCGACGGAGCAGAGCTCTGAGCACCTTGTACCTAATCAACCCTCACCGTGACCCTAAATTCAGCAGTCTTCAGAGATTAATAATAAAATCCTCAGTTCAAACAATGATTTGCCCTGAACAAGCTGCCCATTTCTTATGCTGAGAAGGAGAGAATGTGACATCATTTTTTTTTAAAGCTCTCCGTGTTGTGGCCCACCGTTTATTTTTGATCTCTGACCCCGGATGCAGCTGATTACAAATCACACGAGCTCGAAGAATTTTTTGAGATTGGGGAGTAATGAAGAGACCCTTTGTCAGCATTTAGTGTGTGGGTCCTCATTGCACTAACCCTCCAAGCTGTGTGCTCTTCCTGAGTGAGATGCAGTCTAGCGATATTTGGAAGTTTTTTTTTTCTTTTTTAAGAGGAACATGGAAAATATGTTCTGAAAACAAAACAAAACAAAACAAAAAAATCTGGCTTTGTACTGATTACCAAACTCTCTGGAAATGTCAACAAGAGGGCTACTTTCTAAATTTAAAAAAGAAAAAGGAAAGATTTGGAGGACATAACGTTGAGAGTTGAACCCAAAAGTTATTTGAGTGAAAAATGCTTCCTTCCTCTTTCTCTCTTTTTCATCTGCCTGCCTATCTGTCTTTCTCATCAGTTTAGCTCACAGCTACTGAGTGAAATGAGTCAAATGCTTTTGTTCATATTTATCCCCAAAATCACTCAATATCAGAGGTTTTATATATATATATATATATTATTTATGTATATATGTTCATTTATATGTTTATATGTATAAATATATACGTTTGTGTGTATGTGTGTATCTATCTATCTATCTATCTATCTATCTATCTATCTATCCCAGCCTTTAATATGTATACTCTCCAGCTTCCTTTTAATCAACTAGTAGTGCTTGTCGTGTGGCTCTGGGGATAGGGGCTTCCATCTCTGCTCTTCCTGACATCTGGGATTTGGAGAAAGGCCCTGAAACAAAGCAGAAGAGACGTAGTCATTCAGACCCCTAACCACTGCTTGGATTCCTCAGCAAGCGATGTCCCTGTACCTGGGAGCCGGGGGGGAGGGACACCACCTGCACACAAACCCTCAGAAGATTCTCAATGTCCCTGCTGCTTGCAGAAGGAGTCTCTCCCCAGGGATGAGGCTAGTTGACAGAATGAGTCTCCAGGAGATTCTTCTGACCCTTGAATGCATTTTTTTAATGCCCAACAGCAATAATGGCCATTTAAGTATTGATTATATAATATGTCTGCTGAGGTGCAAGTGCATTATTGTTCAAGTGGCTGGGGGATGAGAAACTAGGTTATCTCCAGACTCTTTCAGCCAATGAGCATTTCTTTAGCAAATGTCACACACAAAGCTATCTGAGACCTTGTTTGACTGTGTTCTGTGATTCCAGTTGATGGCTAATACAATGAGATGGCAGACATGTCCCAAGGCCTTTGAGGGTGGCCTCATGTTTACCATGGTATAGGCATAATTACTTTATCGCCACCAGAGGACAATAGTCTTATGGAAGTTGCTTCCTGGGTAAGGCAGGGAAAGTCCGTAGTGCTGCCCCATTAGTGTAGCCAGATGCTAATTAGATAATGGATTGGTTAAGGAGCCCTTGAAAGGCAGGTAGGGCATAATCTAATACTTTGCCTTTCATCCAAAAAACTACAATAGATGGTATATAGTGAGTCTGCTGTGTGTGGCATTGGCAATGGGGCACTAGGCTTTTATTACAGCCTGAATTACATCCTCTGTGTGGGGATGCTAGACAGCCCATCATGTATTAAGAATTCAGCTGAGATCACAGGCTCCGTTCACCTAACCCTTGTGTGGTGTGGTGAGAATGACTTTTGGTTACTGTATATCAAAGCGGGCCTAGCCGGCTAAACAGCGATTGATCCTTTCCCCTCTTTCAAGTCCTCCCTTCAAAAATAGCTTTAAAGCAATCATCTAATAAGTGTCAGAATAGAAGGCAGAGAATGTCAGCGAAAGCGCTAGGCAGGTGTCTACACCAGCTAAATTTCCTGCAAGATGTTCAATGACCAAACAAGGCTTTTAGAGTAAATGCTTATCACATCCTACAAGGCAAGAAATACTGGGTGGACTGCGTAGATGTGATGACGCAGAGGTTGAACGTTATGTAAGGCCGAACAGGGAAATCTGCTAGGGAAAAGTCACACTAATTCCATATATGCACACAATTAAGAGCAAGAATGTCCCTGTGTCCACACACACAGGATCTATGGTATCAGACTGCATGTCCATTGCTGGATTGAAGTGTTAGAAGCGAGTGGAAAACATGCCGTGTTCCTGGCTTGGTGATCCTGGGTACAGCTATCAAGATGCAGCATCTTTTGGCTTGGTTGGTCACCAAGCCATTGTTCCTAGAAGAGTCTCTGGTAATCTGTACTAGACTAAGCTCAGAATATTTCAACAATTGCTTCACTGAATGACCTTGTTTTGGAAAAGAGGTCATCTGAGAAAGAAAGAGACTCATTCAAAAAACAAAATACAGAGCTAAGGATTTTTTTTTATGTTGGCCAAAATCTGTTAACTTGGTCTCCTACAGAACAGCTAGATCCCCCAACCACACTTGGTACTTAAAGTGGCTGGCCTTGCCTCAGAAAGTGACCTTCCACCTCGTCCCTCAGAGACAGGTCAAAGATCTCTCCTTCACTGCACTTTCTTCACCTGACTCCCCTCAGTCATCCACCTTCACTTGGCATTACTTGCCACCTGCACCCAGAAGCCAAACACTCCCTGGGATTCCTTTGTTTTATTCTACCTTACTCTCTCCTATCTCTTCCCCTCCAGGTTAATAGGTATTCATTAATCACTGAAGGGGTTTGAGAGATTTACTTGGGTGTGATCGAGGACGCTCTGAAACGCATGGCTTCCTGGCTTGGAATGCTGAAGAAACAAAGAAACCCTTTCAGCTAGCTCCATGAAGGCAGGTTGAGATGCGGATACTTCAGCTACTCTTGTGGGGGATTCGCTCTCTCTTGGCCAAGGACCAAAGCCTGCCTCCTGCACACCCATCACACATAGCTAATTTCCACTCTCCCCAGGGGCCAAGACAGAAAAACAAAAGAGGGAGGAAGTAGGCATTTCAGAAGAGTAATCCACCCACCAAGAGCCAGTTGAAAGGGGGAAATGAGGGGAGGAGAGAGATTGTGTGTGTTTGTGTGTGATCAAGGAATGCACAATTTAAACTGTGTTTTGCCATACATCCTCTCTGCTTGGTCCAACCAACTCTCTGGACTTGCAGTCTCTGCTAAAGACCAGTCCTGATGCCAAGGCTTGTTGCTAGTGGAGCAGCAATCAGTCACTGTCAGTGTTTTGCTAAAGACCTGGGCCATTTCACTTCCATGCCTTTTTCCTCTTCCCTGTATCCCAGTATCCACGAACCAGGACATGCTTCTGGAAGCTCAATCAGGCAAAAACAAGGAAAGGGAGACCTGGCATCTCTGCTAGATGATTACCATGCTGACCTCTGCTCAGTCTGTTTCTCTTTCCACTCATCTCTCTCAAAGACACCTGACTTTGGCTTCAAATAGGGTCCAGTCCTCTCACAAGCTTGCCCTTTTAGCCTTACTCTCCTAATCTGTGAGCAAACCAGAGTTGAGCCAGGCACTTTGGCAGTCTTCTATAATCTCAACATTTGGGAGTCAGAGGCAGGAAGATCATGTCATAGCTTGATAGCAAGCTCAATGCTAATATTGATTACATGAAGCTGCCTCAAAATCAACGCTCATCTACTGATACTGTATTTTTAACTCATAAGTAATAAAGCAAAACAGACTTGAGCACTTCTATGTAAACTTTTGTGATAAGGATAGAACTGTAGCACCCCAGGCTAGTGATTGGCACTCAACAAGCTTTTCTATTGTTACTGCTGGCAAGTATTTCCCAAATGAATTCTCTTTTCTTCATGGTCTTTTGGCTAAGATAGGTCTAGGTGACCTATCTAATATTATTCGGGCTGCTTACAGCGATCTTTCTAAAACTAGAAATCAAAGTAAGATAGCCTCTCACAGGTCCTCTCCATATCTCTCAACCTGCAGATACCCATTAGATCACTCCTAAGGACCAAAAAACAAAAAGGCATTTAGCCTGGGAAAGCTGCTATAATCCATTTGGATGGAACCCACAGCTCTTAATGTTGGACTGTCCCTCTATAGACCTTATAATTACTGAGGCTGGGCTTGGCCATGTGATTTGCTTGGCCAGTAGGACATAAACATGTACCATTCACGTGTAACAACCTGGACACGTGCTCACATGTAAGGGCTTACCCTCTCCATTTCTACTGGCCCCATGTAAAGGGTAGCTTGGCCCAGCCTCTTTTGAATGCAGAACCTTTTAAAGAGAGAAGCAGAGCCGTCGTGGACTTCTCAGCTGAGCCTGCCAATGAACGTGCACATTCAGGGTGGTCTACTAGAAAGCACTCAGATGACCAGCAAAAGTGGACAGTGCAATTACAATGCTAACACAGATGACTTATAGGGCAGTACATTTGGATTCTACAGAAACAGGAACTTAATTTCTATGTAAAAATTCTCTTTCCTTCTCTTTGTCTTCTCTCTGTCTGTCTTTCTTCCTTTCTTTCTCTCTTTCTTTTTCTTTCTTTCTCCCAGACAGAATCTCTCATAGCCAAGGCTAGCCTATAACTCACTGTGTAGCTGAGGATAGCTCTGAATATCAAACTTTTCTGCCTCTACCACCCAAGTATTTTAAATAAAGGCATGCACCACTACTCTTGGTTTATAGCATGCTGGGTTTTATGTCCTAGGCAATCCCTCTAAACAGAGCTACATAAGAATCATTTTTGCTCATCCCCTACATCCTCACATTGCTGACAGACCATGTGTTGACCTGCTGGTCTGTCCTTGTTTCCTACTGACACTGTCAGGCTGGCATGTCCCAAGTGTTCAGTGAAAGTGAATGGATACCGTCAAAGAAATAAAAAAAACAAGCCACCAAACCTGCGACAGTGAGCACCGAGTCCAATGTTTTTCTGATTAAAATTTTAAATAGAGACAAATGGGCATTGCTGCTCTGGGGTAGATAAATGAGTTTTTATGCAACTGCATGGGATCTAGTCTACCAAAGAAAATGCCTGAGACTGTGAAGACTTAGTCATTAGTAAAAATTAACCATGCCCACTTATCTACTAGCTAGCTGAAGAGGCTAGATCAGCAGCCCTGGTACTGTGGGGCTTGCAAGAGGCAGGGCAGCAGGCCGGCCGGCACTGTGGGGCTGGAGCGAAGGGTGGGATGTAAGTGTAGCATGAATGAAGCCTTCCATTCAATCCCTTGAACAGCACCCACAGTACAGTTTTCCTGATTCAGTAAAAGTCCATTTCTGGGAGATCAACCTATAAAAATAATCTAATATAGAAAATAGGCACCAGAGCATTAACGGAAATAAATCAAATTGCCCTCACCGGGACCTTGGCTCAGTCAGGTTGGTTACATGCATCCATTCACGTGGCCACTTACGCTAACAGCTGTGAGGGGTAAGTGCAGAAGAGCCGGTGGGAACATAGAGATGAGGAAGCAGATTACAGTGACTGTAAAGTGACTGTGCATGTGTCCCCACAATGTCAGAAAACCACGTGTCAGTTCCTCCTGCTCTCCTATCTCTTTCTATTTTCATTATTTAAAATGTTAGCAGATCACAGATATAATACCTTGACAGCACAGAGTAACAGACAATGCTGAGGGGCCTTTAGTCTCACCCTCTTCCTTAGGCTGACCCCTGGTCCTCCCGCCTGCTCCATCAGAATCCGGGCATCATGGCGCTCCACCATCTGCTTCAGTCTGTCTCATTAATCAATATTCATGAGTCTGCTTTGCAGGGGTTTTAGACTTTTTTTTAGAAGTAGCTTTAGTGACTTACTGATCGGGCTGGTATCTGCTTATACACACAGCATCCACATGGCCACAGTGCTGGTCTGTGTCGGGGTGGATTGAACATGTCCCAGTACTCATTTAATTTCAAAGAGAAATTTAATTTCTTTCTTCATTTTAATTTTAATTGGTATACAAAGTAATAGCTTCTATGGCAAGTTCAAGACTAATTTGTCTGACAGTCCCTTCCCCATGCAGCTCGCACATCCTCCACCCCACCCTTCCCCCTAAGTTTTTTCTGAGCCACTTTCATGTCATATGTGAGCTGTTAACTCCCATCTTCAACACTTCTCCTTTCCACTGCTGGCTACATGACATTTACACACACACACACATACAGACACACTCATACACACATATACATACTCACACATATAACACACATAGATATACTCTTGCACATACACACAAACATGCAGACATACACTCATACACACATACACATACTCATACATACATACACACACACACACACACACACACACACACACACACACACTTTTAAAGCTAGGATCTGAATATAGAGAAATATACTTCTGTCCTTAAGGGTCCAGGTTACCTCACTTATTATAATACTTTCCAAAGCCATCCATTGTACTGCAAATTTCAGAATTTCTTGAGGGTTTTTGTTTGTTTTTGTTTAGTTTTTTTGGGGCATTTTTTGTTTTGTTTTGTTTCTCAATAAAATTCCACTGTGTGTGTAGAACACATCCCTTTTTTGTCCACTTGTCTGTTGATGGACATCGAGGATGGTCCCACCCTCTTGGTAAGGCAGCTATAGCAACAGTGAATGTGGAAGTATGAGTATCAACGTATCACACTTAAAGGCTGTGGCCTACAGACAGATTGCTGTCAATTCCTAGGCGCAAGTCCCCCAAGCACTACTGCAGTCAGAGGTAGGCTAAGATCTCAGTGACTTAACCTCTTCCTGCAGGTCAGAAGACTTCCCAGACTTCTAGCTGTAGGAACCTTCACAAGCTTAAATAATTAGTGATTCTGTGTCCTTTCCCCAGCTGTAGACAGTTGGTCCTCAAGGCCTGTCCTTGGCAATGGTTCCCTGGTTAGGCCCGTTCCTGTGAGCTCCGTCAGCCATGACAGGTTCTCCTGTCTTCTTGCTGCCTGTCTCTTCCTCCCTAGCCAGGCCTGTTGTTCCAGGATCACGTCTAGATTCAGATTTGCTTTGCAGCTTCTGGGACAGATTGCTCTGCGCATGTCTTTGCCGAATCTGTGGGATGAGCTGCCCTGCTCGGACCGTTGCCCTGTGTGGCTCACACTGACTCCAGCTTGGTCGAGGGTTCTACCATGCTTACTAGCATCACCGACGTCTGTCTCCAAAACAACGTCCAACAAGAGCTCTGCGCAACATGGGACAGCCTGTCCTCCCAAGGCCAAGCAGGAAAAGCATCTTCTCTGCAACATCATGCACTGGGAGTCTCTGGGGCCTTTTACTCAAAAATGGTGCCCGCGTGCTTCCTCCAGTAAAGCCCTGCCCAGAGGGCAAAGTGCCTTCCTAACACTTACCTTGCTCCTGATGCCTGCATGTGTTAGGTTCCCGTTCAGAGATGGTCAGAGTCACACAGATGTTGTTAATTGACTTTTATACCCAACATGAAATTCTTTGTCACGTGGCTCAGTAATAAGCAAAATTATTCGGTAGTGACAGGCCTAAGTGGCAAAGGGAAATAAGACTCTCCTCCTGGCCTTGCTAGATATATTTAGCAAACAACATATATCTATATTTAGGGTATAGGATGTGGTATTTTGATGCATGCATGCACACTTTAATGAGTTTGTCCACAGGTCTGTCCCTGAGCACAGCTGTGGAGTTGATTGTAACAGTCGACACATTTCAGGTGTAAATCAACGAACATTAGTGCTAGGGGAGTTACCAACTGAACACTGGTGTCACGCAGAAAGGAATATCATGTCCTTGGACGACATCTCCCTTCCCCATCTCCTAGCCCAGCAGCCATCATTACATCCCCAGGATTCATGAACTTGACTAGTCAAGAAACCACCCAAGCAAGAACAGTGATATTTGTCTTACCCTGTCTGGCTAATTTCACTTAGCACAAAGTTCTCCAGGTTAATTCTCGATGTATCAAGTAACAGTCTGTGCTTGTTCCAATACTGGATTATCTATCATCTACCTATTTACCGCTCATCTATATCATCCATTCATCATCTCTATCATCTATATATCAACCATCTACATATCAGCCTGAAATATCTATGAATCTATGTATTGATTCCTATTTTTCTCATCAATCCACCGTCTATCATCATTTATCTATCATCTGTTATCTCTCATTCATCTGTCTACCATCTCTGTATCCATCATTTCCCTCTGTCACCTGTATATCTATCTCATGACACTCTGTCTACGTGTTTATCTGTCACTTACATATCTCCTAACACACTGGGATGCAAAAACACACACCACATTCTCTTTACCCGCTCTTTTCACAGACAGGCACAGGCTTCTTAAATTTGTGCTAAGTGCCATTCGAGTGCCACAAGCACGCCATTCTCTGACACGCTTACTCTGTCCTGTTGGCTCTGTCTTCAGTGGTAGAGTTGCTTCATGAAGAAGGTCTAGTTTAGCTTTCTGTGCTGTGTAGTATTCTCCTTGCAGAAACAGCCATGCCCATTTAAGTCTACAGCATTGATGTGCAAACGTTACAAATTCCTTTAAGTCCAAACCTCACCAGAGGCTTCCTTTATTGATTTCCATTTCCTCGTGACTATACTTACGAGCAGTTTGTACTGTCCTTTAGAGAAATGCGTATGTAGGTCCTTTGCCCGTCTTAAAACTTTTGTGGTTGTTCATTTTGCTATAGTATCTGGGGTTTTTTTGTTTTTTGTTTTGTCGTCGTCGTTGTTGTTGTTTTGCTTTTGACCTGTTGGGCCCCTGTGTGTATTTTGGAGTTTGACCCTACAAACACCCAGCTTAAGTAAGCAATGTCCCCTCCTGTGCCTGTCACCTTTCCCTCCTCTGTTGATGGTGAGTTGCTCATCTCAGTTGAATGCTCTCTTACGTCAGCTGCCTGGGATTAAGTGCACCCTCAGCCGATTCCCACACGGTTCCCTGTACTGGGCTCTGCTCGTCGTACACTTGGCTCCAACATCCACTTTGATTTCACTTTTCTGTGTCACGACAAGGGTTCAGTTACATTCTCCTCTATGTGGCTACCCTGCTTTCTGTATATCCTGTCCATGCTGAGTTCTTGGTGCCCATGTCAAGCACTAATAAGACCATATCCACGTGGTTTATTTCTGGTTCCCATCATTCTGCCTACCTGCTTTCCTGGCACAGCCATACTATTGTGGTTGCCATAGCCGTGTATTATTTTGAATGAGGAATTACAGCGCCCCTGCCTTTGTTGTTCTTGCTGACAACTGCTCTGTCCACTCAGCAGCTTCGGTGGTTCCATATCAATTTTAAGATTATTGTTTTATCTTCATGAAAAAGATGCTGGACTTTTGATAGTCATTGCACTGAGTTGATAGATGGCTTTGGATAGCATGACATATTAATATTCTTCCAGTCTGTTCATATAGAATATCTTTCTCTCCCTCGGGTTTTCCACAAGCATTTTATAATTCCGCATACAGATCTTCCTCCTCTTTGGTTGCATTTGGTCCTAAGTCCTTCATTCCTGTTGCTATTGTATATGGAAGTGCTGCCTTAATTTCATTTTCAGATAGAGAGTTCATTTCATATGAAAATAAACAGAATTTTTACATGGTTTGTTTTGTGTGACTTCACTGGGTTTGTTTAATAACTCTTGCAGATTTTTATAAAATCTGTATACAAACATGACATGGTCATATACAGGGTCATTTAACCCTGCTCACTTAAATGCCTTTTTCCATAATATATATATATATACACACATATATATACATACACATATGTATATATATGGATGTATGTATGCTTGTGCAATTGCATTGGCTACAGTCCTCACTTCCCTGACTAGGTGTGGGAAAGAACCCTTTCTCTGAACCAGACTTTAACAGGAGAGCCTCCAACCACCCTGATTCAGCATGTGTTAACTGTGTACATTTTTAATCATGGCCTTACTGTGTTGTGATAAATTCCTTCTATTCCTATTTTTTAAGAGTTCCATCAGGAATGAATGCTAAACTCAAGGAAATCATGAAAGGCGATTGTCTTCATCTTATTATATAGGATTTGCCTGGTTGGCCCTCCTTGCATCCCAGAGATGGATTCCACTGGACTATGAGACACATCTGATAATGTGTAGTTGTGTTTGCTTATGTTTTGTTAAGGGTTTTACATCCAAGTTCCTTAGAAGTAGGGGCCTGTGATTTCATTCTTACGGTGCCTTTGGCATTGGTACTGATGTCGTAGCAGGAGTTGTGAGTGATGCTTGTTCATATTTTCTTTTTTGGAAGAGTCCAGCGGCACCCAGCCATCTGGAGATTTGCTTTACTTGAATGTCTATGGCATTCTATCTTAGCTGTTTGGTATATTCTAGTGTCCTATTCATTGTTAACTCACTTTTGATATCACACACACACACACACACACACACACACACACACATCTAGCACATTGTCATTCTTTCTTTCTACATGGTCAAACTTGCCTCTGTGTAATTTATCTTATTATCCCCTTTGGGCCCGAGCTCGGCAGTTAAGAGAACGCCCTCGACTTGCAGAAGATCCAAGTCTGGTTCCTCACTCTTGGGTTACCCCACGCCCCCTTCTGGCCTCCATGGATGCTCACACAAATGCACACATGCACACACTCTGACACCCTCACATAATGCATAATTAACTTTTTTTTTAAGAAAAAGAATTTCCTTCTTCTGTTGAGGTTTGTCTTAGTTTCTTCTTTCCTTCCACTGCGTCCTGTCCTCCTTAGTGGGATGTTATTGTAACCCAGATGGTTGTTTGTTTCTTCCTCTAATCTGGTCTCTAGTGAGTCTTTTGTAGAGCTGACAGAGAAGGTTTTCTCATTATATAAAATATAGTTGTAAGTGTCTATTTTATCTAATGGTAAAGGTATTGACTATATAAAACAGTTATGGTTTTACTCCTCCCACCTGTCACACTTCATGTTATCCATATAACAATTTTATGTGGACATATAAAACTTTATATATCCATATTTTACTGTTTTATACTGTGCATCCATTTCACACTATGCATTCCTTTTAAATGACTTTATTTTGTTTTCTGGTGGTTCTAGGAATTACAGCCAAGGCCTTGGCGTCCTAAGCAGGTTCTCTTCCACAGAGCTATCTGGATCCCCGGACACTTTTACTTTTTCATTTTTATATCAGAATTAAAAGCAACAGTCCCATTGCACTATTCAAGTGTTCTTAGCTGGCTTTAGTGTCTTCTCACAGGGGGGTTTCTACTGCTATATATTTTCTCGTCACCAATCAGCAGGGTTTTGTTTCAAGAACTGCGGATGGAGAGATGGCTCAGTGGCTAGGAGCGCTTGCTGCCCTTGCAGGGACCCAGGCTCACACCTTCTAACCCAAGCTCCAGGGATCTGGCTCCTTCTTGTGGCGTCACTTAGCCATTGCACTCACATGCACATGCCCACACACAGGTACACATGCATACACATAACTAAAAATAATAACTAAGTGAACCCTTGCCTTGGGGAAATGACCCTCTTGAGCCTTCCCTGAAGTCAGATCTGGTGGTGATGAGATCCTTTGTTTGTTGGTCTGAGAGAGCCTCTACCACACCATCATTTCCTGGGGCCAGTAAGGATTCATGGCATGAGTTTGCCTTCCAGTACTTTTGACAGTCTCATTCCACACTCTCTTAGCTTGCTAATTCTCCTGAGAAGTTAAGAATATGCATTTCTCTTAGTCTTTGATTCTCCATAGCATAACTACCAAACACAAAGGTATATGGTTCTTACATTTGTCGGATCGGCCTGTTGTGTGCCTCTGAGGTCCTCAGCTCTAAATACCCACACTCTCCCAGAAGTGCCAAGTTTTTGGTCAGACAAGCTTTCTTCTGCCTTTTTACACTCTCTCTCTTTTCATTCTGGAACCTTCATTGTGTGCATAGTAGTCTACTTTAAGGTGGAACTTCAGCCTGAACCTCCAGTGTGTGCATACTGGTCTACCTAAAGGTAGTCCTTCAGCCTGAACCTCCACTGTGTGCACACTGGTCTACCTAAAGGTAGTCCTTCAGCCTGAACCTCCACTGTGTGCACACTGGTGGTGGTGCTTCAGAATGTTAGAACTCATTCAGGTTTCCTTGCACTTTTTCTTTTCTCACAGACATTTTCATGTCAGCTGTCTTCCAAATCATAGATCTTTTGTTTAATGGCGTTGGCTGTGGATGCTCTCTCCGGCAATGTTTATCTCGTTCATTACACTCACCAACTGCGGAGTTCCTGTGTGGCCACATCTTCATGGTACCTACTTCTGTTGAACTTCTAGTCTTTTGTGTTTTATTGTCCTGATCTCATTTATCTGTGTGTCTGTTTTTCTTTCATAATTATGTGTGCTTCCTTAAAGTAATTATTTTAACCTAGCAGAAGTGCAGACTGGATTTCTGCTCCCCCAGCACCACATAAAGCTAAGCCTCGCAGCTCACATCTGAACTCCCAGCACTCAGAATGGAGAGGCAGGCAGGGAGATCAGAGATTCAAGGTCATCCTTAGCTGTACAAGGAGCCCAAGGCTTGGAGTGCCTTATTTGCCAAGCATTTTGTAGATCTCTGACTTTTTGGCACCAGTTTCTAGCATGTTCTTAGTTCCTGTGGGGGTGACTCTTTAGGATCTGGGAATTTTTTCCTTGGTGTATCTACATTTGAAAGAGTAAACAAACCTTCTCAGTCTGAGGATCCTGTAAGGGATAAGCCTTATCCTGCCTGTTCATAACCTTGGGACTGCTTCTGATACCTCCGTCCAGCAACATAAGGACAGAGCCTATACCTGATTTCAGGTGTCAAGAGGGGTGCGTATCTCCCAGGTCTGTTTCACAGACATGAACAGGTACATGGTTCTCCTGTGATTCCCTAGGGGCAATGGAGACTCTCTCTGAACCTCACTGATTCAGCTTGACAGGCAGGCTGACCAACCCTTGTCTCCTCCCCAGAGCTGACACTGCAGGCATCTGCTAAGGTGCCCAGCTTTTTACAGGTGTGCTGAAACTTGAACTTGGGTCCTCATGCAAGCGCTTTACTAATAGAACCGGTCCCTAACCCCAAGTCATCACACTTTAAAGTGGCTTTTTAGAGACACCTTGGTTCCTTTTATATAACATTCTGTCTCTAACCCAGAAGGTACCACCGGGTGGTCCTTGGGCTGAGTTCAGCACGGCCTTTGTTCTGTCTACCCTATCAAGCCGGCCTATCATCATGTAAGCAAAGAAATGAATTTGCATTACACTGAGTGAATTGCATGGATGTACACCAATCGAGAGGTGAGTTGTTTTCAATGGATATGGAATTTTTTTTTCAGATTCAGCAATGTCATTCTCATTGTCCAGTCGTTCCTTGTGGAAATCGCTGACACTTTCTTATGGGTCACAGTAATTGTCACTGATGTGTGTAATGGTTGTCATTTGCCACTGTAGTCATGAATTTTGAAAGCTGGTGCCTGCTTCTCTCTTCCTTTGCCTGTTAGGTTTCCCTAGGCTTAGAGCGTGTGGCTGTGACGTCACTGTGGTCCTTTCTAGCACCAAAGGAGAGGAAATAAAGCCTCAGGGCTCTCACAGAGCATCGTCGGCATTAAGCTTACATGCATGCAGACTACTCTGTGATCCTTGGGCTGTTTGTTTTAGATTTTTTTTAGTGTGTGTGTGTGTGTTTGTATGACTGTAAGTGTGGATGTGTGTGTGAATGTGTGTATGTGTGTGCGTGTGTGTACATGTGTATGGGTATAAGTATATATGTGTGTGCATGCGTTTGTGTGTATGTGTGTGTATGCATGTGTGTGTACATGTGTATGCATATAAGTATATGTGTGTGTGCATGTGTGTGAGTGCATTTGTGTGTATGTGTGTTGTGTATGTGTATGTGTGTGTGCATGTGTGTGTGTTTGTGTACATGTGTATGGGTATAAGTATATATGTGTGTGCGTGTGTATGTGTTGTGTGTGTATGTGTGTGTGTGCATGTGTGTGTGTGTGTATGGCTGTGTGTGTGGCTGTAAGTATAGATGTGGATGTGAGTACTGGTGCTACAGAGTTCAAAGGTGGCATAACTCTATGCAGCTGTGGTTTGGAGCTACCTGAAACAGATGTGGAAATCAGAGCTGTATATGCTCTTAACCACAAAGCTATCAAGGGGTGGTTTTGTCACCATTTAATGATGAAAGAGTCTCTGTTTGGAGGTTGGTAATTTTCCCAAGGTTATAATTCATAAGGACTCATAATCCAGATCTCTCTGCCTCCAAGCCTGTGGCTGGAACTACTATACTGCTTTTGTGTGCTCTCCTAACACACAAATGATAAAAATCAGTCCCTAACATGTTTCCTTCATCTCTCAGAAAAGCACACAAATATTGATTAACTGCAGTTGCACTATTGAAAATTAAGCAGTCAGTTTTGAAGCACTCCAACCCTTAGTCATTTGTGTCACTTGGCGGTAGGCTGGCTTTAATAATATGCTTCATGATTTCCTTCTGCACTTGCTAGTTTGAAATATGCAACGTACAGGTGGGAGGACGGCAGAGCAAAGAAACAGCATCAAATCTCTTTCTTTTCTTTTCAATTGAACTTACTGTGACACACAGGAGCTTCATTCTGAAAGATGGTGGCTTTCTTAAATGACGGTTGATTCCGGCACATCTGCAAACACTTGACATGTGGGGAACCCATACATCTTAAGCATGTGAGCAGAGGGGATGGTATCCCTGAAACTGAGGAAATAGTGCCATATAAACGCATTCCCCAAGAGTATGGCTTCTGTGCTGCATGGACAAGCCTCGTACTTCCTTTCCACTACAAGCTCTTGCATATACATTGGGTAGGGCTCCCTGGTTCATCAGTTTTCCTGGTGGTATTATACTTTTATTCTTCCAAGTTGTGTCCTCTGGATTGTTTGTGATGTGCATTTGTGTGCCATTGTATGGATGCATGATTGTGCATGTGTGTATGGATGTATGTGTGTGTATATAGTTGTATATGTGTGTGGATGCATGTGTATTATGTGTGGATACATGTGTATGCATGTGTGTATAAATGTATATGTGTGCTTCTGTGTATGGATGTCATGTGTGGACATATGTGTATAGATTCATGTGTATGTATAGATGTATATATGTACATGTATGTATGGCTGCATGTGAATGTGTGTGTATAGATGTATGTGTGTATGGATGCATGTTGCGTGCATGTGTGTATAGATGTATGCCAGTATGTGGAAGCCAGAGGTCAACCTCAGGTCTTGTTCTTCAAGTTCTTCACCCTTTTTTGAAACAGAGGCTCTCACTGTCCTGGAGCCACCAAGTAGGCTAAACTGACCAGCCAGTGAGTTGCAGGCTTCTGCCTTTTTCTGCCAACCTTAGAGCTGGGTTTCCAAACTTCATTACCACATCTAGCCTTTTATGTGGATTCTAAGGATGGCACTCACTGGGGTCTCCAAGCTCGTACAGCAAATGCATGCCCACTGTCCAACCGTGCCATCTCCTCAGCGCAGTAAGTCCTTGTGTAAAGCAGGTCCTTCACTGTGTCCCAGAATTCTTATGCACCATGCATTATAGTAACAGAGTATGTCGATGCTTTTACACTGTACCGAAGGCCCACGAGGCTGTTGTCTAATGGTCATGACGAAATTGTAGGGGAGGCAGGGATCACATGGGCCTCTCTCCAGATAAAACTGAAATGACCAGAAAGAGTACAATCTGTTTGTTTCTTTCTTCCACATGTAAATGCTTTGAAGAGCCCGGCAAAGAGGGACAAACAGCCGCTTAACTGTGTACCACACAATTTATTGTCATAAACCTTCTAGGGAGTCACAGCTCAAATAGCAGCTTGGTCAAACAGGAACAGACAGCCAGTTCAGTCTCTTTGGAGACAATTCAAAGGTTCTAAAGAGTGCTTCTCCTCAAGGGAAGAGAATGTTTTTGTAGCCAGCAGAGGTATTTGAGTTCAGTTGGATGTCTGCGAGCATCTTGGGAAGGCACAGCAGATGCTAAGCTTCCCAGCATCTTCCCACATGTCTGGTCAATGGTTGATGCTCTTCCTTTTTGACAACTACCATGTGCTTCTTCCTGGGCCCGTGGAGTCTGTAAGGGAACTTAATGCCCCCAATTCCTCTCAGGAGCATAGCTTCCCTCTGGACTAAGCACACTTAGTCGCTACCTAGGCAGCAAAGGCCTCTGTCCTTGGGAAAAGTGGCCTACTTGGAGCTAATAAGTCTTCATCCAAGGGATTGGCTGCATTCAAGACTCTTCTGGACTTGCCTGGAAGTCCCCCGTCTGTGTCCAGCTATAGGAGAACACCTGAAATGTTTCTTATTGCTTAACCATACTGTTTATTGTTTGCTTGTTTGTTTGTTTGTTTGTTTGTTTGAGACAGGGTTTCTCTGTGTAACAGCTCTGACAATTACTCACTTTGTAAACCAGGCTGGCCTCAAACTGTCAGTGGCCTCTGCCTCCTAAGTGCTGGGACTAAAGACATACAAGAGCAGCACTCAGCCTCTTAACCATACTTTCTGTTGCATCTCAAATCAAAGGACTTGCATATACAGACGCCAGACACAACTGTAGGTGTCATTCTTACGGCTCTGCTTATCTTATTTCTTGAGACAGTGTCACTCATTGGCCTGGGACTCCCCAGGCTGACTGTGGTGGCTGACCAGAATGCCTGGTCTACCTTCCTAGTAATGGAATAACTAAATAACAAACATATACCATAATACCTGGTTATTTTCACATGGGTTCTGGGCATTGAGCAGGTCTTCACACTTTCAGGACAAGCACTTTATCAGCTGAGCCATCTCCCTAGCACTAGACATTACATTTCTAATTAAAATTACTCCAGAAGGAGATGAGAGAGAGAATTTGTCTGGGAAGGTGAGCCAGAGTAAATCTGAGTATGAACAAGACGCGTTGTATATCTGTATTAAATTATCAAAGGATCAATAAAAGCCGTTCTAAAAATGAATCATCCCTGCCAAAGACTGGCCTGCCATTGTGAATTCAGAATAGGTTTGTGTGCTGTCAGTCTGCATTAAGTGGAGGTTGGGAAGCAGAGAAATAATGTAACTAAAGAAATAATCATGGATATGTTTCCGGGTGCTGAGGTCCCCCGAGATGGCTTTTTTCAGATAAATAGCTAAGAAGGTGAAGGCAGTGTTTTTAAGCAACTAGTTCTAGATTTCAATTGTTATTTATTTGTCTTTAAGGAATAATTTTTTTGACTATTTGAGAATTCTATACAATGTATTTTTATCATATTCACCTCCAATTCCTCCATTTAACTTCTTCCAGATCCATTCCACCTCCCTACAACCCCAACTTCTTGGGGTTTCTTTGTTTGTTTGTTGTTATTCAATAGCCTGTTGATTCTATTGTGTTCTGTCTATACACTCTTTAGCATTGACCCACACACTGGGACATGGCTGGCCTACCATAGCCTTATTCTTAAAAAAGAGCAGGGGGACTCTCTTATGTCAGACATCAGTAGCTCCTCACTTAGAGACGTCTTCCCCCTCTACACTGGAGCATTGACTGGGTTGATCTTGTGCTGCGGGTTCATGAGGATAAGGTCTTGACATGTCCAGAAGACAGACCGTGTTGTGTTCTGGTCCTCCCTGACCCCTGGCTCTTACAAATCCTCCCTCTTCCAAGATGATTGCTTGAGCCTTGGGGGGACGGGTGATATGGGTGTCCCCTTCATAGCTGAGCACTCCACAGTCTCAGCTCCTTAGCCAGTTGTGAGTTTCCATGTTACCAACCATGAACTATGGCTTTCTTGCTTAAGCATGAAAGCTGCAGTAATCTGGGTTTAGGATTGGTCTGTCCCCTGGGTCTTCAGTGACCTCTAGAGTTACTGGGTGGAGAGAGACTTTCTAAGTGCCAGCGCCCTAACCTGGAGTCACATCTGGTCCTCACTGTGCAGCTTTAGTTCCCTCTGTAACCCCTACAAGATATGAACTCCCCAAGCACTCATCTATTTATTTACCCCTTTAAAAATATTTTTATTAATTCTCTGGGAATTTCATACAATTGTGTTTTCATTTTATCTACCCTCCTCCCCCACAATTCCTCTCAGATATACTCCAACAAAACTGGCAATTTTATGTCCTTATTTCTTTTAAAACCCATCCAGCCCAATTAGTCCCACCCATATATTTGTGGGTGTGGACCCATCTACTGGTTCTTGTTCCACCTACCAAGGGCCACACCCATTAAAAAAAAAAACTGACTCTCCCTCTCCAGGCAGCTGTCGACTGCCAATAGCACCTCAAAATTTACTTTTGAATTATGGCAAAGACCCCAAATTTCCAATCCACATCAGAGAAGATTCCTCTCAAAGTATATGGGAATTAACACAGAGACCCATGTTGTAGTTACCGTTTTATTACTATGAAGAAACACCGTGACCAAAGCAACTCTTATAAAAGAAAACATTTCATTGGGACTGGCTTACAGTTAGTTTCAGAGGTTCAGTCCATTATCATCATGGTGGGAAGCATGGCAGTGTGCAGGCAGCCATGGTGCTGGAGGAGTGAAGAGTTCTGCATCTTGATCCAAAGGCAGCCAGGAGAATGTTCCACTCTGGGAAAAGCTTGAGCGCTTGGAAACCTCAAAGCCCATCCCCACAGCGACACACTTCCTCCAACAAGGTCATACCTACTCCAAGGCCATACCTCCTAATAATGCCACTCTCACATGGGCCAAAGATTCAAACCTATGTGGAGGTCAAACCTATTCAAACCACCACAGCACACAACTGGACAGTGTACAGGGAGTGAGAGACTTTGAAACCCTCAGCCCTATATGAGGTATCTTTATCATATTCCTTCATTCAAGGCTCAGGCAGGAATACAGAAGAAGATGCTGACAGTCTTTAAGAGCCAGGGGTTGTGGATGACTCTAAGGAAATAGCATCTTCCAGACACAGCAGGACTGATGAACTCATAGAGGTTGTGGCAGGGTGCCTAGGGCCTGCATAGGCTCAGGCCAGATGTAATCCCAGCACTGAGAGGGGGGAATGGACTTCCCAATCCCTAACCATGAAGCTCTTTGCAATTGACATCCACTGGGACAGGGAAATTCAATTTTCTCCAATTGAATGTCACTGTGGATATTCACCATACACAAGGCAGTTGAGCAACAGAAGATGAACTCTGTAGTTCTTAGAGGACTTTTTGTTTCATTTGAGTCTGGTTTGGCTTTTAAATTTCTCTTGTCTTGTTGTTCTGTTTGTTTGTTTTGATTTCCATTTTCTGTTTTTATTATTTGTTGCTGGATTTTTTTTAAAGAGAACAAAGTTGTGTGAGGAAATGAAAAAAAAATGTATTAAAATGTTTTAAAGAGCCCAGACCCGGTGAGAGAGAGACCCAACCGCCTGGACAGGTGGGTACTCCTGAGGCTGCAGAGCGGAAGAGACCACCAACACTGCTCACCCCTGCCCACATCCCTGGCCCAAGAGGAAACTGTATAAGGCCTCTGGGCTCCCGTGGGGGAGAGCCCAGGAGCGGCAGGACCCCTGCCTGAGACACCGCCAGAACCTGAAAGAAACAGACCTGATAAACAGTTCTCTGCACCCAAATCCCGTGGGAGGGAGAGCTAAACCTTCAGAGAGGCAGACAAGCCTGGGAAACCAGAAGAGACTGCTCCCTGCACACACATCTCGGACACCAGAGGAAAAAGCCAAAGACCATCTGGAGCCCTGGTGCACTGAAGCTCCCGGAAGGGGCGGCACAGGTCTTCCTGGTTGCTGCCGCTGCAGAGAGCCCGTGGGCAGCACCCCACGAGCGAACTTGAGCCTCAGGACCACAGGTAAGACCAAATTTTCTGCTGCAAGAAAGCTGCCTGGTGAACTCAAGACACAGGCCCACAGGAACAGCTGAAGACCTGTAGAGAGGAAAAACTACACGCCCGAAAGCAGAACACTCTGTCCCCATAACTGACTGAAAGAGAGGAAAACAGGTCTACAGCACTCCTGACACACAGGCTTATAGGACAGTCTAGCCACTGTCAGAAATAGCAGAACAAAGTAACACTAGAGATAATCTGATGGCGAGAGGCAAGCGCAGGAACACAAGCAACAGAAACCAAGACTACATGGCATCATCGGAGCCCAATTCTCCCACCAAAGCAAACACGGAATATCCAAACACACCAGAAAAGCAAGATCTAGTTTCAAAATCATATTTGATCATGATGCTGGAGGACTTCAAGAAAGACATGAAGAACTCCCTTAGAGAACAAGTAGAAGCCTACAGAGAGGAATCGCAAAAATGCCTGAAAGAATCGCAAAAATCCCTGAAAGAATTCCAGGAAAACATAAATAAACAAGTAGAAGCCCATAGAGAGGAGACACAAAAATCCCTGAAAGAATTCCAGGAAAACACAATCAAACAGTTGAAGGAATTAAAAATGGAAATAGAAGCAATCAAGAAAGAACACATGGAAACAACCCTGGATATAGAAAACCAAAAGAAGAGACAAGGAGCTGTAGATACAAGCTTCACCAACAGAATACAAGAGATGGAAGAGAGAATCTCAGGAGCAGAAGATTCCATAGAAATCATTGACTCAACTGTCAAAGATAATGTAAAGTGGAAAAAGCTACTGGTCCAAAACATACAGGAAATCCAGGACTCAATGAGAAGATCAAACCTAAGGATAATAGGTATAGAAGAGAGTGAAGACTCCCAGCTCAAAGGACCAGTAAATATCTTCAACAAAATCATAGAAGAAAACTTCCCTAACCTAAAAAAAGAGATACCCATAGACATACAAGAAGCCTACAGAACTCCAAATAGATTGGACCACAAAAGAAACACCTCCCATCACATAATTGTCAAAACACCAAACGCACAAAATAAAGAAAGAATATTAAAAGCAGTAAGGGAAAAAGGTCAAGTAACATATAAACGGAGACCTATCAGAATCACACCAGACTTCTCGCCAGAAACTATGAAGGTCAGAAGATCCTGGTGTCATACAGACCCTAAGAGAACACAAATGCCAGCCCAGGTTACTGTATCCAGCAAAACTCTCAATTAACATTGATGGAGAAACCAAGATATTCCATGACAAAACCAAATTTACACAATATCTTTCCACAAATCCAGCACTACAAAGGATAATAAATGGTAAAGCCCAACATAAGGAGGCAAGCTATACCCTAGAAGAAGCAAGAAACTAATCGTCTTGGCAACAAAACAAAGAGAATGAAAGCACACAAACATAACCTCACATCCAAATATGAATATAAAGGGAAACAATAATCACTATTCCTTAATATCTCTCAATATCAATGGCCTCAACTCCCCAATAAAAAGACATAGATTAACAAACTGGATACGCAACGAGGACCCTGCATTCTGCTGCCTACAGGAAACACACCTCAGAGACAAAGACAGACACTACCTCAGAGTGAAAGGCTGGAAAACAACTTTCCAAGCAAATGGTCAGAAGAAGCAAGCTGGAGTAGCCATTCTAATATCAAATAAAATCAATTTCCAACTAAAAGTCATCAAAAAAGATAAGGAAGGACACTTCATATTCATCAAAGGAAAAATCCACCAAGATGAACTCTCAATCCTAAATACCTATGCCCCAAATACAAGGGCACCTACATACGTAAAAGAAACCTTACTAAAGCTCAAAACACACATTGCACCTCACACAATAATAGTGGGAGATTTCAACACCCCACTCTCATCAATGGACAGATCATGGAAACAGAAATTAAACAGTGATGTCGACAGACTAAGAGAAGTCATGAGCCAAATGGACTTAACGGATATTTATAGAACATTCTATCCTAAAGCAAAAGGATATACCTTCTTCTCAGCTCCTCATGGTACTTTCTCCAAAATTGACCATATAATTGGTCAAAAAACGGGCCTCAACAGGTACAGAAAGATAGAAATAATCCCATGCGTGCTATCGGACCACCACGGCCTAAAACTGGTCTTCAATAACAATAAGGGAAGAATGCCCACATATACGTGGAAATTGAACAATGCTCTACTCAATGATAACCTGGTCAAGGAAGAAATAAAGAAAGAAATTAAAAACTTTTTAGAATTTAATGAAAATGAAGATACAACATACTCAAACTTATGGGACACAATGAAAGCTGTGCTAAGAGGAAAACTCATAGCGCTGAGTGCCTGCAGAAAGAAACAGGAAAGAGCATATGTCAGCAGCTTGACAGCACACCTAAAAGCTCTAGAACAAAAAGAAGCAAATACACCCAGGAAGAGTAGAAGGCAGGAAATAATCAAACTCAGAGCTGAAATCAACCAAGTAGAAACAAAAAGGACCATAGAAAGAATCAACAGAACCAAAAGTTGGTTCTTTGAGAAAATCAACAAGATAGATAAACCCTTAGCCAGACTAACGAGAGGACACAGAGAGTGCGTCCAAATTAACAAAATCAGAAATGAAAAGGGAGACATAACTACAGATTCAGAGGAAATTCAAAAAATCATCAGATCTTACTATAAAAACCTATATTCAACAAAATTTGAAAATCTTCAGGAAATGGACAATTTCCTAGACAGATACCAGGTATCGAAGTTAAATCAGGAACAGATAAACCAGTTAAACAACCCCATAACTCCTAAGGAAATAGAAGCAGTCATTAAAGGTCTCCCAACCAAAAAGAGCCCAGGTCCAGACGGGTTTAGTGCAGAATTCTATCAAACCTTCATAGAAGACCTCATACCAATATTATCCAAACTATTCCACAAAATTGAAACAGATGGAGCCCTACCGAATTCCTTCTACGAAGCCACAATTACTCTTATACCTAAACCACACAAAGACACAACAAAGAAAGAGAACTTCAGACCAATTTCCCTTATGAATATCGACGCAAAAATACTCAATAAAATTCTGGCAAACCGAATTCAAGAGCACATCAAAACAATCATCCACCATGATCAAGTAGGCTTCATCCCAGGCATGCAGGGATGGTTTAATATACGGAAAACCATCAACGTGATCCATTATATAAACAAACTGAAAGAACAGAACCACATGATCATTTCATTAGATGCTGAGAAAGCATTTGACAAAATTCAACACCCCTTCATGATAAAAGTCCTGGAAAGAATAGGAATTCAAGGCCCATACCTAAACATAGTAAAAGCCATATACAGCAAACCAGTTGCTAACATTAAACTAAATGGAGAGAAACTTGAAGCAATCCCACTAAAATCAGGGACTAGACAAGGCTGCCCACTCTCTCCCTACTTATTCAATATAGTTCTTGAAGTTCTAGCCAGAGCAATCAGACAACAAAAGGAGATCAAGGGGATACAGATCGGAAAAGAAGAGGTCAAAATATCACTATTTGCAGATGACATGATAGTATATTTAAGTGATCCCAAAAGTTCCACCAGAGAACTACTAAAGCTGATAAACAACTTCAGCAAAGTGGCTGGGTATAAAATTAACTCAAATAAATCAGTTGCCTTCCTCTACACAAAAGAGAAACAAGCCGAGAAAGAAATTAGGGAAACGACGCCCTTCATAATAGACCCAAATAATATAAAGTACCTCGGTGTGACTTTAACCAAGCAAGTAAAAGATCTGTACAATAAGAACTTCAAGACACTGAGGAAAGAAATTGAAGAAGACCTCAGAAGATGGAAAGATCTCCCATGCTCATGGATTGGCAGGATTAATATAGTAAAAATGGCCATTTTGCCAAAAGCAATCTACAGATTCAATGCAATCCCCATCAAAATACCAATCCAATTCTTCAAAGAGTTAGACAGAACAATTTGCAAATTCATCTGGAATAACAAAAAACCCAGGATAGCTAAAGCTATCCTCAACAATAAAAGGACTTCAGGGGGAATCACTATCCCTGAACTCAAGCAGTATTACAGAGCAATAGTGATAAAAACTGCATGGTATTGGTACAGAGACAGACAGATAGACCAATGGAATAGAATTGAAGACCCAGAAATGAACCCACACACCTATGGTCACTTGATTTTTGACAAAGGAGCCAAAACCATCCAATGGAAAAAAGATAGCATTTTCAGCAAATGGTGCTGGTTCAACTGGAGGGCAACATGTAGAAGAATGCAGATCGATCCATGCTTATCACCCTGTACAAAGCTTAAGTCCAAGTGGATCAAGGACCTCCACATCAAACCAGACACACTCAAACTAATAGAAGAAAAACTAGGGAAGCATCTGGAACACATGGGCACTGGAAAAAATTTCCTGAACAAAACACCAATGGCTTATGCTCTAAGATCAAGAATCGACAAATGGGATCTCATAAAACTGCAAAGCTTCTGTAAGGCAAAGGACACTGTGGTTAGGACAAAACGGCAACCAACAGATTGGGAAAAGATCTTTACCAATCCTACAACAGATAGAGGCCTTATATCCAAAATATACAAAGAACTCAATAAGTTAGACCGGAGGGAAACAAATAACCCCATTAAAAAATGGGGTTCAGAGCTAAACAAAGAATTCACAGCTGAGGAATGCCGAATGGCTGAGAAACACCTAAAGAAATGTTCAACATCTTTAGTCATAAGGGAAATGCAAATCAAAACAACCCTGAGATTTCACCTCACACCAGTGCGATTGGCTAAGATCAAAAACTCAGGTGACAGCAGATGCTGGCGAGGATGTGGAGAAAGAGGAACACTCCTCCATTGTTGGTGGGATTGCAGACTGGTAAAACCATTCTGGAAATCAGTCTGGAGGTTCCTCAGAAAATTGGACATTGAACTGCCTCAGGATCCAGCTATACCTCTCTTGGGCATATACCCAAAAGATGCCTCAACATATAAAAGAGACACGTGCTCCACTATGTTCATCGCAGCCTTATTTATAATAGCCAGAAGCTGGAAAGAACCCAGATGCCCTTCAACAGAGGAATGGATACAGAAAATGTGGTACATCTACACAATGGAATATTACTCAGCTATCAAAAACAACGAGTTTATGAAATTCGTAGGCAAATGGTTGGAACTGGAAAATATCATCCTGAGTGAGCTAACCCAATCACAGAAAGACATACATGGTATGCACTCATTGATAAGTGGCTATTAGCCCAAATGCTTGAATTACCCTAGATCCCTAGAACAAACGAAACTCAAGACGGATGATCAAAATGTGAATGCTTCACTCCTTCTTTAAATGAGGAAAAAGAATACCCTTGGCAGGGAAGGGAGAGGCAAAGATTAAAACAGAGACTGAAGGAACACCCATTCAGAGCCTGCCCCACATGTGGCCCATACATATACAGCCACCCAATTAGACAAGATGGATGAAGCAAAGAAGTGCAGACCGACAGGAACTGGATGTAGATCTCTCCTGAGAGACACAGCCAGAATACAGCAAATACAGAGGCGAATGCCAGCAGCAAACCACTGAACTGAGAATAGGTCCCCTATTGAAGGAATCAGAGAAAGAACTGGAAGAGCTTGAAGGGGCTCGAGACCCCAAAAGTACAACAATGCCAAGCAACCAGAGCTTCCAGGGACTAAGCCACTACCTAAAGACTATACATGGACTGACCCTGGACTCTGACCTCATAGGTAGCAATGAATATCCTAGTAAGAGCACCAGTGGAAGGGGAAGCCCTGGGTCCTGCTAAGACTGAACCCCCAGTGAACTAGTCTATGGGGGGAGGGCGGCAATGGGGGGAGGGTTGGGAGGGGAACACCCATAAGGAAGGGGAGGGGGGAGGGGGATGTTTGCCTGGAAACCGGGAAAGGGAATAACACTCGAAATGTATATAAGAAATACTCAAGTTAATTTAAAAAAATGTTTTAAAGAAAAATAAATAGTAAAAAGATAAAAGTCAGGTTTTGTTACAATTTGCTACCTCCTGAAGCATTTCAGCAGCAGAGTATCCTCAGGAATAGCTCTTCAAGGGCATAATGGCCACTTACAGTGGACCAGCAATTGACACACGGTTCTAGACTCTCCTACAGTGCAGCCTCTGACAAAGTTATGCTGTCCCAAACCCCTGAAAGAGGACTGCTTTCCTTTACAGCAAGCAAGGTTAGGAAAGACCAGAACCCACAGGATGTGCACCCAGGCTGATCTCAAGGGCTTCAGGCTGTGTAGTAGAATCATCTCCTGGGGAAGGGGCCTTGTCTTCCGTGTTCACACTTGACAAGGTCGGCACTTCAGCAGGACTTAGATTTAAATTTTATTACCATTTGAGTCTCAATCTGGGGATCATTTCTAGTCTAAGTTTAACTTAGAACATTCATGTTTACCTATAAATTTGAAAACCATATAAAAATTTAAAAGTTTATAATCCAAAAATTAGATAATCTGTGGTATTAGATATATATTGGCTGCTTATAGCTAAGTATAGTCTATACCTGTAATTTCAACAGTAGGGAGGATGAGGCAGGTGAATAGCCAACAGTTCAAGGCCAGTCTGGCCTACATAGTGAGTGCTAGGCCAACTTGGACTACAGAATCTCAAAAATGCAAACAAACAAAACCAATAAAGCTCACCTTAAATATATGGGGCCATAGAGATGGGTCAATGATTAAGACACTGCCTGTTCTTGCTGAGGACCCAGGTTCAGTTCCCAGAACCAAGATCATGACTCACAACCATATTTAACTCCAGTCCCAGGGAATCTAACACCATTTTTCGGCCTCCCCAGGCATCAGGCATGCATATAGTACACAGTTTTACATGCACGAAGATGTGCATACACGTAAAATAAAAATAAATCATAAATCTTTTAAAAGTCCAAATAAGTAAATAAATGATGGGAAAAGAATTGTACAGTTATTCAAGTATATGCAAGCGCTCATTCTACATTTACAGTGTAGACTGTAGTAGATTAAGAGACTGCCTAGTTCCGGTGATAGTAGAGGAGGAGGCCACTACACTCTGACTGTCGCTTGCTGCTCCGTCTGACTCAGGTAATGGACTGAAAGACACACCTAGGCCTTAGGGCGAAGTTATTAAACACTTGAAACATTTAGAACATTACCTTTGTGCCTTTTGTAGCATGTAACGAGCTTACAAGCATTACCCCGTAAAGACAGTTTATGTAAGACAGGCATACTTTCAAATGTGATGGAGATTAAGGAAAAGCTAGGTGCATGGATATGTGATTTTTAATAAGTATAAAAATGGGCCAGTGAGACAGCATGAGTGGATAAAAATGCTCGCTGCCGAGCCAGATAGGACCTGCGCTCAGTCCCGTTAACCCACACGGTGGAATTGACTCCCTCTGAACACCACATACTCACGCACACTCGCGCAAATAAATGATTGTGTTTTAAAATTGAAAACAAGAAACCAGACTGTTCACATTTTTAAGTAGCCCATTATGTCCTGAAAAGTCTCCCAAGTTCATCCCTGTACTAAAGGGGAAAACGTTCATTGAATGTGTAGTCCTTATTAAAAAAAAATACAAAATTATAGGTTAATTTAGATTATCCTCCCTACTGTTGAAATTACAGGTGCATATCCATACTTAGCTATAAGCAGCCAATATATATCTAATACCACATTTTATCTAAATTTTTGATTATAAACTCTTAAATTTTTATATGGTTTTCAAGTTTATAAGTAAACATGAATGTTCCAAGTTAAACTCAGATTAGAAATGATCCCCAGACTGAGTCTCAAATTGTAATAAAATTTAAATCTAGTAATGAAAAACAAGAAACGAAATACAGACATGATGTGCAGCAGATTAAAATCCTGTTTTAAAAAATCATCCTATCTGATATGATACATTTCAAACACACTCACTCTGATATTCCCGAGATGAAGATGCCTGTTTTCATTTAGGGAGAAGGTACTTGGGCCAGGGAGGTGTTTTTCTGAAGGAGGTTGGCTTGCCACCTAAGTGTGAATCTCAATGAGGGACACTACGGAGTCATTTTCCACTCCCCTTGACTGTACTTGTGACCTAGCAGTAACTTGCTCCCTCTGTCCTACCTACTGTACTGTGAATGTTCCTGCTGGGCTCGTGGCTTGGAACAGTAGTTCCCTAGTTGACTCCCGGTAAGCAGGTTTGTTAGTGTCTACATGTGTGTCACCTTTACCTTGCTTTCTCTGGTGACCGCTGTGCCCTCATCTCACATACATATTCAAAAACTACCTTCAACCCTCCGCAAAAGCAGTGGGTAGAGGATGCCATACCCGTACCTCGCCTCGAACAAATAGTCTGCATGTCCCTATCTTCCTGCTTCGGAGCAGATAGGTGCTTCTGGGCTTTGTTGAAGGAAGTCCCCTGCCTCCAGCAAGCCTGAAGGGCCCCATTTGCACAAGCGTCTGCAGAGGCATCTAGTCTGTTGTATTCTCTCTCGTTAGCTGCTGGGCTCGGAGCCCGCTACACTTCACAGTCCTCAGCTCACACCTGCCCATCAGCCGGTCCCTGCTTAGAGAATTACTGTGGGCATTTGTAAGTAACAAAGCAAAAAACACAATTAGGAAGAGAAGGGCTACAACGCATTCCAGAAATAAATAGGTGTCCTAGATGATGCCCAATCTTTTGTATCTTTATGGTGATTGGTCGGAGACTCCTTTTCTTTTCTCTTCTTGGAAAGCACTGCCATCCAAACAGGGCCAGTGCCAAACTGTCCCAAATATATGGGAAATTATATGCAAATGAAAATGGGCATATGTCCTAGCTTCTGAGTGGGTCCTGTGGGACTGAGGAGGATGGCGTGGTGTGGGCATAGTTTAGAGCCCTTGGGCACAGAGCTTTCAGAAGAGGGAAAAAAACCCACCCAGTGCCTCTCATACAGCGGGCAGGCCCGTGATTACAGAAAGCCTGGCCCTCTTGAAGTTTAGTTTTCTACTTCCTTTCTTTGAGCATAAAGCAAAAGGAGGTTTCTCTGAGAGTCCTAATAGAAGCTTTTGAATGATCTGCCGAGGTAGCAGAGGGGTGAATGGACTCCATCAAGATTGGCCCGAAGTATGAAATAATTATTGAAAGGATTCCATTAGAGACGAAAGCTATCTAGTCTGTCAGACAGAAAAGGCTGACCCTTTCCGGCTCTTAACTTATTCTGATGGATGGCCTGAAGTTGAAATGACTCAAGTGTATCACAGATCCTCAGAGAAAAATATTGAACATAGAGGCCTATAAGCAAAAGCTGGAAAAATAGACTCTTTAGTCAAAGCCTGGAGAGAAAAGTAAATTTTCTTACTTTCCTGTTTGAACTGACAGGAGTGGAAGCTAACGGGAGCAAATATCTTCTCATCAAGTAAAAATTAGTTTTAATAAAGTAGGGAAGATTGCTCAGACCAGGTCCAACCTGCCCATAAACTCAACAGAAAGGAAATCTACAGGTGCCGTGATTTGTGCCTTAAGGCAGAGCATCCCTTCCCTCGCAGGTGACTGTAGGTCAAACCCTGCCCATTTCTCCAAAGGAAACATAAACGTGCTTCTCCTACCTGGAGTCCTGGAAGCCTACTGCATTGCACACTAAAGTAGACAGTGTGCAAAACGTATACACATTTGTCCACATCTGCGCGCGCGTGCGCGCGTGCACACACACACACACACACACATCTACACACACCTTGGGAAAATAGGTCTATTATTAAAATTCATTGTGATTTTAGAAGCAACAGAGGCACTGCTTCTGTTTTCTCCAAAGCCCTCTGGTGCTGTTGGGTGCAAGTGTAATAAAAAATTAAGTGCTTTATTATGAAGAGGAAAATGCTGATATTAAACAAAGATGGTGCATCATCTGAACTGAGGGCTGGCTGGAGGCAGGGGTGTCAAGGCTAAAGGGAAACTGGGCAAGACAAGTATACTGCCCTTGTCGTTCTTGTCTCTGAAAAGTAAGAAGTGCAAGCAATGAGGAAGTAGAAGAAAGAGACTTATTTTAAAATCTCAAACACAGTTTAGAAATGGATAAAACATTCTCTATTTAAGTGTTCACATCAGACTTGCAATATATTGGTTTAAAACTGGACCATTTAAAAACTGCATGACAATATAAGCAAATATTACGAGACTATGAGAAGCCTGGAGTCTGAGCAGTGTCTCCAGCCCCCTAGGATTCCATCATTGGTCTGGTTCTACATGAAGATAAAGAGTGATCTGTATTCAAGACCCAGGGTTTTGGGCATGCCTTGGCTCTGGAACGTTCTTAGGAAGTTTCCATTGTATTTCCTTGAAACCAATACTGTATTAACTTATCAAACAGTTTTGTCGTCTGTATCAATAGATAGGGATAAATATAAATCCTTATTTAAATTCAGTTAAATAAAAACATGTCCATTTAAATCTTTACCCTATGTGAACATATAAATATTTGGTGGTATTATATTTACATTAGAGCTGTTGAAATAGCACATATATTAGTATCAAAAATGAGATTGGAGGGTTTATTATAATTTTTCTTGCAAAGAAATCGCTAGTATCATGGCCATTGATAACTGGAAACGAGTGCAAGGCAGTTTTCTATGGCACATGCAGTTGCTCCTCAACTCTAGGCAGTGGAATGTTGTAATAGTCAAGAGATTCAAGTGGCTGGAGAAGCAAAATTATCTCCTGGGGATGTTTGGGAAGGTAAATTGAGACAGTGTGAAAACCCTTCTACAAATTCAAGTTTCTCATGAATGACCCAACCCAGCCATCTGGTAGACCTCCTCCATCAAAGACCATGAGTTGAGAGAAACCAAACTTATTCTAGCCATTAACTTTGTATGGTGAAGGTACCACTGTTGACTACTTTGAAGGAGAAGCATTCACAATGGTGACATGTTACTAGGTTTGTTTACCATTAACCAGCCAGTGTATTAAATTGAATAGAAAATGTCCAGTTCCACTTAAGGACCTATTGAAGAGAAGGCACCTACCCAGTCAACTGCTTTGGGGATGTGATTCAAAGACAGCACATGAAAGGAGGGTGCTTCCATTTAGTTCTTAAGAGAAAAATAAAGCAAAGCTTTTTGACCTGTGTTTGCAGTGCATTAAAAAAGATAGGTCTTTGTGAGTCCATTTGTTTGTTTGTTTGTTTGGAGATAGAGTTTCTCTCCATAGCCCTGGTTGTCCTGGGACTCACTATGTAGACCAGGCTGGCACTGAACTTGAGATCCACTTCCTCTGCCTCCCAAGTATGAGAATTAAAGATGTAAGCCTTCACACCCAGCGGGTTTTTACAATTTACACAAATAGAAGCTTAGAAATCCAGCATTGCCCAAGGCTTTTCAGGTTTGACGATCTGATCAGGAGCCTCTAGTTTGAGTTAATAGCTTCACTGGAAGAACAGGTCTGTTCTAGATCTCCAGCCATGCGTGGAGCTCTACAAACATGCCGTACAGTGTTTTGTTTGTCATCAACATGTATGTTTCCAAATGAGTCTTCTTTTATCCGAAAAAAAAAAATGAGTGCCTGTTTTATCTAAAATTTTTCTTATACATTCCTGGTCTTTGCTTGGGCTGTGTATTGTTCCCTTTTACACTAATCAAATAATTAATCTTATTTCAGTTTTGTATGTTGATAATGAACACGAGTCCCTCCAACATCAACCTGTCTGTCAAGGGCCTGCACGGCTGTGCTCACATAAATCTCAATAGTCAACTAACTAATCATCCTCCACTAAACAACTGACTTCACTCCTGAACCTTTGCCTGGAGCAAATGGAGCATCAGCTGATGTTCACCATTTTGCCTTTTGAGGAAAGCTTTCAAATCCAAAGTGTCCAACTGTAGATTGGAGGAAACAGGCTTATTTGTAACCACTATGTGTTAAAATCCTATTTTTGTGTCTGTGAAGACACAGGTTAGATAAATGTCAACATAAAAAATAATTTGAAATTTTATTTTTAAATGTTGACACATGGAGGTTAGAGCCATCACTGTGATAAGGAAATAAAGGAAGACTTTACTGTGAAAATCTTAAGTGAGACCGTATGTTTCTGACTGTTTTCAACTTAGGTGTCATCACAGAGATGCTAGCCTAAAAAGCAGATACTGTCCTCTTTGGTGCCCAGCACAATGTCAGAGTCATCTCAGGAAGACACCAATGACCACTTACAATGTGCAATATGAAGTCAATAAAGCAGATAAAGAGCTGGGGAGGGTTTGTAAGTAAAATACTTTCTGTGCGAACTTAAGGGACCGAGATTGACCCTCAAGATCCACTTAAAAAGCCAGGCATGGAAGCTGACGCCTATAATCACAGTTCTGGGAAAGGGTGCTAAGTCAGGAGGGTCCTGGAGCTCACTGGCCATCCATCCTAAAGGTGACTCAGGAACAGTGAGAAGAGCTATTCCACAAGAGTCAAGGAGGAAGCTATTTGATATTGATCTCTAACCCCTCATAGGCAAGTACACAGACACATGCATACATGCACACATACCTATGTGCATACAGGTACAATACACATGTGCATACATACACACATGCATACATGTGCACACATACACTCATACACATTTGCATACATGCACACATACCTATGTGCATACAGGTACAATACACATGTGCATACATACACACATACACACATGCATACATGTGCACACATACACTCATACACATTTGCATACATGCACACAGACACATGTGCACACATGCAGATGTCTCTCACACTAATAATAAGAAATAATAATAAAGTTGAAGAAAAGCTTTATGCTTACATTCACATTGAGATGTCCCTAGTGACTGAAACATTTATTTATACTTTTGCTACATATTTAAATTACAGAAGGGCCAAGGGGTCATTACACAATAGTATGCCATTCATTGTTTGCAAATCATCAATGATCCACATGCTCTGGGAACAAACAGTCATATGTGTGTGGGACTTAGAGAGGACATTTCCATCTTTTGTTGCTTCTGCCTCACCTGATTCATCTTACTGAATCTTCACAAACTATTTCCCCTCTGTGGTATCTTCTTGCCACTTTTGCACATGAAACAAGCATATGCTAATGCCTTTCAATTAAGACAATATCAGCAGCTGTAAAGTGGCTCAATCTGGTCAGTAAAGCACTGGTCTTGCAAACAGGAGGAGTAGAGTTTGAATATCCAGTACCAACGCAAAATAGATGGATGTGGTTAGGCACACTTGTCATCCCAGCACTGTGAGCACCAGATTCAGAGAAAGACCCTGATACCAGGTTCAGAGAGAGAGACCCTGACTTAAAAAAACAAGGTAGAAGGGCAGAGAGATGGCTCCATGGTTAAGAGCACTGACTGTTCTTCCAGAAGTCTTGAGTTCAAATCCCAACAACCACATGGTGGCTTACAACCAACCGTAATGAGATCTGGTGTGTTTGAAGACAGTATAATAAATAAATAAATCTTTTTTTAAAAAGGTAGAGCAAAATGGAGGCAGACATCTAGCATTGACCTCTGGTGTCCACTTATGGGTGAGGTTCATATATGAGCACATGCATATGACACAGAGAGAGTCACAGAGACAGACAATCAGATGGATATAACTTTAATTGAAAAGACAAAATAAGTTCATCTTTAAATTACTCTTGCAAAAAGACAGCAAGAGAGGGGAAACGCTCCTCCCCACTGGTATATTGATATGTTTTTATATAAATAAAGAATATTGTCCCTTGACAAATTTATTTCTTATTCTTCTGTATTTTTGTGTTCTCATTTGTTAATCAAAAGGTGCTGGAGCTGACGGTCATCTTTTCATGATTAACATGATGACAGATCGCTTCACTCTTTGGGAAAGACAGATCAGCATGAGGAGAGTACTCCTCCAGAACTAGGTCCTTCATCCCTGGTTTTTCTCACATGTGTGATTACTTACTGCATGGTCATTAGACCCGCCTTCTTGGTTAGCTCTCTACAGAAATCTTTCCTAAAGGAGACATATTTATGATGAGCTGAGTTTCACTTTTTCTAACTCTATAAAGCCAATTTACTACTGTTACAATTTCCTTTAATCATTTTTTAAAATTTGGAGATTTTAACTATTATAAACCTTTTTTGGTTGTTGAGGGTTAAACTTTGGCAAACATGCTAAACTCCCACCCTCTCTCTAAGCTATGCCCTGCCAGACCTTGCTTGATTGTCATTTTGAAAGTGCATTTTGACAATGAACATGCCTAAGTAGACAGGAAAAAATGTCTGCAAGGCCTCAACCCTAAACAAAGAACTGTAGGCAACTGAGAAACCCTTGGAGCAGGAGTGCACCAATTCATTGGTTGTTCAGTACCAAATGGTTGGCCCTGAAAATATTGTATTTAGCAATGTGTGTGTGTGTGTGTGTGTGTGTGTGTGTGTGTGTGTGTGTGTGTGTGAGTGTATTCAATGACAATGTGAAGAAAGACACCATGAATTTGAAGAAGAGTAGGAAGAGTGGAAAGGGGTATGTGGGAGGGCTTATAGGGAGGGAAAGGACAAATTATAAATTATAAAAAGGGGAAGGAAAATGGATAAAGGTACATTTTTAATTAATAGAATTTTCTAGATTAAGATTTCTGAAGTCTGCAGAATAGCATGGGTAAAAAATTTTTTACTGTTCTATAACACTAAAAAATATTATAGTTATAAAACTTAGCCCTAAAAATGACATTTTTCTGCACTCTAAGTTATAGGAAATGAGACAAGACATCCCTAAGCTGTAAACCTTGCCTAACGCTACATTCACATGGCTGGAGAAGCTAGTTTTTTTTGTGGTAGCAGGAAACTTACTACAGGTTGGCCAAAGTGGAGCATGGTATATCCAAAGTTTTGAAAGATCCAGACCATCTATAGGACAGCAAAGTAGAAAAACATGCAGAAGTAATGAAACAGTTAAGAGGTTTGCATGGTAAGGATAAGCCAGGTAGGAACATCGTAGGCTTGAGAATTGGACATCTGGTTTCCCCAGCTTAACTCCTCTCCTTTGTGGGCTTAGCCCCATGGATGGAGGAACCTTAGGTATCTTCTGGCATCTCCCATTCTGATGAAGAGTAAGGAGCTTTGTAAATGGCCAAGAAATGCCCTCCCCATAGGACAGGACTGCCTCCCCTTGGAAAATTCTCCTCTTGCCAGTGATTGGGAGGTTTAATATTTCATTGCCAATCATGTTTAAAAACATCCCGGGGCAGTCATCAGTAGCCATTCCCTCAGTCTCTGCTCTTTGTTCCTGCACACCTTGTAGGCAGAACACATTTCTGGTCAAAGGTTTGGTGGATAGGTTGCTGTTCTCCTCATCCCTCCACTGGGAGTCAGAGCTTGGCCACTGCAGGATCCATGTCTCCTTCTGCTAATGAGTCTCAGCTAGAGTCGTCCCCATAGATGCCCTGTGTCCTCCACCAATTCCAGGTCTCTGGTACATCTTAGAGATTGCCTCCCACCACCTCAGATCTCCCTTCTCTCTCCCCTGCTCTCCCCACATATGATTCCACCTCCCTTCCCCATTCCCTCTTCCACCCATTTCACTCCTTCCACAATCCCCAAATCTATTTTGTTTCCCCTTCTGAGAAAGATTCAAGCATCTTCCCTTGGGCCCTTCTTGTTATTTGTCTTCTTTGTTGATTATAGTGTGAGTATCCTGTACTTTATGGCTAATATCCACTTCCCAGTGAGTACATACCGCACATGTCATTTTGGGTCTGGGTTGACCTCACTTGGGATGATATTTTCTAGTTCCATCCATTTGCCTGTGAAATTCAGAGACTGAATCACCAACCAGAGTGAGCCTGAGCTACACCTGGGCTCCCTGGGCATATGTGGCAGATGAGCAGCGTGCTCCTCATGTGGGTCCCCAACAACTGAAGTGGGGACTCTCCCTGAGCCTGGTGCCTTCCAGCCTGTAGATCTCTTGACCCTAAATGGACTGCCTTGTCTGGCCTCAGTGGGAGAGGATGTGTCTAGTCCAGTAGCAACTTGACTGGGGCTGGGGGTGGGGTGGTATTGGAGGGGGTGACACCCAAATCAGGGCTTCCCCTTCTTAGAAGAGATGGGGGAGGTGGAATGAGATGAAAACTTGCATGAGAGGCTACTAGGAGGACAGGAAGGGCTGATATTGGGTTGTAAAGTTAATAAATAAATTTTTAAAAGAACATTCCAGGCATATACACCCATATAAATGACCTATTTTGTTATATTTAAGCAGCAAGGAACACTCCCCTGCTTGTGTGGCCATTTAAGATGTGCATTTTGCAAATCCTGAATTTTAGAGAACTAAAATCCAAACACTTCTGGAATGCGAGAGACATGTGCCTTATAACTAGGAGCACAGAACATTTTCAAGGTAGTACCTAAGAAAGAGGAAATTCAATGACTTCCCTTCGTGTGTCATTTGGCTTCGAGGATGCAGCTACTGTGAATTCTTCAAACATACATGCTCACAGCTAATGAGCTTGAGATTTCCAAGAAGCACAGACACTAGAATCGTATGTGACCATCCAAAAATCCCAGTGCTCACTGATGATTAGTTCAAGGAGCGAGGTGAAGCGTCATCATTAGACTGCAAAACATAGCCAGGAAGTATCCTGAGGAAGGAGAGACTCATCTGTGTCTCTCTATATACCACACATGAAGAGTGGAGAAAATAATCACGCTATCTACTAGCCTGTCCCCAAGGTGCTGGCACCACTTTCTTTGATCTGTCCTCTGTGACTGCACTGGTGTCACTTCCTTGCTAACTTCATCTAGAAACAGGTGTGAAAGCCACCCACTTAATATTGTGTTCATATCAAAAAGCACAAAGAGAATTTTGCAAGGAAAATAGGAAAACACTAGAAGTCGGTGTTTTTTTTTTTTTTTTTTTTTTTAACCTTTCTATTTTTCGGAGCTGGGGACCGAACCCAGAGCCTTGCGCTTGCTAGGCAAGCGCTCTACCACTGAGCTAAATCCCCAACCCCAAGTCAGTGGTTTTAAATGTCTATTATTTACCATGAAAATATGTAAACAATGCTTCTTTCAAAAATTTTGGATAATATTTAATAGCAGCTCTATATTCATGTTTGGCCAGCACTCTCTGAGTTATGGGATGTGCGCATTGTATGAGGTAGCATACTGTACTGGCATCTCTAATGTATACCATGTAGATTGATGGGAAACGAAAATTAAATTGTGTAACATTTACCCAGATAAGGAGGAGCTTGTAATGGAAATTTAGAAAAGTTTAAATAATTTGAATACATATAGTAACCACTACTGTTCCTGTGTTGTATCTACTCAAATAGCATGTGGATAGATTGATTTAACTATTGAAATTTCATATCTCGTGGTCCATAGAAAAGTCTTTAAAATGCATAAAAACTATGGCTTTTAAAACTTAGGATAATAAAATTTATACAATATTTTATTCTGAGAAACTCATACTTTAGGAACTATTTAAGAACTGTTCAAAGATGCTGTCTTGTGGAATGTTCCCTAGTTCTTGGGACATTTTCATTAATAAGTAAACAGATTAAAACACACAACTGTCCTTTGTAACATGAACATCAGAAAAGTAGTCATGCGTCATAAATTATATAAAAAACTTTAGACACCATATATTTTAGAATATCCTACTGATAATTAGAAGATTTTTTTAAATAGCATCAGACTTAGTAGCACATATTGCTGAAATGTGAGAAGTTATGAAGGTTGAGAGTTCTAGCAAAAGCTCGTTGTTTTAAAAAGAGAAAGAAATGCCCACATAATGTCTAAGTGAGTGCCCACATCACAGAGTTTAGCATTTTAAAACGTTTGGATGTGGTTTATTATGCTGGTTTGAGGCTCACTAGTTACCTTGTATAATACACAAAAATTACAGACAAATTTAAACAATTTCTCACCTAATGCTGTAGAAATCACAGCCTGGTGTTGTTGTAACCCAAAAAGAACAGCCAAGATACCTACTTCTGACTACAAACAAAAGTCTGGTAAGTATGCCTTTGCGTGGCCAAGTTGGAAGCCCTCCCTGCATATGAGCAAAGCATTTTCTTTTGCATCTTTTTTGGTGATTTTTCCCCTCTAAGTGCCTTTCAGTTATAACAATCTGAGTTCAGCTTCCTAAGAAAAATGCCCCCATTTCATTCCTTGCATCTAAGAAGCTAGAGAGTATGTTTGAACAGATATATTTTCTTTTTGTCTAACCTTGTCTGGAAGATATAGGAAAACTAATCTGCCTTATTTACATATGGCACAATCTATCCAGTATTCAAGGGTCTGTCAGAAACAGGAACCTTGTGCATTTCCATGGTAACCGATGGCATGCTGACAGTATCTGGCTTGTTGCAGCTTCGTCTAGGCAGGCCGGCAATTAATCAGCCATCTACATGCACAAAATTCTTTGTGAGTGAATGGCAGTGCCTCTGTATGCTGTCTGTGCTTTCACAATTCCGTATTCCTGCCGGGCAAAGTACTTTTTTGTCTCTTCTATTCATTTTCCGTAGCTCGCCAAAACGTGTTAGAAAAGAGAAGTGGGGGCTGGGGGAGGAAACACATCCACCTGTAATTTCAAAATGACATTATTTCTTGCCAGCCTCAAATATGCCAGGGTGTGTTCCTTCCTTTTATTCTGTGCCTCATAGTGGGTTTGCTTTTTCTCTTTTCTCCCCCTGGTTTTTCTAGGTTGTGCTTGATGGCCCTGTGTCTTGAGGTCCTTCATTGTCAGTATAAGTAGGACACACCTATCAGGGCAGGTATGTGCAGGAACCAGGGCAGGCCTGTGTAGTGCAGCTGGGGGCTTTTAATATCTCATATCTGCTTCTGTCCTCTGAGCCGCGTGGCATTGATGTTACTCCCATTCTGCAGACTGAGATGCAGAAAAATTGAACAATTGTTGGATTTGCATGGTGAGCTTAGGCTGAAGGCACCAGGCTGCCGGCCATGGTCCCAAGGTACACACACACATTGGTCATTCTGCTTCGTGTGCAGTGTTTCAAGGTGTGGGGCTCAAGATCTTTTCACTCACAAAGTCATCCTGTCTGTCTCTTCATTCAGAGGCCGTTGTTACCTAGAATTGGGTGGAGAGTGAGGCATCCACAGGCCTTAGGTGATTAGCAGAGAACTGGGTTTGGTTTTTGCCAGGGACTCTGACCAGATCAGGTCCAGGGAGGCTCTCTGTAAGATGAACACAGAGATTTGACTATCCTGAAGGGTCCACCCAGGATAGAGATTCTGTAATTCTCCATTTTCGTTTCAGCAGTGTTATTTGGGGTAGTCAAAAATAATGAGTAAGCAGAAATTAATATCCACCAGTTATTCAGTTATTTGATGACAGACCAAACTGAATGGCTTTCCTTTCTGAAATGGAAAAAAGGAAGGTGTGACATCTGAATGGTTGACACAACTCAACAGGTCAATGTTCACTGAAGGCAGATTTGTCCAGTTTCATTGCACACACCATACTCAAAAGTAACATGTTCACCTCCAATTTCAACTCAAGCAGAACGTCTTAAGAAGATCATGCCACGGCCTGGTGTGTCAGTTTACAGATGGTTTCACAGGTGAGTCTCCAGGTTAAAGAAAACAGCAGGCAACAAAATGTGTGTCTCTACAAAGTAGAGAAACAGAGAGGAAAAATGTATGTAGGCTTTTTGTTAGACATTTTATTAGTTTATTTTATATGCACACATGAATATGCATATACAAATACACTTGTATGCTGCTGCCTTTCTGATTTATTCTTCACTAAATTTACTATTCAAAACGTGCTCCACACATTTTCTTTTGAACTTCACAATTCCCCTTAAAAGCTAATGTTCAGATTGAAAATGAATCCTGCTTCAGTTGCAGGGAAATAGGCTCCTTTTCCACAGACATCTCACCACTCCACCCTCCTTCCTCATGGGCTCAGAGGGTGACAATGCTCTAATGGCAACATCCCATGTGACAAAAGATGGGTTTAAAAGTTGGTTTGTTATAGTTTTCCGTTAATGATTGAGTTCCGTTGCCAAACTTTAGATACATATGCTTTAGATACAAATGTAAGTAAACATGAAATTATTGATGCACAAGAGTTTTCTTTAAAAGCTTAAGTAACCTTAAATGATGACCTGAAAACAGAATAAAGCATGTGGAGAAAGCTTTTAGAGAAATAAAAACAAAAAAGGGTCTGGCACAATGTTTTCTCACTTAAAGCACCTGAGGCAGGAGATACACCTCCTGATCCAGCTCTGTAAGAGTGTCTTATACAGTCTTCCCACTCACCCTCTCTGGCTTACTGGTCAACCCACTCAGTATCCAAGAATATGCCACACACATTGTAACCCACTTTAAAATACCCTTTTTGTTATGGAACTTTTATGAGAGTATTCAAAATTAAAATGATGCTATTCTTACAATTAACCCCCCCCCCAATTAAATAAATGTGTTTCTACAGGAAGCATATCATCTTATCACAGTAATCTGGTAGTATGTAGCCATTGTGACTTTGTTTACAGTATTAAAAAAAATCAGCCTGAACCTTCTCTACCCAGACCAAGGGTTCTGCAGATAAATCTCTTCTCCTCAGCTCTCTTTTCCCTTTTTCTTTTTATGGCCTTGGGTATCTTTTATTTAACAAGAATTCCCATCAGTCATTCAAACAAGTGTTTACTGCCCTCTCTTTTGGGGGTGATGCTAACCCCTATGCCAATAATCCAAGTTGTGGGGATATTCTCTATAATGGAAGTTTCCCACTTTACTGTCTAATTTTAATGTAAACATTTTTGAATACATATATTAATGAATAGCTTTCTTGTATAACTGTGTTTCACCTATGCTTCTCATTTCCAAGACTGCACAGTAAAAAACAACCACGTTTAGTTCGTAGCTTTGGTGTAATGAAATAAAATGTGTAATTTACTCAACAATGGCTTTAAAGTATGAAAAAACCTTGAGTGGTGAAATTCAGAGAAAAGAGAATGGAATGGGGCAGGGGTTGGAAAGAAAGAAATAGAGGGGTGACTGCTGTTGGGAGGGATCTCCTCAGGAGACAATGGACGTGCGTCAGAACAGGGGGAATAGCATACAACACCTGAGTACACTGAAAATCATTAAAATACATACTCCCTGTGATCTGGTGTGTGGCATGAGAATTAGATTTCAGTAACGGTCTGATTTTCAGATAAGATCTGATATTAAACTTAGAATGTCTCACCCTCGATCCCAAACTGACTTCTCTGATACCACGCCAGCCCATGTTTCTTATGAGACCTCGATGAGATGGACGCCATTTGCAAATCGCAAATCGTGGCGTCTGTCTCCCAGCTGTGCAAGTGCCCTTGACACTGCCCAGCTGGGCACCTAAAAGGCTGAGACAGTAAAAGTCGTGTTGTGTGGGTTTTAATCACAATAAAAACAAGAACGAGTGGTTTTCCAGACCTCAGAATGGGCACTGGAGCCGTTCATGGGAGTCCTGTTGAAGCTATTGCTCTTGAAATGCCATCAGTCTTCCATGGTCTTGAGAGTTGGAAAATATTGGATTAGTAAAACTTAATGGTGATATACATTGGGTCCGACTATTTGATCACAATATTCTGCTACTTTTGACCCACAAAAATAGCGATTTCATATGACTCAAGCTAGCACTTAGGGAAACATCATAATACATCCATAGTGCAGCCTGTCACTTGCTTTTAACTACATTGAAATTCACTGCAAAGTACACTTAACCAGGATCTTGTTTTTATTTTTCCTTTGTGTGTGTGTGTGTGTGTGTGTGTGTGTGTGTGTGTGTGTGTATGGTGTGTGTGCGCGCGCACGCGTGCACATGTAGCTATATATGTGTGTTTGTGTGGCTATGGGGTTCGGAGTATTCCTGTCAGTGTTAGATGTTTCTTAGACATGGTATAGCTTGTTTTTTGAGAGGTTCTATATGAAACTTTGGGCTTACCATTGAGCACAGGCTAGCTGACCAGTGAACCCCAGATATCTACCAGTCTGTGCTGGGATTACAAGTTAATAACACCATATCCTTTACCCCACTGGTTTTGGGTGTTTTGTTTTGGTTTGGTTTGGTTTGGTTTGGTTTTGGTTTGGTTTTGCTGTTGTTGCTGCTGTTTGTTTTTTCAGACAGGGTTTTTCTGTGTAGCCCTGACTTTTCTGGAGCTCACTCTGCAGACCTCAAACTCAGAGACCTGCCTGCCTCTGCCTCCTGAGTGCTGGGACTAAAGGCATGTGTGTCACTAAGCCCAGCTTGCTCTCTCTCTCTCTCTCTCTCTCTCTCTCTCTCTCTCTCTCTCTCTCTCTCCCTCCCTCCCTCCCTCCCTCCCTCCCTCCCTTCCTTCCTTTTCTTTCTTTCTTGGGTATTTTTTATTTACATTTCAAATGTTATTCCCTTTCCTGGTTTTCCTGCCATAAACCCCCTATCCCCTCCCCATCCCCTTCTTCTATAAGGGTGTTCCCCTCTCCAACCACCACCCCTTCCCACCCACCCCCACCCCTGGCATTCCCCTGCACTGGGGGCTCCAGCCTTGGTAGGACCAAGGGCTTCTCCTCCCGTTGGTGCCCAACAAGGCCATCCTCTGCTACATATGCATCTGGATCCATGGGTCTGTCCATGTGTACTCTTTGGGTAGTGGTTTATTCCCTGGAAGTTCTGGTTGCTTGGCATTGTTGATCCTATAGCAAGCCCCTTCAGCTCCTTCAATCCTTTCTCTAACTCCTCCAATGGGGACCTCGTTCTCAGTTCAATAGTTTGCTGCTAGCATTCGCCTCTGTATTTGTCACGGTCTGGCTAGCCTCTTAGGAGACAGCTGTATCAAAGCTCAGCTTTCATATCCAGCTTTTGTATATGGATGCCGGCGATGGAACTTGAGTGCTTGTGCTCGCTTCAAACACTGACAGAGCCATCTCCTCAGCCATCTCTTATCTTCTTGTTGAGTGTGTACTTGAGTGGCCAATAGCAATCATTCTGTTTGTAGACACCTCTGGTTCTTCTGAACTTGGCTGTGATCTTCAGTTTTGTCTTCTTTCTCTGTGAAATAGAATTAGAAGCCAGGACCATGGCCAGACTTACAGAAAATAAATTACCAGGCACAAAACCACATCATCAAGACTGATACTGAGTCTAAGAAATATAATTTCCCTCTGCTAGTCACCTGTGGCTGTGTGGTCAACTGGGCTCTTGGATTCCCTCAGACACATGTGAATTTTAGCTGCCCACCTTCTACAGATGTCTTCTCTCTACTTTCTCATGTGATTAGTGCTAATTCGAAAGATTTAGAGAAAATCTAGAAAAAATACAAAACCCTTCCCCCAGTTCTGAGATGCCATGTGCTCAACAAGTCACTCTGGTGACATATTTATCATTCCACACTGCCTTGGCTATGTGTCCCCACATGTTATTAGTGCAGAGAGGGAAAGACAGTAAGGAATGTCCTAGGAATTAAGCATTCGTACTTCTTTCCTTAGATGACTTCTTCTACTCTCATTCCTTGTCATCTACCTATCTTCCTGATCCCAGAGTGGAGTTTAATCTACATAGATATAACTCAACCTCCCCATGTGACCCTCACTCATACTCCCAAAGCCCGAGTAGGTTAGTTAGAAGGAACACTCACTAAGTCCAACAGGGACTGAACCATCACCTGCAGGCCATTGACTCCAGTCAATCATTGCCATGACAACTTAGATCTCAGACCCTAAACTTCAGTGTTTAGAATCTAGAATGAGGTGAAGAGAGGGAAGAGAGCTCTGCCAGCCATTATAGTCCTTTCCCTCTTGTGTGGCACTTACTGTCTGTGCTGCTATGGAGCCATAGCCATGGCTGCCACTATGTGGAGTCCATTCTCCTTTTACCCAAAAGCCTTTTCATTCATGAGATCACAAGGAAGAAAGTGGTTGGTTCTATGTGATATCTTTATGTGGCTACTTAGCAGACTCAAAGCTTGGCCATCATTTCTCTTTCCTCCTAAACAGCATCCTACCTAATGAAAGCCACAACTACAGACCTTCTAAGCCATTGAACTCTAAGGATTTTCTCAACCTGGTGTTTCTGTTCGAACTAGAGTTTCCAACTATAATTCACCTAAACTGTGGGTCCTTCTACGGAATGGGAGTTAGACAGGCAGCCCCCCACAGGCTCAGGGAAGTCTGCCTTGGTTTAGCCTCCATCCCTACATATCTCCTGGTCACTGAGTCAGGATAATTGGAACCTTAATGGGTAAGGGGAGCTGCTTCCTCCTAAATGTGAGAGAAGTGTGTGAGCTCCCAGAGAGAGGCACATTGCCTTCGATTGTGCCTTCACTTACACAGTGAGTTCTTTCCACACAATGCATAAGTGCAGTTCTTTCTGGGCACTTAGAAGAACTGGCTTATTTTATATGAGATGTATGGTTGCAGGGTCTGTCCTCCTTAGTAGAGTTGAAGTTCTCTGAGAGCAAGAACACCATTTTGTAGCTGCCATGTAGCTCTACATGATGTGTGCCAAAAGAGGGAGAGCCCTAAGTCCCACGGGGAGGTTAGGGGAACCTTTGAGGAGATGTAATGAGATATGTTCAAAGGGTGACAGTGTTTTGACTTACAGATATGAAAGGTGCATGTTTCTCACCATGGATATTAGGCTGACATTTTCTCATGTTCTAATCCTTTGAAAGCTGATGTTCTCTTAATAGCAGGTGTCTTCTCAGTAGCATTTTTTTAAAGTTAGAATTCAATAGACCGACCTCCTTAGCCTAAAGCCAGTCTAAGAAAATGAAAAAAGCTGTACCCGTGTGAAAGGCAGATGCGGGAGGGCCTGGTAATTCTTCCCTGTGTAAAAAGTTAAACATCATTACAGTGGTATTAGCTGGAGAAACACTTGGGCACAACCTCCTGGTAATGGAGTATCTAAAGAGGATCGGGGCTTGGCGAGAGAAAAGGAGTCCTGTTTACATCTGTCTACAAAGCAATTGAGGATGCAGGAACTTAGACACAAATTATAGACTGAAGGCTGAGTCCTGTGTAGTGAGCCTCGGTGCTAAATGAACTTGGGCATTACCCTCAGTCCTGCCACCACCCGGGTGGTGACTTAGGATAAATCATTAAGCTTACAGCACCATTGTGGTAAGATGAAGCAATGGTCACTCCACAGGGTTTTTGTAACGGATAAATATAAACAATATTTGCAAAAGGGACTTTTGCAGACTTTCTAAAAGCCTGGTCACGGTTCTTCATCTGATTTATCCCAGTTAAATCTTGAATTTTTTTTTCCTCTATAGGAAGACACCCAGTCCTTAAGCTCATGTGCCAGATTTGGTCATCTCCACATCTGGAAGCAGATGTTCAAATAGAATAGTAGCAACCAGGGGGATGTGGCAGCAATGCAGAATTTGTTCAGCCTGTAGGATCAAGCCTTGAGCTTTGAGGCTCAGAATCTCCACTTCTGTAAAACGCTTAGAGCAGTTTATCCACTTGTTTTCCTGCGCTTTTCCCATGTTGACTGAGGATTCAAGAACTGACCGGTGGCGCAGATACAGATCACATTAGCCAGAGTCTGTTTGGGGAGGCAGTTGAACCAGCCCCTGTGACTGGGGAAGACTTTGCTGTGGAGGAGGCAGCCAAAGGGATGAGAAGCCAAGTTGTTTGTGACTAGGTGCTTAGAAACAGCATAACCCAGCTTCTTTCAATTAGGACCAACTCTGCTGGAGTCCCTATTCTGCTGCTCACCAACTTGGTGGTCTGAACAGGCTCTGTCTCTCAACTCCCAAAACCCCTTAAATAGTTCTGGCCTGAATTAAGTACTTACTGCTTGTTGAGTAAATGCTACAGAGAGTGACCTCAGGCATTTGTTTCATATTCTTGTTCTGTTGTCCCCTATAGCTGTGGGTGTGAGTATATAGTCCTTATGATGGTGTTCTCCATCTGTTGTCCCTTATAGCTATGAGTGTAAGTATATAGTCCTTAATGAGTGATGGTGTTCTCCACCACTCTCCAGGATATGTGTGCTGCTATCTCCCAGCTGCTCAGAAGACTGGCACGCGACCTGTCGTCTTCACTGCTCCCTCCCCTGCTTCAGACATCCCCTGTCAGGTAATCTAGAAAAGTGTGACTTTTACAACTTGTTCCCTGGTTTGGATGATAAATGAGATGGTTTAAATCATTTCATTCTCTCAATGGCCCCCACATGTTGATGCTGAATGAAAAGGGTGTCTGATAAATTGTTTGTTGTCATTAAGGCTTTATTTCTCATATGGGTTTGATGTCTCCCCCCACCTCACTCATTGTCCGACACACAAAGATAAGTATTACAAAGGATGCTCGACAATCGTTGAAGCTGTCTGGTGCCCTGCCCAGTCAGTGAGAACCACTGTATAACGTCATTATATGGGATGCTGTGCTTGATATGAAGCTCCTCCCCCTTAGCTCCATAGCCGTATATATCATCTTTGTGACAGCTGAGATCCAGTTCTGAATTTCCTGTGACCTCAGTTTTAAAATAGCCATCCAATACCAAAAGTGTACTTTTGAATAACAATGTCACACACATATAAACTTTGAACAATACAATTTATCTGACATATTGATTTTTAATTTATACAAATTATGGATCTATCCTTGCATAGTTAACGGGGAGGTTAAATTATGAGCACAGAAACCCCAACTCATGGCATCTCTGTGTTCTTCTGTCTAGGCACAGTCTCTTCTTAGACTCCATGCTATTCATGTCCACTTCATAGTGGATGTGCTGACAGCTAATAATTGAACAATGAGGAAGGATGGATGGGTGGATGAGTGGATGGATGGGTGGGCGGATGAGTGAGTCAGTGGCTGAGTGGGTAGGTAGGTTGATGGATGGATGAATGTGTTGGTGGATGGGTGGGTAGGTGGATGGATGGATGGATGGATGGATGGATGGATGGATGGATGGACAGACGAATGGGTCAGTGGGTGAGTGGATTGGTTGATGGATGGATGTGTTGGTAGGTGGGTGGGTAGGTGGATAGATGAGTGGATAGATGAGTGGATGAATGGATGAATGGATGAGTGGATGGATGGGTGGATAGATGGATGAATGGGTCAGTGGGTGAGTGGGTTGGTTGATGGATGGATGTGTTGGTGGGTGGGTAGGTGGATAGATGAGTGGATAGATGAGCGGATGGATGGATGGATGGATGGATGGATGGATGGATGGATGGATGAGTGGATGGATGGGTGGGTAGGTGGGTGAATGGATGGGTCAGTGGGTAGGTGGATAGATGGATGGATGGGTGTGTCAGTGGGTGGGTAGGTAGATGAATGAATAAATGGATGGATGGATGGATGGATGGGTGAGTGAGTGAGTGAGTGAGTGAGTGAGTGAGTGAGTGAGTGAGTAGATGGATGGGTCAGTGGGTGGGTGGATGGATGGGTGCATGGATAGGTGAATGGATGGGCAGTATACATTTGAACATACAGGTAAAATCCACTAAGTACACATTATTGTAAAATGCATTGCTAGTTACTTGATAGATGTATCAGCTTTCTGTGGCTGTGACAAATACCAGGCAAACTTTAAAGAGGAAACACTTGTTTGGGCCTCAGGCCTCAATCACTGACCTCTAGCCCTGTTGTGTCAGCAGGCACAACATGACAAGAACATGTAGTGGATGAGACTCCTTCCTCATCCCTGGGATGCTGGGGCCTGAGAAGGAGGAAGGACAGCTCCCATGGTTTCTTCAAAAGCAAATTGCTTCAAGGTTATACCTCCTTTTCTCTTTAACATACAAATGGAGGGCCAGGTGCGATGGCACACAAGAACCTGGTCACCAAGGAAAGTGCTGGGGTGTTTGAAAAACCTGCCCAAGAATTCTAAGCACAGGTCAATGGGCCCATTCTGCCAGTAAATGGGCAGTGCACAGACTGGGGAGAATGCCACAGTGCGCCACTATGGCCAGAGCTGTCCGTTACTGTGGGCATCCAGTTCTGAATCTCATGGTCTCGCTGGTCCCACAATACTCAGCATGGCAGCCGGACCTTCAGCTAGGTTTTATGAGGGATGAATGGTCCTGGCAAAAGTCAGCCTGAAACTGTCAAGAACTGCACTGCCTGGCAGGGAAGGCTCTTGCCAACTTGGGCCATGAGAGCCTGAGGTGCCATCAGGAAAAGAGGACGATTCTTTGATGGGAGGGTGGGGGGTGTTTCTTGGTCTTGGTCTTGGTCTTGGTCTTGGTCTTGGTTTTGGCTGTCGTTATCGTTTGTCTGAGACAGGGCTTTTTCTTGTGTAGCCCTGGCTATCCTAAAACTAACTCTAAAGACCAGGCTATCTTCAAACTCCGAGATTCACCGGCCTCTGCCTCCTGAGTGCTAAATTAAAGGTGAGTCACCACAGGTGGCTAAGGTGTTGATTCTGAACACCTAGCCAGTTAATTTGCATTCAAAACTAGATCCAATGGAAAACTTTTAAATGTCCAAGATAAATTAGTGTCTTATTTATTAAGATATGCTATACTTGTAAAATACATACTGATTTCTAAGACTTTGAAAAAATACAATGCCTCATTATATTTTATTCTGATTATATATTAAGATTGCATATTTGGGCCAGGCATGGTAGCACTAGGAAGGCAGAGGCAGGTGGATTGCTGAGTTGAAGCCAGCCTGGTTCTCTGAATCCAAGACTGTGGGAGCCATTTTCTCTTTTGTTGGGTACATTCTACTAACAGCTCTCATTTTAATTCAAAATATCAAATTTTAAAACGTAGTTGTAAGCATCAAGTTAATTTAACCCTTTCGTGACCGTTTCATAAGTACATAATGAACTGAAAGGAAAAACTTACGGTCTTGCTTGGCTTTCTTTCATATACGGCCGCAGACCATCTGCTCAGAAGACAGCATGGGAAGGCCTGGGAAGAGGTTATGGTTACTCTGCTGTTTATGTGTACTGCAGTGTACTCTCTCCATCCACCACGATAATGAAACCATGTTCAGGAAGAAGGTGGCTATCGACTCCTGGCTTATTTCTTAGGAAGCCTACCTTCATTTCTGAGTCTCTTGTCGCATGTGTCAAGTGATATGACACCATACACATTACTGAAGTGTCTACCTTTATGCTGACAGTCATGTTGTCAGCTGCTATGGGCTGAATATGTTCGTTTTGCCTCTGAAAAGAAACAGAGGGCTTGGGGCTAACCTGACTGCAAACCTTAAATGGGCCACAAATCATATCAAGCTTATTATGACACATGCAGTCAATCCTCCATGCCGCCCCCTAGTGCTTGCCACACATATGCCCTTCATACTGTCTTAGGTTATTTTCTTCCCTAGATTCTCCAAAGGGCTCACGTTTCCTCTTGTGAACATTTTCTCCATACTTATTCCTTCCTTTTTCTAAAATAAATAATCTTATCCACCCCCACCCATGGCAGGCATTAAACCCCTGTGAGCACTGAGTATAGTTTTGGGTTTGTTCACACATCCCGGAGCACAGGGACAAATCTACTTCGGGCTAATTAGGATCAACTTGAACACACATCGGCAGCCAGAACCATTGTCTTTGAAAGGGACCCATTTTGTCCTTTTCAATGTGCCTCAGAAAAGAGCTTTGCCCCTCCATGTCCCCTGGTCCCAGCCCTGGAATTTGTTCCCCAGTTGACTTCTGGGATGCAGTCAAATTGCTGCTGTGTTCTGTGATCTCTGCTCAGCTTCCTAGGATAAGAATTCAGTCCTTTCTTCAAACTCCGTAATTTTTCCTGTGTCTTATATTTTTGTCCCATTTCCCTGAAATGTGTTCCCTCTTCAGTATAGCTTTCTATTCTCTGCAGTTTATCCTTTGAAGGAGATCTTACCATTTTGTAATTTTAAAGATTAGACATTTATTTTGTGTGTGTGCTTAATTTCTGTTTAATTGTTCTTCTTTTCTTTCCCTTTTTCCTTTTAATATATGGATGGGTATTTTACCTGTATGTACGTCTGTATACTACAAATGTGCTTAGTGCTGAAGGAGGCCAGAAGAAGAGATACAAACAGTTTTAAGCCACCATGTGAGTACAGGGGAACCCAATACGCTGGAAGAGCAGCAAGAACTCTTAATCATTGAGCCCTCTCTCCAGCCCAGAGCTATTTCTTCAGAGGAGGCATCCCAGGGAGTTAGAACAGGAGCACTCCAATGGAGTTGAATCATTTAGACAGGACCAGCTACATAGTCTGTGCACCCCCAGGAGGCTTAAAAAATATTAATTAGAATCTCAAGACATTAACAAGAGAACAATATTAAGCAGGTACAGGTTCTGGGGGACAGCATGGACCCCATACTGTGAGCAGTCATCTGACACTGATATAAGTAGAATCAATCAGCTCACCTCATCAACCTGGTTTCCTTTGATAATCTAGTCAATAGGCTTTTATTAGATATGCATATGATTAGTCTAGTACTTTGAGTAACTCAGTTCCTTTATAGATTTTCTTGTATAGGGGAGGTGAGTATAAAGGTGCCTGCTGCTCCTCTGGTGCCTGCTGTCCTCCTTGGTTTCGACACAGCCTCTCCCCGGTGTGAAACTCACCTGAAGACTAGGCTGGTTGTCCAGAGATCTCCAGCTATCTCTGCTTCCCAGTGCTGGGATTATAAATTTGTACCTTTATGCTTGGCCTTTGAACATGAGCCTTGAGCTCAGGTCATCCTGCCTGTGAGGCTAGCACACTGCCCACTGAGCATCCCCACAGAGCATCCCTGCAGAGCCTCCCCGCAGCCCCTTTGTGTGCATTTTCTGACACTTTTTATTTTTCAGCCAGCGTTGCTTTGGCTTTGAGTCATTAAGATTAATTGAACTTTTACAGAAAGCAGAATTCTCACGCGGTTATATTTGAATGGTAGCATTGAGCTAGAACTTACATTTGCCGTGATTTCGTTTGTTAATATGTACATTTATAATGCTGAGAGTTTTAAAGTCTAAAACACCAGAAAGGCATCAACACAAGAGCAAGTAGTCTCGCCAAATCCCGGGCCAATTTCCTGCATGTTTGGGGGCAGCCTGCGGTATCTCCATTGATTGTAAAATATATTTAATGCTAATCTGATGGCATCATTACAGGGCCTTGTGTTTTTGCATGCATATTTTCGGACCTTTCTCCTCCTCCACCTAGACTAGCCACCACTTAGCCCGGCAGGGAGCTGAGTTTCTCTGCTTATCTGCTAGGCTAGGGAAGAGGAGTGGTGTTGATTTTGCTGTATGTGGCCAATTATCTTGACCTTTATGATAGATCCGGCTGTGGAGGGACCAGGAAGCCGAGTTTCCCTCCTGTTTCCATCTCCTCCTCAGAGCGAGGCACACAGCGATCCTGACGGTTTGTGGTCCTGTATTCCACTCCCCGGCAATGCACATCTTGAGACACCGTGATTAGCATCCCTAATTCCTAAAAATTGACTTGCCTTGTTATAACTAGAGAGCCGTCGCCTAAAATACTTCCCCTGCTGTTGGAAAGGGTATTATTTTAGTGCCCTGGGGATAGGAAAAGTTTTCAACCCACCAGTGCAGGGATTAGTTTTATTTTAAAGTATTTAAAGTATTTTAGATAACTTAGCTAAGAATGAGCCAAGTTCATCGGCCTCCCAGGAACCTTCACAGATGTATTCTAAATCCTCATCTGACAACAACCTATTAAAAGTGCACATAGCAGGGCTGGTGAGCCAGCGCAGCGAGTAAAAGGTGCTGGCTGCCAAGATGGATGGCCTGTGTTTGATCCCCTGGAACCAATGTGGTAGAAGGAAAAGAATCTAAGTCATGACACTTACACTGTTCCTCATACTAAATGCACAAGCGCACATACCCGTGCACATGTACGCACACACACACACACACACACACACACACGCACACACATGCACACACGCCCGTGCACATACACACTTGCGCACACACGTGCACACCCATAAACATATGCACAAGCACACGCACACACACACACACACGCATGCAAAAACACACACACGCCCGTGCACATACACACTTGCGCACACACATGCACACCCACAAACATATGCACAGGCACGCACACACACACACACACACACACACACACACACACATGCACGTATACGTAAGAAAAAACTTAATGCATACCACCTTCTATATTTACCCATCAAGCTCAGACTCCTGAACCCGTCAGGAAAGTCAGCGTGCCTCTGCGTCTAACAGATACAGAGGACGGACGGTTTCATTTGGACAAATAACTTTGAATTTGTGTAGGATTTCTGCCTGGAATCATCTTGACTTAATCCCACATCTATTGACCTTGCTTTCTTGTGTCCCTGTCCTGAAAGCAAATGAAGACGCTTCTCTTTCCTAATCGAAGGCTCACAGTTGCTTGCGATAACTTCAGAGGCATGTACAGTGACTCCCTCAGACTCAGATAGAGGTTCCCTCTTCAGGAGGCGTCGTTCCTTCAGGTGAGCCCTATATACTTGTTCTTCCCGAGTTACACCAGGTTTTGCCTAGACACGGGCTGAACGCCACAGCGGGTTTGTTGAGAAGGCTTCGCTAAAGTGATAAGAACACTGAATTGGGGTGGAAGAGATGGTCCAGTTGGTAGACTGCTTGCCGTGCAAGGATGAGGACTTCAGTTTGATCCCAGAATCTTTATCAAGAGAAAGAAAGCCAGGCATAGTGGTACTCACTTGTAATCCCGAGGATGCTGGGAAGAAGCACGAGGTTCCCTGGAGACTTGGAGTGAATTCTAGGATGGTGGACACAGTTAAACTTTTAAAAATCAAATAAAAGAAAGGTGAACAGCTCCTGAGAAATGACACTGAGGTTGTCCTGACTCCTACATACATGCATATGTTCAGCTGTACACACGTGACCACATGAACATACATACACTATTCAGTGAGCTGTTAAATTCTCTTAACACAGGTAAGAGAACTGAACTTCTCAGTGCTCAGCTGGCACATTCCGTCTTCCTTTGTGAGCATGCGACATGAAGCCATAAGGCTACAATGTATGAAGGAACCCCTGTCTACCCTGACGCCTTCAGTAAAAGCTGATGTCAGAGAGCTCCATTCTCATTCATGAATGATACTCCTCTCTCCAAGTTCCAAGTCCGTTTTGTTGCTGTTGTCTGTCTGTCTGTTTGTTTTTAAGAGAAAACTTAGACAAACAAAAATAAGACTGTAATGGATAACCAACCTTTAAAATTTTTTGCTTCTATGTTCTCACTGACAGAGGGGCCATCTGACTGTTCAACCTAAGTGACAATAACTCTGACCAATTAGTTCTTGATAAAAGCTGATGACTTCCTGGTTGTACCCATAAACCATCAAGTCACATGACACAGCAGAAATCTTGGTCAACTCACTGATAGTTCTATAGATTTAGGTCTGTCTGTGTAGACACACACTGGTACTGGTTAGAGACAGGTAATATGATAGAGAAGGCCATCTGTCTGTCTGTCTATCTACCCATCTATCTATCTATCAATCTGTCTCTCCCTGTTTGTCGCTGTTGTTTTGTTGTGTTTTGTGCTCTGATTTCTGAGACAGGATTTCTCCATGTCACCCTGGCTGTTCTGGAACTCACTCTGTAGATCAAGCTGGCCTTGAATTCCATCTGCCTCTGCCTCCTGAGTACCGGGATTAAAGATTTGCAACACCACTCCCTTGGCTAGGAGGCCAGTTCTTAAAGAATCACATTCCTTGGACTTGGGATGAAGGAAAGATCTCTTAGGAAAACTCTGGATCATTAGCAAAGAGCATAGAACCGAAGGCAGAGGCACTGTTGGTCACTGGAGAAAAGGAAAAAAACACCTAGAGTGGGAGTGCTGGGGACATGGCTCTGTGCCACCTGTGTCTGCCACAGAAGCCTGAGGACCTGACTTTGCATTCCTAGAGAACTCATAATACCTGCTGTTTCTGGACTGGGCACATGGAGATGGGAGTTCAAGAGCAACTGGCTAGCTGTATTGCTAAGCTCTGGATTCAAGTGAGAAACCCTGTCTCTATAAATAAGATGGAGAATTTTCCAAGAAAGACTCTGCAAATCAGGCATGGGGTGTCACAGGCACTGCAGGAGAACACACATTTAAACATGTATACATAACACACACACACACACACACACACACACACACACACACAAGAGAAGAAGAGAAAAGGAAGTAATTATGAAAATAATTAGGAACAGAGATTCTTGGCCCAGAGATGTGGCTCCGTTGGTAGAATGCTAACCTAGCACGCAGGAAGTCCTGAGTTCCATTCCTAGCCCATGGGCCAGGCTTGGTAATGCCTCTCTGCAGTCCCAGAACTCAGGTGCAGGAGCAGGGGATAGGTCCAGGGTTATTCTGAGCTATGTGGTGAGTTTGAGGTCAGCTCGTGCTCCATGAAACCCAGGGTGGACCTGACTGGGGAGGGATATGTAAGTGTTTCCGAAAATTTCAGGGCAGTGAGAAGAAAAAATGGCTGGGAGGTAACATATACACATTTCTAAGATCTTTTAAGACCTAACTTCAAAGACTAAGGAGATGGCTCCTTCAGCAAAAGGATTTCTGTGTAAGCGTGAGCACCTGAATTCTTTCTCCAACACCCACATTAAGAAAAAGAAAAAGCCAGGCAGGGTAGTATGAGCTTGTAATCCTACACACAGATACACCTTCACATACACAGGCACACCTACACAAAAACACACAGGTAAAGACACACACACACACACACACACACACACACACACACACACACATCCACACATACAAGCCTTTGATAGAATTAATAAATAGGTCATAGTTCTGAGTGTCCTTCAGGATCACAGGGAGGCTGGGTACAGAATCTGTTTCTAGGCCACAGGAGCAGCAAACACTTTGTGATCTGTGCCCCGAATAATTCACTAGCAAGATACATAAAGCTCTCCTGTTCCGTTGGGGTGCTTCTCCTTCAAGAGGAAGAAGGGGGAACCTACTGATCTAATTCAGGAAGTAGATGGCTCCTGGCTGCAGCTACCAGTGGTACAGCATGACTCAGTAGCAAGAGAGTGCATGGCTCTGCAAAGCACTAGTATGTTCTGGCTATCTCATGCTAGGTTATGCACTCAACATAGCTGAAACAGAAGGGCTGGGGATGGACCTTAGCGGTGGCACGTTAGCCTAGCACTTATTCCTCATCCCTGGTTCTTATCCCTTCCACAGCACGAAAACTGAAAATAGAGCTTAAACAGATTGATTTTTTAACTGATAGCAGTGAACGGCACAGTAGTCAATGCTACATGACCCAAGTATCCGCCAACAGATGAGTGGATAAATACAGCCTGAGACCCAGTGGAATATTATTTAGCCGTAAAGAAGAATAGCATTCCCATACATGGTACTCTGCAGGTGAATCTTAAAAAGCACGTTGCCCAGAGAAATAAGCCAACTGTAAATGAAGGAACATTCCACTCACATAAAACAGGTAGGGCAGACGAGTCACAGAGGGTGGAAGGAGAGTAAAGGTTGTCTAGGATAAAGATGAGTGGAGACTGTGAGGCTCATGTGATTAGCACCGGTCAGCTCAGGTACTCAGCAATGGTGCCTGTGGGGCTGGTGTGTGAGGGCGGTACTGGGTATGCTAAGTGCTAAGTAGCTGAATTGAATCTTATTTGGTTTTGTTAACTGGGTTAGGTTTTTTGTTTTTTGTTTTGTTTTTGTTTGTTTTGTTTTGTTTTGTTTTTGTAAACCAGGCTGGCCTGAAACTTGCTTTGTCTTCTTGCCTCTATCCCCTGATGCTGGAATTACCACTTGTGTTGCCTCTAAGGTTGAGCTTTCTTTTAATGTGAGCACGACATCTGTGATCTGGTCCTGCTGCTCTCCACAGATGCATGGGACAAACTGAAGTAGAGAAAAAGAATTCTAAAGTGGTAAAGACAGCCGGTTTTAGATCGCGTATATCACATTGTATTACATAATATGCCAAAAAGAAGTAGAGGAAATATTTTTTAACATGTGTGATAGACAAAAGACATGAAGTTCCTGCTGGGGTGGAGAAATGGCTCGGCAGTTAAGAGCATTTGTAGATTTTGCAGGAGACCTGGGTTTTTCTTTACAAGCACCTATACTGGGATGCTCACAACTGCCTAGAACTTCAGCTCCAGTGGATCTGATCCCCTTTCCTGGCCCCTCTGCCCCCTGCAAGGTCATGCACATGCACATGCACGTGCATACACACATATGCACATTTATTTAAATTAAGGATAGTATTAAATGACAAAATATTTAACAGAAAAAAATCATGTTGTAATATTAAATGAGACATTGATACAAACTATCTCAATTTAATAAGTGTATGTGCTGTTTATTGTTAAGCTACTAGAGGGCTGGAGAGAGCAATGGTTCAGTGGTTCAGAGCCCTAGCTACTCTTCCAGAGCCCTGAGCTTTGATTGGGAGCACCCGCATGGCAGCTAACAATCATCCATTACTCAAGTTCTAAGGGACTTAAAAAGATCGCCTGGCCTCACAGGAACCAAGCACACATGTGATGCACAGGCACATATGCAGGCAAAACACACATATGCATAGAATAATAATTTTATGTATTAAATAGAAAGAACTATACTAAAAAGTTAATGACTTCCCTAAGGAACTGATATTATATTATTTTTATTGTCATGGTTTGCATAAATGTCCCTTAAAGGCCCACTTAGTTAAGGTTGGTGCTCTCAGGTACATGGGGGAACTCTTAATGGAAAATCTCCCCATCATAGAGGACTGACCTATGGGGGATACTGCTACTCTGGCCCTCCTGACTCTCGGGATTCCTGACTGTGGGGTGAACAGTGTTCCCTTCTTATGCTTTCCTTGAGATGAAGATGTAGAGGTCAATGAGTCGTGAATCAGAAGCTCTGAAGCTAAGCTGGAGTCAGCCTGTTGTCTTCATAAATGATCATTAAAGGCTTGCAGGTTACATAATAAAAAAGCCGCTGACCCAGCAGTATACAAACTTTCTATGGTAAAACCATCCAGCTACAAGCAAATATAAAGACAAAATAAAAATGGATGCACTAGGCCTGGTTAATTTTCACACTCACAATCCCAGCGTCAGGGAGGCTGAGCTAGGAGGATCCTGGAAAGTTTAGTTCAAGGTCATCCTCATCTTTCAGCATCATCCTGGTCATCTTTCAGCATCATCCTGGTCTACATATCAAAACCCTCTTTAAAAAACCAAAGCAAAACAAAGAGAAACATGTGGTGTTACTGGAGCCATATTTAGTAGCTGTGGTAGTCAGGGAGCATCAGCAGAAGAGCAGTGAGTCATTGTGGCCTTGCACCCCTCCTATGAGACTGGAGGCAGCATTAGCCTCCAGCTCTCAGATGATGAGGAGGCCTGGAGCCCAGTTCACATTAGGTAGTACAGCTGGGCGTCAGGCTCAGGCCCAGGGCAGTGTGCTGCCAGCTGCTACACTGCATACAAGTGTCCTCGCAAGGCGACATGAGAGTGGGAACTCACACACTTACCTCTCAGTGGTTGAGTCGCTGTCTGAGTGAGCTAGAAACGATTCTATCTAGCTGTAGTCATTACAACTAGATAATTATTATTTTATGAAAAATAAAGAACTTTTACAAAAAAAACCCATAAGCTTATTTAAATTAAACTTATATAAATGTGCAAACAGTTAAATTACATTTAGGTTTACATTTCCTAGGTACTGTCCCCACTCAGTACCAGTGGAGGATAGGTCTAGGAATTCCCCCAGATTATCGAAGCCATGTGTTCTCAAGTCTTCATGGGGCATCATAGTATTTCCATGGAACCTATACAACCTTCCATATCTCTTACAGGCCTTTAGGTGACTTATATTAACTAACACAACGCAAACAGTGTGCATGGAATTTTTTATACTGTGTTATTTGGAAAATAAGGACCAGGAAAAAGCATTGCCGAAAGATGGCAGAGTGTAGTCAAGCGCCCCGGCTTGGGAGAAGGGGGGCGTCCCAGTAGGCTGCGTTTGCACACAATGTCATTCTTGGGGAGTTGGTATAGTGTGTAGGGTGTGGCAAATCCTAGGACTACTTTTGATATATTTCTGAAAATTTTTAAAGTACTTTTGGCCTGCAATTAACTAAGTACAAGATACAGATATAGATGACCAAATGTGGCTTTTCCATTTAAAAAAGAAAAAGGAGAAGGAGAAGAGTCAGAAGAGGAGGAAGCGGGAGGAAGAGGAGGAAGAGGGAGGATGGAAGGAAGGGGAGGAGGAGGAGGAGGAGAAGGAGAAGAAAAAGAGAAGTTGTCACCATGTCCTACTTTCATTTCTGTCACGATGATAAAATACCCTGACAAATGTAATTAGCGCAGAAGGGTTTGTCTCAGCGCACAGTTCCTGGTTACAGCCCATCTTATTTTGTGTTGTGGTGTGTGTGCTGTGGTAGGCACGGGGGTATCAGAGGACAGCTTGCCAGAGTCATCTTTCTCCTTTTACCATGAAGGTCCAGAGATCAAACTTGGGTCCTCAGGCTTGGCAGCAATTGCCACTAACCACTGAGCCCTCTTACCAGCCTGCGATTAATGTTTTATTTCTGTGCCGCCTGTGACTGAATGTACCTGGCCTTAGGGAGGAGGGGTGAGACTGGACTCCCACACGGGTTCACCTGCTCACACAGAGGCTGCATGGACTGATGTGTTCAGTCACAGAAATAGCTCTATACATCAGAGGTGCGGTGCCGGAGCGCTATGTCACATCACTGAAGGACTCTGCAAAATGTCCAAGTCTGTTTTCATGTAGAAATGAGATAACATGGTATTTTCCTTATGCATTTGCAACTCCCATGTGTTAGGCATATTCATGTAAGTGGGAAACAAGTTTGACTACTCGGGTATAAACATTTTCAACAAGCAGAGAGGCTTAAATCCTGAAGGGCCTGAGCTCTGACCAACCTCTGGCAGGCATTTAGCATGGATTATCAGATTGGAAATGCTGAAAATCTCCTTGTGGGCTGCGTTGATTTGCAGGTTTTTAACCTGGACGTGTAACAGAGCGATGCTGTTTCTGGCCTCCCAGGTGTGATTATAGGGCCCACCCAGGGGGTTGTATTAATACCAAAATGACTTGGCTTTTCATTAATCAATTATGGGCTTCTTTATTTAAGGGATGCAGGGAGTGGGTAACAGTGGAAAATCTATAAGGCTTTCAGGTGTTTTTATTAAACCTTCCCACAACGTGAAAATAACAGCTACCTGGCATGGTGAGGAAGCAAAAAAAATCTACCATTTTAATTCTAAAAGAAAATTACAGGTAGCTTACTTCCTAAAGCAGTGGCCATTGGGTCACAAGAGGTACTGGGAGAGTGGATTACATCCTCTGGCCTCTTGTTACTTTGGAGACACTTAGCTGCTTGCTTTGCTTGGATGCCCTGCGGAGGGTGCACAGTGATGGAGGGCCCACCAGATGGATGTTTTGATGCCAAGTGTCAACAGGAAGACAGCACTGCACAGGAAACACTGTCCGCTATTGACTGCTGTGGTTTGGAAGGGGAATGTTCCCCAGACACTCACACGTTTGAACACTTGTTCTCCAGCTGGTGGCGCTGTTTGGAAGATCGTGGAGCCTTTGGAAGGTAAAGGGTAAGGAGAGGAAGTGAGCCACTAGGGTTGGGGGGTGGGGCTTTGAAGCTTTGTGTCTGGCCCCACATCCTGAGTGTAGGTGCAACCTGATCGACTTTTGATCCTGCCACCCTGCCGTCCATGCATGACGGACTTTGTCCCTCAGACACCACAAGCCAAAATAAACTCCTCATTAAGCTGCTTCTGCCAGGGTGTTTTACATAGCAACAGGGAAATGATGGACAGTGGTGGCAATGCTTAAGACACAGAGCTGAAGAGTGTGAAGTTGTTCCTCGGCTCTCATGAACTGCTGTCAAAACACAAACCCTTTGCAGGAGGAAATAGCACGTTTGTCTTTTACAGGCTTTCTCCTTTTTGATATCACTAGAGCAGGGGGAAATGAGGCATTGCTCCTGTGGTAAACATACTTTCCTGAACTAATACTTTAACTTCACACTGAGTAGACTACTCAAGACACAAAGGATAGGAAAGTAGGCGTGGGAAGATGACTCAGTCAATAGAGTACTTTCTGACATGAATTAGGCCCTCTAGTGTTGTGTAAAAAGCCAGGCTTGGGGGTCACCTGCCAGTGATCCTCGTATGGGGGTAATCTCTGGAGCTGACTGGCCAGCAAATAGGCCTTATCTCAAAAAGTAAGGTAGACAGTGTAGACAGTGATCGAGGAAGACACTAGACATTAACTACTGCCTCTACACACATGTTCATAAAACATACACATGCGTGTGTCCACTCCCATACACAAAAACTTAAAACAAAATAGTACAGCTTGGTCATTCTGAAAATATGCAAATGGGCTAAATGACATACGTGTGTGCTTTGTGCCAAGTAAGAACCAGGTACCTTAGGATGTCATATGACCTGGGACATCAAACCCACTCCATGGCCCACACCAGACAGTACAAAATTCATATGCAGTCTTTGCCTAGAAGATACATCCTTGAAGTTGTAGTCAAAGTGCATTAGTAAAAGAGAAAGTCACAGGCATGATCAATACATGTTTCCTCGTATTGCTGTGACAATATGAGGCCAGGGAACCCTGTAATGTAAAATACTGTGGAGTCTGTAACCACTTGAAAATATTTGCTGCTTGATGAGCAGGTGTCACTCATGGCTCATTCTTGGCCCCTACAGTGCTGTCAGGTTCTGTATTCTGTGGGACAAACTCTGGGCTTTGTAACTAGTAGGAATTTGTAGAGTTAAACACTAGGGGTGGACTGGTCAGAGTTACCTATTCAGGTGGTGAGAATATAAACACATGGTGCCCATGTTAACCTATCTGCCTGCATCACCATGCATCATGCACCTCCCACCCATCATCTGTCTACTGTACCTATCTATCTCATATATGTGTGTATGAATGTATGCATGCATGCATGCATGTATGTATGTGTATATATGCATATATGTGTATGCATGTGTGTATGTATGCATTCATGCATGTTTGTATGTATGTATGCATGTGTGTATGTATGTGTATATGTACGCATGTATGTGTATGTATGTGTGTATGCATGTATGTGTGTATGTATGCATGTATATGTGTATGTTTGCATTATGCATGCATGTATGTGTATGCATGTATGTATATGCATATGTATGTGCATGTGTGTATGCATGCATGCATGTATGTGTGCATGTATGTATATGTGTGGATGTATCTATATTGTAAACAGACTTGGCATCTGCATGGCCAAGTTTTGCTTACCTCACCTGAGCTTCTAGCTTATAACCTTCTTCAGCCTTTGCTCTCTAAAGAAGGAAGGAGGGAGGGATGAACCCCAGAAGCCTGTGCTGGGCTAAGGACCTGTTGCCTACAGTGTCAATTTCTCGTCAACTTGGGGAAAGAGTGAAAGCAGGCTCCAAAAACACAGTAGTCAGAATCACAGCAATACACTCAGGGTCATTTTTCCAAGTAGAAGGTAGAGAGGTGACAAAGGAAGTGAAAGAGACAAAGCCAGAAATTGCTGCTGCTAAAGAGATAGGAGATGCATTTGCAACAATTTTCTGGGTCATCCCTGGGCATCTCTGTCGTGTTTTCTTATCCCAGGTGGGAAACAGGTTTCTGAAGTATTGAAAATGATGGCCAGAGGTAAGACATTTTCCAACCATCTAACACAGTGTGCCCATTATCACAGGCCTTAGACCACCTCTATTCAGTCTCAAGATCCTGTGAATCCTGCCTGCCAGTGACCTCAGGGAGGAACATTTCCTTAGACATATCCCATGCTCACTGGCGGTGCCCTGTCCTCTGGCTTACCCAGAGGACCTGTGTGAGTGAGTCACAACTGAAAGGCTGCTGTTAAGAAACAGTTTGAGACTGTGAAAGGTTCTCCCAGAGCATCAAAACCTCTTCTCTGCATCCCAACACTGAGGTTTTTCTGTGGCAATCTGGAAGGAAATCCACAGAAGAAACCCCACCCACCAAAGTCTCAATACTTGCCCAGCCATCCCAACCACCTGACCGTCAGATTCCCAGGGACACAGTTCCCACGGACGGTCTGTCCACTGAGTTAATCAATCTGGCCACAAAATTGTCTTCAAGAACTCTCCATCCCGCAGATTTTCCTGCACTTGGTGAAGCACGTTGGGGCTGACAGGGTCCAAACTGGCTGTGTTTTGTTTCTGCACAGAAGACTGGGGGAAAGGCACAAGCAAGCAGGAGGGAAGACGCCGTTGTTACACTTGCATCTGTTTAATTTCTCAGGAGGCTGCTATTAATAGACTGTACTTTTAGAAGAAGTAAATTAATTTTGCACAATGTTTAAGGAATATTGCCTATGCAGGATCAAATGAAGGGAAGGATCATTTTGCCAAAGGCAACTGTTATCGAGGCTCTGAAATTAATTGGATGCTTTAATTGAGGTAGATTACTTGCTAATCCTTGCTTGAATACAGTAATTCTCCTATTAAATTATCTTTGAATAATTACCTGGAATTTCTCAGCTGCGGGGACTGATGGCTATTTAATTGCACTGTGAGTCTGCTGTATAATTACTTAACAAGGTGTCCTGTAATAGTTTAATTCCCCTTTTACTGAAAAAAGGTGGGTGCTAAAGTTACTACAAATACCCCCTTTCATAAAAAAAATAAATAAATTGCTGTAAGGGTTTTTTCCCCTTCAAAGATTATTTATGATTTAAAAGTAAATTAAATTATTTCTAATTTTTTATTTATAATTCAGGTACTGGTGATGTTTTAGATGGAGCCAAGCCTCTCTGACCATTACACATTAGATAGCATTTCAAAGGACTGCAAAGTCATTTTTAATTTTCGCTTATCGTGAGCATCCCGTGTCTCATCATTAAGTATCCAGGAAACCACTTCTTTCTCTCCATTTTACTGCATGTTTTATCTAAGGTTTTCAAATTAAGTGTGTGTCCATGAAGTGAAGCATTAAATACCCCTAATATATGCCCATATGTCATATGGTGACGCTGTGACAGAAAATTAAATGGATTGTCTGGGATTGCTTGGCAGTCACTCTGTAAAGTCCATGGTGTCCACCAACACAACTTCCTTTGGCATTTAGCATATTGTCGTGGACATGGTTTGAGCTTCAGCAAATGCCAAAAAAGACCCACTGGACTTGGACAGGGTACATCACATTGCCTTGACAGCAGCCAGATCTAATGCAAAAGGGAAATGCTAAGGATGCTGACTGGGACCATCTTTCTTCATGTCCTTGGGGATAAACTGGGCAAACTGCTGAAGGCCTGATAGTACACACCTGGAACTGGAGCACTCTGCAGGCTGAGACAGGAGGATGGCAAGTTTGAGTGGGCCTGGGCTATATAGTAGAACACTACCCACCCTCCAAAAAGGAAGGGGAGGGGAGGGAGAAGCAAGGGGAAAAAAGGGAGGGAGGGAGGAGGGAAGCAGGATATTACACAAGAAGAATCGCATCCATTGGAAGAGCAACTATAAAAGAAAGTTAATTTCCACAAACCACTGATGTTCCTACATGGGAACCATTGGCCCTAGAATGGTATAGCATTTTGTCTATAGCCTAAAAGCCAGTGTGACTGCCTGTGACTCTTCCTATATTTGTTAGACTTTTCTAGAGGAACAAACAGCACATTCGTACATGCCAAACCCACTCAAGTAGTCATCCTGCTGACACACCGTGGCGATCCAGCGAAGGTATAGAGAAGGCTAGCCTCTGCTCACTCCATGCATTCCAGTAATTAACTTTTTTCTTAATTACTTCTGTTAAGCAAACAATAAAAATGGTGAAAGCTTCTGTTTGACATTAAAAACTTATATTTGTTTGAGGAATAATTGTAGGTTAATGCCTTGATTGTTTTTTCATTAAGGAAATATGTTATGTCTTTCATGCATAAATATAGTATCAATGTTTTTTAAAGCTCTTAATTTCATTTATTTAAAATAGATCTTTGTTCTCATAATCAGTGGGTGTGGTTGTCTAATGCAACTGTGTGTGTGACTTCAGAATCAACTATGTTCATTGTTAAAAATAGAAGCAGCCCTTTTGTAACATGAATAGTCTGGTTATTAAGAAGGGACTTCATTTTCTCATGTGGCTTTTCCTCAACTGGGACCATCTATCTCAGAAATAATTATCTAGGAAGTATACTTTTTTCCCAACCCTTACATCCGTTCACCCCTAAAATAAAATAAAACAAAATTTCTTCATGCTGTTCCAAAGAAATAAAAAAAACATCTCTGTCCCTTGTCTCAGTAAAGGATCTTCTGCCAGAAGACAAATGTCAGATTGAATGGACAAGACAAAATAGACACATCTTCATCAGGAGCAAGCCACTCTGTCCTGCAGTGCTGGCTGTGTACAGTAGAGTGGCTCTCTGTTCAGTGACAGATCGATTCTTCATTGGGATTCACATTTTGCCCATCAATGAGAGACCACAATTAGGTCAAACCTTGATCAATCTTCCTGCCAACAGACCTGGAATCACATTTGAAGGCTCATCTGAGTTCACATTCTTCTTTTATCCTAACACAAAAGCTGGGACCACGGTGTCACTGAAGCTTCCTTGAAATTGTTTGTGTTTCACTGCTGATGTGAGATGTGCCAATTCTCTCATTCCACAAACTAGATGGGCTTTCCCCCCACTCCCATCTACAGAGAATTCTGTAACCTTCTATGGCCTTCTTCTCTCATCAGTGGATCTGGGCTTTAGGCTGTAATGAATAGTCACTAAACTTGATCGTACTTGATGATAAATAGGGAGCTGCTTAAGACGACATTTTCCTGGGACCTGCCTATAGGATTCTGGGTCAGTTGGTTTCGGTTGGATATCAGCATTCTTCCCAAGGTCACCAGAGCACACGTACGTGACCATGACTTTAGGTGCAGTCTGATATATCAAATTCTAAACTCCCAAACGAGCTCAGGAATCCTAAAGCTGCAAGTTCTGAGGCCCAAACTGAATTATGCATAAGCTGGCCAACCAAGCAATGCAGATTTCATGTACACATAGAGACATATGGCTAAAATAAGATTAAACAGCGAATATCTGTTACGCATGTTTAAGTTCAGGAAAGCCTTATTTTAAAGACTTTCAAAGTATTAATTCATTAAGACTCAAACCATATTCGCAAAAAGTAATATATTGATGTCATGAGTGCGGAAGCTGAGCCACAGAGAAACAAAGTCATTGGTTCAACACTGGCCAATGGGGTGTGATGAAGAGGGGACCTTGGCAAGGCCATCAAGATGAAGAAAGTACAGGCCTAGAGAAGAAGTTAACAAATCTGCCTGTTGCTGAATTCTCACTGAAGACTAGCAAGGTCCTGACTTCTCGCTTACTATGGCACAGTTGTGTCTTGTACTGTGATTTTCTTATCCCTTCATCTGAGGGCAAATCTTCATGATCTTGGCCTTTAAGAGGAGCATCACTTTGAACATGAACCTGCCGTTGTCCTCTCAACATATCAAGCTTAGTTCTAGAAGCCACACCAGAAAGACAGATACTGCCTGACCTAATTTATGTGTTCTATCTGAGACAGGCAAACTCACAGAAGTACAGAATCATGTACTGGATCCCAGAGGCCAGAGGATGGGGCAGATGCAGAAAAGAAATACAGAGAGCCAAGCCTATGATTTGAGTGACACGGAAGGAGAAAGCTGATCATCTCCCTCAAAAGATGTTATGTACATGTGAGAACATGTCATAGTGAAACACAATATTAATATCATTAACATATGCTAATGAAAATATAAAGAATTATTCCTTCTCAGAACATTCCTGTTAAAATAGATAAAAATAAAACTTAGGAAGCACTTAAATCTACTTACAAAAATTTGTAAAAATTTGACCTATTATACAAATTATTGTATGTCTATGATAGTCCTGTAGATTGGCGGTTAAAAGAAAACAAAATTTCTAAACAAGAGAAGGAAGAGGAAGGAAGGAAATAGGAAGGGAAGGGAAGGGAAGGGAAGGGAAGGGAAGGGAAGGGAAGGGAAGGGAAGGGAAGGGAAGGGAAGGGAAGGGAAGGAAAGGGGGGTTCTGTAATCCCAGGCAGGAAACAGGTTTCCAGAGCTTGTACAGTCAGGACTCCATACTTTAATGTAGGCTGAATCAGGCTGGTTTCGTAATTCTTCAAGTTTCTGTTCTCTTCACCCACAGTAAGGAGGCTGCTATACTCTGGTACTTAGAGTGCAGAGTTATGTTGAGGATTAAGCAACAGTATTCTATAAAGCTTGACCAAGTGCCTATCATACAGCCAGGACCCAATAAGTAAAAGCAGAAACAGCCAAGAAGTGTTTGTTTTAAGGGGACTTTTCACAGGGTAGAGAGTCATCATCCATGAATCCTGAGTGACTTAACACTAGAAAGAGGGTACTCTCTAGCGGCCTTCTCGTTTCTCCATCTTGGTCAGCCTCAATATTATCTACCCTGAATTCCCCGTTCCCTTTCTCAAACTAGATATCCAAAGAGATCTACCTAACAGAACAACCTAAGTCAATAAAGTCTCTTGTTTCTTGTGAGGTTGTTGAACATACATACATCCTCACAATAATCTGACAGGCAGATGAAGCGCTGAGGGATTAGGTCAGAAAACTCACTCACTTCCCGCTGGGAAGAGTGTCTAGTGTTTGGGAGAAATTTGTGTTGGTTTTTGTATCCTCTGACTTCAGTTTGGGTTGCCTCAAACGTAGTCCTTCTCACTTCTCCTCAGTCACTACCACTTTATATCAGAACTTACCTCACTTGAGATACCCAACATCTGACTTCTAAGGACACATGTGGAGTCCATGGAGACTTAGGCCCTGTCCTCCAGACAGTCTCACAGTCCTTATGCCCTCTTAGCATAGACGTCTGGGATCATTTGATCACATCCTCTTTCCATGCTATGTAATGTGTCTTTGCTCCAGGTGATGAGCATTGGCAGCGCTTCCTTCCCGTCAGCTCTGGCCATGTTGAAGCAGAACCATCAGATAGATTCCCATCACCAAGGCTTGAGTAGGAACTGCACCACTGCCATCCACGGAGCCCTACTGAGAACATTCTATCAGTGGTCTCTAAGAATGCCTTTCTCTCCAGTGTCTGGACACTATTGTCTTACCTTCTTTTGAAACCCACTTGGGAATTCACAGCTAATGGAGCTGAAGAACTGCCTCTGCCCCACAAAGAACAGTTTCATGGTGGTCTAGGTTTATGTTAGAAGGCAAAGGAGGAGGAGGAAGAGGAGGGGGAGGACAAAGAGGCAGACAGAAAGAGAGGGAAGAGGAGAAGGGGGAGAGGAGAAGAGGGAGAGGAGGAGGAAGGGGAGAGGAGGAGTGGGGACAGGAGGAGGGGAGAGGAACAAGAGGGAGAGGAGGAGAGGAAAAGAGGAGGAACAGGAGGAGGGGGAGGAGGAAGGGAAGGAGGAGAAGGAGGAAGAGGGGGAGGATGAAGGGAAGGAGGAGAAAGAGGAAGAGGAGGAGGAGGAAGAGGGGGAGGATGAAGGGAAGGAAGAGAAAGAGGAGGAGGAGGAGGAGGAGGAGGAAGAAGAAGAAGAAGAAGAAGAAGAAGAAGAAGAAGAAGAAGAAGAAGAAGAAGAAGAAGAAGAAGAAGAAGAAGAAGAAGAGATCTGCAATGTTACTACTATATAGGAGTCCCAATAACAGATTTCCTTCCTGTGTTTCCCAACTAAACAGCCAGTCAAAAAGAAGTCAAAAAGATACAGGTGCTGCTGAGGGGTGCTGGAGCAGCTGGGGACAGAGCTGATCTGCAGTCAACCGACCACAGATCGGTGTGCTTTCTTTCCCATAGAGCACAGCTTCAACAGGAAATTATCCAGGGCCTGCTCATGGCTGCCTTGGAGCCAGCCAGGTGAGGCAGGAGCACCGGTGCTGTAGGACAGCAGATCCAGTCTGCCCTTTGTGTCACCCAGTCCTATCCTGCTTTCGCCCCTTTGTGTGTTTTTAATGGGGATAAGTGTGAGGCACATGGAGCGCAATCACATTGTGGTCTTAAAAGGATCTCTGATGACAGAAAATATGTCAATTTATTATTTCCCCTGGGACAGAGAAAAAAGTACAAAGGTTCAATGGGCGAGGAAGATAATGCTCGTTTGCTGTATAACAGTTTTCCAACAAAGGATTTTAAGGTGATTTTCCTTTAAAAAGAAAAAGAAAAAGAAAAAACTTTAGTCCCATTTGTAGGTGGGGATACAAGAAGATTTGTAGTGACTAAAACATCCTGGCGGTGGCCCCTGCATAGAGCCAGCACAAGCATCTGTGGTCCTTTCCCAGCTTTTTCTCTCCCTCTACTGGAATTTGGTTCTTCACAGCAGAGTTACATACAGTAAAAGCAAGCACTGTCCTATTGTCCCTGGTATCCCACATACCAGAACCACAATTCCATCAAATCTTCAACCTAAAGGCTCCATCTGTGATCAGAGCCATCTCCTGTCCCCACAGTTCCAGTTTCCTTGAATAGCAATTAGCCCAGTAGAGGCCGGCTGCTCCTGCATGGGGAAGACGCTGAGGAGCTGAGCCAGGAGGTGGTCACTTGTTATTTGTCACGAGGGTCATTGATAATGAATCAACAAAGCATTGACAATGGTTTTCTTGTAAACCGAACAAACCTTATAAATGGTGTGTGGTCTCCCCTCCCCCATGAATTAGCTCCTTTGTCCTGAAATGTGTGGTTAGCCCAGATACTCATTCTGCTCGGCTGGAAGAGGGGCAGAGTCTGGGGAAGGCGCCCAGAATGCACAAGTCCACATTTTGCATTTTGGTTTTCTGTATCAGGGAATATCTCATGCGTACCATGGGAAGTTGTAAGAGGGAAAAAAAAACATAAGCAAAATCAGAAAACTTTCTGGACTCCTTTCTGGACTCTCGGGTGGTCTTTTTAGGGATCGGTTGCAATGTGCAAACAGGAAAGAAATTAAGAATGTAGAAACTGTTTCTTAAATGCTTTGTACAGCTACTTGACAACTGTCTGTTTTCTTAAAACCCTAAATAAGGAGGGCTGAGTATTTAGGAGGGTTCTGCCTGCTTTACACTTCCACACTTCGCGGAATGCCATTCTCCGCTGTTATGTAACAGTGGACGCTGCTGGGCAGCTGAATGAAAGGAACAGTGTCTTACAGCAAATGGGCAAACATTCACTGCTGGCGTCTTCTTTGGCTCCTGGGGCGGCAGTGGGGCGGGGTTGGGGAGGGGGCTTCTAAGTGAAGTTCTCCGTTGCCTAGAGCCAATACAAGCAACCTTATCTTGAAGATTCTGAGACGAAATGCCCAGAATTAAACAGAATGGATCTGCTGAGAAGCTTTGCAGAGCCTTGTATGCTCGGCAACCGCTGTCTGCCTCCATGAAAGCCAAGTAGCGATGGCACCATTTCTGACAGGTTGTCACCAGGTAGATGGTGTGTTGGAATGTGAGTCAGTTCAGAGAGACCGGTGCTGTGTGAAGAGGGAAGCAGGGCACCAAGCTCGACTCTGCGTGTGTGTGTGTGTGTGTGTGTGTGTGTGTGTGTGTGTGCGCGCGTGCTTATTGCACACCTCGCCTGTTCCGTGTACTCCACTTTGGTTATAATTTTATTTAATGGCAATCTTTAAATCAAAGTGTTAGAATGTGTCTTTCTCCTTTAAAAAAAATAATTGCTGAAATCATTGATGGCACATTAAAACAAGTCAGTGGTTAAGGTCACATAAACCGGTGTAATATGTATATTCGAGCCAGAATTATTTAGGGTCATTGTAGCCAGGGAGTTTTCAAATAAATTATTTGAATATAAAAGTAGATTATGTCTTTCCCCTGTGGCTGGCCAAATGTCTTTTCAACAAAGGGTAAAGTAAGAAGGCTATTTTTTTTTCGTGTGTAAAAGAGTGATCTTTTTAGTCACGGTTGGCTGCCTTTCAGGAAAGTCTCCATTTATAATGAGATATTTTGAACTCATCCAAACCAGAAAGTTTAATAAATTTATAGTACATTTTATATTTAAAAATATGACCATTTATTTCAGGAGACGAGAGCTCGAGAGAAGGGAGAACATATTAGTGATTGCTTGGATGTCTAGGCCGTCCTCTGGAGCTAATATCCACATTGGCCCATATCTAGAATAGTGGAAATAAGTTTATTAAGCAGCTCCTCCAATCTCAACTTACGTCTGCTTTAAAAGGACACTCACTATTCGGAGCCTAGTCCAGCCCTGAGACAGAGCCGCTGTGAAGATGCAGTAACAGAGGTTCTCATGGCCGTTTTATTCAAATTTTCTGACGTTGCCAGGTAGGGAGAGAGCAAAGGTGTTTCCCGTGTGGTTGTGGGTCATCCTTGAAGTAGATTGGTCCTATATGCAAATGTGTAAACATCAGCTTTCTCTTACTAATGCAATAAAAGGAGCAGTCCTGAGACAAGAAGCGCTCTCTCACTGGTAAAGAAATGTTTCTGGGAACTGGAAGTACATTTTGACATGATTATTAACATATGAAAACATGCTCATGCTACTCTCTAGTGTTTTAACACTCGAGACATTCAATTAGTTTTCTATTATACCCGATCTTTTCTTAACTCCTGGTTAAATATTTCTTTTGCAATTACAAGTAGAAAAAAAAAATCACAAGATACATCTTAACCTGGTATCAAAACTGAGTTCCATGGTGACTCATCTCCAATTTTATTTCTCTAATGACACATCACTTAGGTACGTGTGGATTTCCTTTGAGCCCCTAATTTTCTTTTTTAATTGTTCTATAGTAAAAGCTCTTCCCCCCCCAAATTAATTTGACTTTCTCAGATTTTTACAGTAAAGCATGTGTCATCTCTCTCTCTCTTGAAACTGACCATTCTTTTCAGAAGAAAAAAAAAAAGAGGGTTTTTTTTTTCTTTTGGCCTGGGGTGCTACACTGAAAAAAGTCACTCAGCTAAAATGAGTTACTTCATTTCCAAGTAAAAACAACGGTGTTTTCATGCCTGCACTTATTATTATTCTGAGAATGTACTAATTTGTTACATCCAAGATGACGGTTCGTTGGGTCTGTGAAAGGGGCAGTGTGCCAACTATCAAAGAGAAGTAACAAGGACTCCTTTCATGGGACAGAGAGCAGGGGCAGCTCTTGTGGGTATCAGGAGACACACTGCCAGCAGAGTCACCCCAATGTCAGGGTCTCCCAGTGTCGGGGTCTGAATCAAGCAAAACGATAATTTTACTGAGTGTCAGGGTGGGCAGCCTAAGGAGCAACTGGTCACTGCTTTAGCCCCAGCTGACGCGCCTCAAGGGTTGTTAATGCTTGCAGTGCATTACTACTTCAGCATTAAGCTTAGGTAATTGTCTACTTGCTCTGAGCTGCTTAATAGCAAAATGCAAGGGAGAGGGGCATTTTTTATAAAACAAAACTGCAAAATAGAATTGTATATCTATATGCTGTGGCGTCTCTGATTTCCCCCCCCCATGAAATTTGAATGACAATGACGCGCGATTCTATACCTTTATTCGGCTCTGAACCAGGGTGGTCTCGTCATTTCGTTTTGCGTGCACAACGCTGCCTAAGGTCATGAGTTGTAAATCGGAACATAAAAAGGCTGAAAATATATTCAGCACTTTGTAGTTTCCGAGCGCGCATTTAAGAGCTTCAATGAAGAGTCGGGACCTACATGGCAGATTTTCTGGTCCTGAGCAGTCCACTTGCGGATGTAGACAGTGGATCTGCACCCCGAATGCAGTACGCTTGGATAAGCCCTCTGCAGAGACGCATCCTGACCTGTTTTCTGTTATTGTAATGTTTTCCTTTGCTTTATGGCAAAATGCTCCCTCCTTTTTTTTTTTAAGGAATATAACACCAAAAAAATCTATTTAAAAAATAATTTCCATCTGCCTCAAATGATTTAATAAATGGAAAACACATTTGGACTAATGTATGGAATTCTATTTGGGGGGCATAAAAAAACTCCTGTCTGAGAACACTTAGTTTTTGCTCAGTATGCGTTTGTCAAATTTTCTTTTTAACGTACAGCTTCATTTCTGGCCGTTTTTAAAAGGGGGGGGGGGCATAGACTTTAAACGGTATTTAACTAGCAGCTGTTTAAAAATAATGGCCACGTTACTTTATCTGTGCCTTAGAATAGGTTGTACTTGACGACCTCTGTGGCTCAGGAGTCCTCCTCCAGCCTAAGTGTTCACATTTCCGGAGAAGCAAACAGTGTCTGCCTTTTGTGTTGCTCACGAGCTACAGATTTGATTTTCTTGACAGCTTACCTCAAGAATGATAGCTGTGTTTTCTGTTTAATTCAAAATGAGAGGAGACTGGCTAATCACCAGGAAGACAACTGAAAGTTGGGACTGCTTAAAAATTAAAAACACAAATACACGCCACCATGAGAGACTTTTAAACAAACTAGGTTACCAAGTCGGTAGCTAATTTTTGTCTTTCTAAAACGTTGGATTTTTAACCCCCGGAATAATTAAATATTTGTAATAAAGCAGTTAATTCAGGCAGTTTTATTGCTGTAATTTGCAAAAGTACATTTGAGCTGCTTTCTTTTCTGCCCATTGACGGAGGGACAAACATTTCTTTAATAAGACTACAGCACATTCTAATTTTGCTGCAAACGCTTAGATAAGGATCAGGCCCCCTCTGAGTCACTGGGCTGACCTATGACATCCAAAGTGCCCAGGCTCTTTGGCAAAAGAAGAGCTGAGATTCATTAATATGCACAGGACTTCCCAGCTCTGAAGGGCTCTGTGCTGTCTCTCAGATAGACTTTGTTTGTTGGAAATGAGAACTGCATTTTGGCAGCAGCCGACCAGAGCCCAGCTACTCAGCAGGCCCATTGCCGATGATGCAATCCTTCATTAACACTGCTTCTCTATTAGCGGGCTGTACAGGAGCCACATGCGATCGAGCATCTTCATTGAGGCGCTGTAGAAAAGCTTCACAGCACAACGCCTACCTCCGGGCCCTCGTCTCCGTTAGTTGCAACGATTAATGCTAGAAATAACCTTTTGCACTTTGCTCCATATAAAAATGCAATGCAAGAGCCCAAAAACTCTGACGGAACTCGGTCTCCCTGTTAGAGGAAGGGGGGGAAAACATTCACCTGGAAAGAGAGAAAAACATCTACTTAACACACAGCAGAAAAGTTATCAGGCCCAAAGGGCTCTTGGGTATGAAAGCGAATGAAAACCAGTTGCCATGCCAAGTGTGACTACCCCTGCTGCTCCTGTCTTAACCAGTAAGTTCCAGGTGTGTGTGCTGGGTGGGGGATGGGGACTTGAGACCGATCCCCAAGCCCAAGTTCATTTTTTTTTTTTTGTCCAAACTGTTTGTGTAATTCGGTGATTGGAGCCTGCGACAGCCCGGCATTAAGGTTTTCATCACAGAGTTGTGGCGCCAAGATAAGAATGTACTTAGATAAAATCAAATGGGTGGAGGAGGTGCTTCTATATAAACAGACATGCCCTTAAATAAGTCGGGGTTGGCTAAAAGTTTGTTCCACCATGCATCCTAACGTCGGCTTCTCTTTACCACCCCTTGGGCACCAGCCTGCTCTGCTCCCAACACTTTGACTACTCCTCGTTAATAGACCCCAAATTTCATCTGGAGTTCAGGAACATGAGGAGATAATGTTTCTTTCATCCATTCAGTGTCTTAATATGACAAAAGAGAATCTCTGTGGGGAGAGTACTAAGTTGAGCTCAATGTTCCTTCAGGTGTAGAGCAGAGAAGGCTTTTTCTTGAGCAGGCTAGAGGCTGCTCTGGTAGGACTATGCTCTTCACATTGAGTCCTTCAGGGAGGGTCTACTTCCCTTGGAATTGCTGACAGGTCCACATGGATCTCTCATAGTGATGTCACTAATTATTAGAATATCTACCGACTGCAAGTATTATAGAACATATATACTCCCTGCATACCCATTTTTGTTGTTAGAGGATTTGTTTTGATTTTCTGTGTATAAGGGCCCCATGTCCATATGTGCACCATCTACTTATATGGCCAGAAGAGGGCATCAGATCCCCTGGAACTGGAGTTACAGATCCCTGTAAGCTGATATGTGGGTGCTCAAAACCAAACCTAGGCCCCCTGCAAGAGCAGCAGTGCTCTTAACTACTGAGGCACGGCTCCAGCTCCCGGCATGTACTCTTGAACTGAGTAAAACTCCAGGAAGGAAGAAGTTGTCTGAGGAGTCACAAATTATTAGTAACTTGATTTGGCTTCTAATATAAACCTTCTTTGCCAGGCTTTTATTTATAGTCTACGATGAAAAGAAGCAAGATATATTTATTGAACAAATCTTGTAATTAGCCCATCCCCCAAGGTGTTTTTCATTTAGGAGTTCTGAACTGACTCCAAGGAAAGTTGAACAAGAATTATCTATCATGTCGATGTAAAGGCTTTGTTTAAGAGTAAGCAAGCCTAGGGGCTGAAGAGCTGTCTCAGCACTTAACGGCACTTGCTGCCCTACCAGAGGACCCGAGTTCAATTCCCAGCAACCACGTCAGGTGTCACCCAACCAGATCCAAGAGACCTGATGCCTCTTAGGGCATCTATACTTGTGTGCGCGCGCGCACACACACACACACACACACACACACACACACACACACACACACACACACTTAAAAGTAAGTATTTATAAAAAGTATATGAGAACATTGCTTAAAAGTTACCCATATTAGAATCTGGGTTTGCAAACTCCTCCAAGCTGAACCAGAGATGGTCAGAGCACAGTCCAGTCAAGACTCAGAAGATCAAACTATGACAGGTGCTTGTGATGTGGTGACCATCCTTTTGTTCATCGGAAGTGGGTAACAGGGCAGCATAGACTATGTGTACGAAACACTCAGTCTTCAAAAGGAAATCTTCACAATAGCACATGTTTGTATCCTTAAAAATCCACCAAATAAAAACTTTGAAGTCACCTGGCCAAGCTGAGACCCGCAGACATAAAAAGCCAATCCGTTCCCCATGGAGAGCAGCTTTTCAGACATGTTTGTCTTGATCTTCCTTTATTCTCTGTCCTCTGAGGTTTGGTCTGGCAGTGATAACAGGTGACAGTTTATATTTAAGAAGCTTTCGTACAACAAAAGTGTCATTGCATATGAAAAAAGAGCATTAGAGAATATTTAATAACTCAAGAAAATGTGGATCACTACAAGTTTATCTCCATTTGTCACGTTGGTTGGTTGTTGTTTGGGTGAACGTTGCTCAGGTGGCTGCACGTGTGTTTAACGTCGTGAGGGTTACCTGTCGTAGCAGAGGAACTCCGCAGAAGTGATTTAAGTTCAGGGTCTCTAGATATAAAGATGTGCACATAGGAGGGCTAGAGGTTGACGCTGGGGCTCCTTGGGGTCTAGCTCCCTTTCTTCTGTTGGGTTTTGGGGTCTAGCTCCCTTTCTTCTGTTGGGTTTTGGGGTCTAGCTCCCTTTCTTTGGTTGGGTTTGTTGTTTCTGCTGAGAAAGAATCATTGAGATCTGCAGCTTGCTGGGCTGCTGACCAGGGGCCCCAAAGACCAACCGGTCTCTGCCTCCCCAGTGCTGGGATTCTAAGCACATGCCACAATGCCTGTTTGTTCTGTTCTGTTCTGTTCTGTTCTGTTCTGCTTTAACATGGGTTCAGATCAAACTCAAATCCTCAAGCCTACATTTGCCAATCGAGCCATCTTCCTGAATCCCTAGCCTTGACTTGCTTGATTAGTGCTCCAGTGTCCGGATGTTAAGTGGCATTGTCCTCCTCAGACCACTGCAACTTACTTGCAGACAAACGCTATCCTCCTTTAGACCGTTTTCCTGTTATGGCTAAAATAAACTCCCACAATTTAGTATCACAGAAAAACAAAACCAAGCCACAGTGGTATATACCTGTGCTCCTACTCCAGAAGAAGCTGAGACAAGATCGCTGAAAAACAGAGATTTGAGACAAGCCTGGGTAGCATAGTGTATCAAAATTAGCAAAACAAAACCAAGAAACCATCCTAAATGTATTACCTTAGAGATCAGAATCAGAGATAGCTGGAAAGGTCTGCTGGGCCATTTTTCCCCTCTGGACGCTTTTGGGGAATCTTCTCCCTTCATCATCTCAGCCCCCAAGGCTCCATGCATCCTCCACTTGTGGTTCTTTCCTCTAATGTCAGAATCAGAAAGCAGCGTCTTCAAGGTCATTCCCATCCCTTAGTATGTGGCTTATTTTGCCTCCAGTGCTGTGATAAAGACCATGATTGCCTTGTGGAGGAAAGGAATTATCACTCACATGATTAGGGTGAATTATGACACTTCTATGTTATGCTACAGTCACTGGGGGACCCTACAGCGGGAGATGATGTGGAGGCCATGGAGGAGTATTGCGTACTGGATTGCTCTTTGTGGCTTGTTAAGCCTGCTTTCTTACAGCACCTAGATCTCCTGTGTATGGGTGACACTTCCCTGAATGGGATGAGCCATCCCACACCAGTCATTAATCAAGGAATGTCCTACAAACTTGTCTACAGGGACAGGACAGTGAGATCAGTGTCCCCTGTGGTTTATGGCCTTCTGTCCCGTTGTGTTCGTATGAACGTCCACTGTTCCTTTCTTGCCTCAGGGAATTTAAGCACCACTTGCAGTCACCTTGACAACTTGGAATATGAAAGCATCCATCACCGAGTCCTAGGCAACCGGATACTCATCCCTGTCCTTGCACGTTAGAGAAGCGTTGCTGTAAGGAAACTGACTGGGTGTGGCTAAATTTTGTAAATCTATTTATTCAGAGTGAATGTATATTCTAAAGTAATACCATGAAATAAAACACCAGTGTATTGTCATAATAAGTATTTATCTATTTTATACATCTTAACGTGTAGTGAATAGGCATGTTCAGATACTGTCTTGCAGAATACCTGTAGAAGTGAGCACACTGCTACATTTTCACATACTTCAGTGCAGTCTACAGTGATGGTGTTCCGTTTAGCCTTGAGCTCTTTGGAGTTGTTGCTAACATGACAAAGGGTGAAGGGCTCTGGTGGGATTGGGGATGGAGTACCTTCACCTTCCGGCTCTCTTGGAAGACCTGGCCTGCACCGCTGAAAGCAGTCAGAGCTTTTTGAATCAGACCATATTTAGCTCAAAGCATCCCAGTGTGAAAGCTTCTACTTGTCTTTAGAGAGACACAAACTCAGGCTAGTGAGATGGCTCAGTGAGCAGAGGTGCTTGCCTCCAAGCCTGGTGACCTAAGTTCAAGACCTGATACCCACATGGTGGAAGGAGAGAACTAACTCCTGCAAGTTGGCTCCTAGCCTTCACATCTGTACCATGCTCACACACACACATGCACACACACACACACACACACACACACACACACACACACACACATAAATAAATGCAATTTAAAATTTTTGAACAACACCAATCCAACCAGTTAAGCTATTCTCTGAAAACTGTAGATGGGTAACACATTATCGATACCTTACCTTATATCTCATACTAGTTTACAGGCCATGCTTACTTTTAATTATTAAAGCAAATGTGTACATGTGAGCAAGTCAAGCAAAAGCATAGTAAGTAACAGTGAAAACATAAAGAGATCGTGTGTTTTCATCAGGCAGTCCCTCTTTGTTTATGTGTATATCCATGCTGCACACACATAAATAAGTATGTGCAATCTATGATGTCGTATATAACAAATGCATACGCTTGACAAGTGAGGCACAGTCAACATTTGAAAGAGCAAATCTGAGCAAAGGTTTCTGAAACTCCCTAGAAATGATCTTCCAAGGGTCTTAATATACTTTCCACAAGTGTTCAAGCATATCATGATTAACTACACAGACACTAATGCCTGGGCCTGTTTGCCCAAACATCTCACACAGTCCTGTCACATGGTGATGTGTTGTGTGATGAAATGATCTTCACCACTGGGTTCTATGTAAACATGCTTTGATAATTCAAACTCTAAATACTTTATAGGAAGTTAATTTTAGGTAGGGCAGGATAGCTCTGTGCGTTTCATACCCCAGGATGGATCCAGTCAGTAGGATTGGGGACAGAAGAAGAATCGCTGGGATGGTGAGCTTGGGAAAGAGCTGTGCCTAATGACTTACCATCACCTGGAGAAGTGTATTAGAACAGCTCAGTTCTACAGTATTTCCCCAAGCTCAGACGTCAATCACAGTCTTCTGACTTAGCTATAATTGGGTAGTTCTGTCTCTCCCTCCCTACGTGTGAGAATATAGTACCTCAGAACCCAGCGTGTCATTTCCCTATACTTATGAGGTTGTTATTAATGACACTTGAGAAGATACAATGTGTGGGATGATGTGGTAGGGTCCTGAGCACACATGTTCCTGTGTTATTTCGGGCGGAACTTGGCCAGTATGTTGATATGTTCACAGTCACAGGGGCTTTCCAACTACTTTTAGGAATTTTTATGGGAGCTTTATTATGTCAGAGTATTTGATCAATAACTAATTTCATACCATCTTTCCTTCCCAGAGGATGAGGGAGGGGTGAGTCTAGACATGTTAAGCTTCTAAGCATGGCTTGATTTTTCTAATAGCCCCAACTTGAAGCTAACCAGAAGTCTACCAAAAATCACCTCCCTTAAACCAAACACATTTCTATCACAAGGAAACTCAAAAAAAGGACAATCCTAGCATCCCTAATACCCAAAGGATTAAGAGTTATGTGTCAAGACCTAGGGAGAAAGGTTATATATTTGTTATCATAGCTCAGTTGGGAATTAGGTCAAGTGGGGCATGCTGATGTCAGGGTCTGATTGGAAGTAACAATGATCACTCCAAAAGGAAGCACTTATCCATGGGTTTGCAGGCTATGCAATGGCCATCCATCCCCAACTAGAAATAAAAGGCATGTTCCTGCAGTTCCAGCCTCCTGTCTGAAAGAATCTGTTTGCATTGTAATACTGGATGCTCAAGAATGCCTGCCTGCCAAAGTTTAGAACAGAGACTGAAGGAACACCCATTCAGAGCCTGCCCCACATGTGACCCATACATATACAGCCACCCAATTAGATAAGATGGATGAAGCAAAGAAGTGCAGGCCGACAGGAACTGGATGTAGATCTCTCCTGAGAGACACAGCCAGAATACAGCAAATACAGAGGCGAATGCCAGCAGCAAACCACTGAACTGAGAACGGGACCCCCGTTGAAGGAATCAGAGAAAGGACTGAAAGAGCTTGAAGGGGCTCAAGACCCCATATGAACAACAATGCCAACCAACCAGAGCTTCCAGGGACTAAGCCACTACCTAAAGACTATACATGGACTGACCCTGGACTCTGACCTCATAGGTAGCAATGAATATCCTAGTAAGATCACCAGTGGAAGGGGAAGCCCTGGGTCCTGCTACGACTGAACCCCCAGTGAACGTGATTGTTGGGGGGAGGGCGGTAATGGGGGGAGGATGGGGAAGGGAACACCCATAAAGAAGGGGAGGGGGGAGGGGTTAGGGGGATGTTGGCCCAGAAACCGGGAAAGGGAATAACAATCGAAATGTAAAATAGAAATACTCAAGTTAATAAAGATGGAAAGCAAACAAACAAACAAACAAACAAACAAAGAAGAAGAATGCCTGCCTGCTAGAAGGGAAAGTGAGAGAGTACAGCTACTTGTAAGGTCAATGAGCTGCCACACCATAGCCCAGCAATCTTGCTACCAGGATGTTTGTTTGTTTGTTTGTTTGTTTGTTTGTTTGTTTTATAAAACAGGGTTTCTCTGTGTAACACTGGATGACCTGGAACTCACTCTGTTAACCAGGTTAGTGTTGAACTCAGAAGTCCACCAGCATCTGCCTCCTGAGTGCTGGGATTAAAGGCTTGTGCTACCACTGAGTCACTCACTATGAGGACTACAACCTAAGAAAATTCCCTAGAAAAGGAAATTGCCATAGTATTTGGATCTTCCTAACGACTTTGTTTCTAATTAGAAAGTTTAAAAGTAGCCTAACAGTAGGCATGATGAGAAGAATGACAGTTGACAGAAAACTAGAGGGCGGGTCTCAAGGTCACATGACTTTACAAGTCGGCCGGCCTATGCCTCCGAAAAAGTAAGACATAGAATCTTGCACACAGTGTGACTGACAGTTTCCCTCCCTCCTCCCTCCCCCTCTACCTACCCTTCTCCTGCCCATCTGCTCCTCTTCTTTTTGTTCAGCAAAGGGGAAGCTTCCAGTGGATATCAACCAGCCTTGGCATATAAAATTGCAGTAAGACGAGGTCTGTCTTCCATTATTGGGGCTAGACAAGGCAGCCCAGTTAGGGCAAAAGATCCCAAAGGCAGGCAACAGAGTCAGAGGCAGTCCCTACTCCAGCTGTTAGGACTCCCACAGGAAGACCAGGACACACAACTGTTCTATTTGTGGAGAAGGCCTAAGTCAGACCCATGCACACTCCCTGGTTGGTGGTTCAGTGACTGGCTAACTTAATGCATGACTTATTTCTTTTTCCCCCTTTCATTGAAAATAGATTATTTTCTCACACAATATATCCTGATATATCTGTTCCCTCTACTCCTCCCAATTCTTCCCCACCTCCCCTCAGGATCCACCCCCTTCCTGTTTCTTACTAGAAGAGGATTCTGAGAGGTAATAACCAAACATGAAAAATAAAATATAATAAGATAAAACAAAACCTATCACATCAAGGCTGGACAAAGCAACCCAGCAGAAAGAAAAGAACCCCAAGATCAGGAACAATAATTGGAGTCCCAATCATTTACAAACTGAAGGGTCCCATAAAAGCACTAAGCTTGAAAGCTGTGATACAGACCTGGTGCAGACCTATGTAGGCCCTGTGTTTGCTGCTTCAGTCTCTGTGGGCCCATAGGAGCCTTGCTCAGTTGATTCAGAGGACCTTCTTCTCCTGGTGTCCTCTGTCCAGTCTGGCTCATTCTGTATGCTATGAATTTGGCCCAGTTGGTAGAGTGTTTGCCTAGCGTGTTTGCCTAACATGCACAGAACCCTAGGCACAAACTAGGTATTGCAGCACACGCTTATCATCCCAGCATTCGTGAAATGGGTAGAGGCAGGAGGATCAAGGTCTCTGCCTCAAGAGAAAGAGGGGTGGGGAATAAGGAGATGGAGAAGAAAAGAGGAAGGAATGGCAGTTATCCCACTAAAGTTGTATCGAAAGCCTAGCAAGCGCAAGGCCCTGGGTTCAGTCCTCAGCTCAAAAAAAAAAAAAAAAAAAAAAAAAGTTGTATCGAAAGGAAGAGCACATAAATAAATGCATACATACATAAACACATAAATAAATACATATATAAACACATAAATAAATAAGTCTGCATGCATAGGAAAGCTTAGTCATGCTCTTCCTGTTATTTTAAAAATCTGACTCCTAATGAAACGGGGCTTTCTTATTTCAAGTGTTTCTCTTTCCTTTCTGAGTGTTCACGTAATAACCGTGTCCATGTCCTAAGTTACTCAGTCGGGTTCTCAGTAGTTAGCACCAGGCTATTCTGCACAAGCCTGGGGATACCGCAGCACTTTACCTGCTCCAGGCTGTGCAAGGCCAACAGCCCCACTTCACGCTTCTCGTTGCAAAGGCTAACATGTTCTAAGTCCCAATGGCTTCCATCTCTCTGCGACACGGTACTTAGCCAGTAACTCTCCCTTTTATAGACAGAATGGAGTTCAGAGAGATGTCATCCCTTACCGCTTTTAAAGTAATGTAATAGGAAACAAGTCAGACTAATAATATCCAGTGTCCAGTGTGTGGACAGGTGGCTGACATTACTGCTGCACGGGTCTCTTATTAAGCATCATTTTCTCCTCTCTAAGCTGCTGATGGTGTTAGAACAGTGGTGTCAAATGGCCATTTGAAGGTTTGGTCATCGTCTCTGTTCTGCAGACGAAGAAACAGACCCAGGAAGGGACACCAGCTCAAATAGCCAAGGTTGAAACACTGATTCCCTGTTTACTGTCTGATGAGGTCTATGTGCCAAATGTCGCATGGCCAATATCCCAAGCTCACAGTGCACACCAATCCTCAGCCAATAGTGTTCAAGTGAGTTGTGTGCACTCTAAAGCAATGGCGCTGTTTAGCTTGGAATGAATCACTAACCACTCGTGAAGACGTGCTTCCACCACACCACACTCTCTACAGCTAAAATACCACAAGAGACTTCAGCTCTCTCCTTTCCAGCTCCATAGGGACATGCTCAGGTGTCTTGATGACAGTTATTCCACTACGGTTGTATTGAGAGTTCTCACCAATGGGGTCTTGGGAGAACCTCTAAGAACGATAGTCAACTTCACTTTAATTTCTAGAAGTTTTGCTTTGTCCCCGCTGATGCCAGGCCTCTTCTGAATTATCGGTTTGACCAGGTTCATGGGGCTCAGGCCAGACTCCCAGGAGTATATTTTCTGACTCAGCCACATATGTTCATACATAGTCCTACGAATATTAGTTATACGTTATGAACGAGAGCACTCTGAGACCCAGAGTATTATCTTTCTGCCCTCCCACCTCATCTCCTGGTTGAAGTCTTTGCTTCTTTAAAACTTCACTTAGAAGTCACATTTTATATTGTCCATTATAGTGGCCATTTCCTCTCCTCTTAGTTGATAAAATAGGACACATAGAACAAAACCAGAATCTACTCGGACATCAGCCATAATAAATAAAAGGATCTGTGATTCATTGAAGAGAGAAGAGAAGGCAGGAGATCCCAGAACCTGACTAACAGCTGAAAATTAGCCAACAAAGAAATATGGAGGACATAATATTCAGTCTACACAAGGAAATGGACAAACATAACAGACAAGTGGAAAAACCAGGGGAATTGGGCAATAAAGAGATTGTTCTCAATGGTATAGAATAGATTAAGAAATCATGAAAATGATGCTTGCATTGGAGCACAAACCTAGATAATGGACAGGCAACGAAAATGCTGGTGGAGGACAAGGAGGGTCTGAGAGAGACATAGCCCACAGAGCTAGGAGAGTGAGAGGCATCAGCAGGGAATGGGGATGGAGAGAGACACCAGGGAAGTAGGAAAGGAAGTGAATGGTCTATGGCCAGCATTCAAGACCAGTGTTTCACATTGAAAACCTGTCCCTTCTCATGGACTGAGAGCATCCGTGCCCAGTTGTAAGATCTTGAATTTCTTGGGAAACATAAATAAGGTAGGTTTTCTTTTCCTTCTGGACTCTATAGCTACATCTCCAACATAGTTCCCCGTCACTCTTACGGGTACCATTCTGGTTTCTGTGTTCTGAAACCAAGCCTTGCTCCACCTACGGCCAAGTCTGTGTGAGAGAAGCTGAGATGGATAACACTATTTGGTCAGAACTTAATAACTGGCCTGTGGTTTCCTCTCTCCTGGCTCTGCTGCCTTGTGTTTAATTCCATTGTGTACTTCCTATGGAACAGACCCCTTTCCCTCATGAGACTCATTGAAAGAATTCTCCCTGAGTTGTTATGGCTTGAGCTTAGACTGCCATATTCTAGTTTTCCTGGGGCCCCACCATCTATGTCTGATATTAAGCATCACCAGGTACAAATTTAAAATCACTACACTCACCCCAGTAACAACTGACTCCTGTAACTGACACCACTTCCTCCTCTTCAGTTTCTCCCATTCGGCCACTGTGGAGTTTGGAGAACACAAATACTCTAAGTGTATGCAAAGCATCTCGCTCTCCCAGTTCGACTTTGAACCATGCATTCATTATTCAGTCACCTTTTGAGGAAGAGTTGGAACAGGAAAGAACTTGATTGAAAGGTTCCCAGCATCTGGCGACCCCTCCTTTACATTCTCACTTCAAACCCTGAGTTTTGATAGCCAAGAGAATTTCTCTTTTCTGAAGAAAAAGAAAAAAGAAAGAAAAGGAAAGGGAAAAAGAAGTTTCTTGATTTTTTTCCCCTTTACTAGATCTCTCTAACTTTAAAACTATTCATTATCTTAGGAGCCAGACGTTAATGTATTTAGGAAGATGTATCATTCGTCCATTTGAATTCACGAAGCTCTATTTCTCTGTATGGTATCTCCTTTATAAGGAATGGGGAGGTGGTAAGCAGAGGTGAGGACAGAGAGGAGGGGAAGACGCTGACAGGGTTGTAGAGGGTTGATTGAGCTGCAGCAGTTAGAGTACCTGTTTCCTTACATTAGCAGTAGTAATGTGTTCTCATAGTTACTCAAAAAACAGATTCCTAAGATTGTCACACACACACACACACACACACACACACACACACACACACACACACACACATAGTTGCCGATATAATAGATGTATTGCTTGGCATTACCGATCCTCTCTACAATGGGTACAAACATCAAAATTTCACATTGCTTTGGCTAAATATATACAATTATTTATCCGTTGAAAATGTAAAACTCTGACAGTTCAAATTATTGCATTTAATTTCTGGCGACTATTTCCATGAAAACTGAATACATCACAGGCCGCAGACCACTTTTCACCTAGATACTTCCCGCAAAAGGTAGTCACACCCGATGTTCTCATTTAGCCCTCTTCTTCAAGCCCACACCTGCCCCCTCACCCCCTTCTCCTTGGCTCACAGCATGGGAACAGCAGCTACAGCTTAGTGCATTTTGCTCGTGGAACGGTGCCAGAAAGCCGTTTGAAGGTGTTTTAAAAATGAAGACATCTGGCAGCTGGCAGGCTTGCAGTTCCTCTGCCAAAGACAAGTTGCAAGCTGCCGGGATTCTCAGCTGAAGGTCACGCCCCAGGTACAAGTGCAGTCCGATGGGCCTGGGGTATGGGGAAGCCACACACTGGGGAGTGGAAATCATTGACTCCATGGGGTCTGGGGTGGGGAGGGTGGGGTAGATCGGCCCAAAAGCAAGCTGCCCACCAGGTCACCACACCCCTTAAGGAAGTGATAGAAAAATGACTCAAACTCAGAAAACTGACAAGGCCACAACAGGCCAGGAGAAGACCTGGCTGGTAGACAAGAGAGATGCACAGGAGGGAATACAGAAGCAGTGTGTGGGACAAACAAGCTCTTGTCAGCCGAGAGCCCCAGGTTTCCCAACAGCAGTGGCCCATGTGGCTTCTGGGTTCACGGCTCTCCTTCTAACTCAGTTGGAATTAGGAAAGCCTTGAATCTTCTTCAGATGAGAGTCACTATATTATCAAAAGATGACATTGCTATCATAGACTTTATTCAAGGTTTAAAACCTTGTCTTGCAGTTGGGCATTACCAAATGCCCTGTGGCCGCTGGATACCTTCCTACCTACTAGTGTCTCTGATTTTACGACTGCATTAAACGGACCGATATCATTTCATTTTGCCTTGTTTCTTTGAAGTTTTGGACTTAACATGTGATGGAGATCAATGGCCATGGAGAGGAATTGCTTCCCGTGTCTCTCTCCAGAAGATCTGATCAGTCTTAAAGTGACAAAGGCCATATTGTACTAACAAGCCATGAGATTCACATTGATAAAGAGAGATTACATGACGGCTGTAGTAGATCTTGATCCCTTGTGCAAGGTTCCTTCTGCAGTCTTGTGGCTGATGCCAGCTCACGAGGAAGAAGGTAGTGGGGTATCATGGCAAATGGCTGATCCTTGACTCACCTCAGCTGGCCTGAGTCACTAGGCCCAGGCAGGTTAGGCCACACATGCCTATTGACTTCAAGGTTTGCTTTTGAAAGATAATTTACAGGAAGATTTGCATGCTGGGGGAAAAAGTCATTGCTGTTCTTGTTGCTGTTCTTTCTGAGACAGGATCTCACTCCGCAGCCCTAGCTGTCCTGGAACTCACTATGTAGACAACATAGACTAGACTGACCTTGAACTCACAGAGATGTGCCTGCCCCTGCTTCCCCTGTTCTGAGATTAAAGGTGTGTGCCATGACAGCTGGTTTCTAACTCTGTTTCAGAAGAACCTGAGAACAGGTTTCACTGCCACAGTAGCTCCAAGTGGCACAGAGAGTGGATGTTCAGGGCACACACACCCAGCCTCTCCCTGAGGCTGAAAGCAAACCAGCCCCTCTCTGCTTTCTCTCTGCCATCCAGGGAGATCAAAGAGGGAAGTATTTCCTGTGTCTTGGGTTCTGTCAAAGATGCAGAAATGAAAACAGACAGCAGGCAGGCTTTTCTTAAAGAAACCCTGTCCTCTGGGTCCCTTCTTCAAGCATGTGACTTTAAAGACTCTTTAAAAGGTTTCCAGGGATCATAGCTGGTGTTCTGAATCAGAACCAAGATCTACAGAAGCAGAGTCTCTGTAAGGATGTCCAGCGTGCGAGCATCCTCTGGCTTCCAGGGTTGGAGCAGCATTTAATATTAAGTTGCGTAACAGTGTCCTTTTGAGTTCATGAACTGACAATTAGTCAGTACTGGCTTTATGAGGTTTTTCACTGAATCTTAACTGTGAAAACTGAATACACGATCCATTTGGTTCTTAAGAAAACACTGTCAACACATGGCACGTGCTGGCACAGAGGACGTCTGGCAAGGATTTTGGTGGCCAGATGTTAAGTCAATGAGGCAGTAACTGCTTTCCTCCCAGGACCATGTATTTAGTAAAATTTCCCCCTGAGAAGAATTTCATAGTCTTCAAAATCATAGACTATTTGAGGTATCTACAAACTGGACTTCATACCATTTAAACAGAAGACTGGCTTAGAAATGACTATAGGAAGAGCAGGGGAGAAGGGAATCTGTGTAGGCCCTTTGGATACATGAGCAGGACCTGGAAGGGTATCTCTGTATGGAGTGTTGTACCCTAGAAAGTGGTCTGACAACCGATAATGAGAGCCATGTTGCTGGTTCTTTTTTTATTCACAGGATGCTCATCACTGGGCTAAAAGGAAGAAAACCTCAATTATAGGCAGCAAATACCATCTCCTGTAAGAAGTGTCAGAGGAGGTATATGTGTGTAAATACATATGTTGGGTAGGGGATTGTGGTGTATGTGTCCGTGCATGTTTGTGAGTGTATAGGAGTGGTATACATGTATATGGGTGTGTGTATGTTACATATATATATATATATATATGTATATGGGTATGGTGTATATATGTATGCACATGTATAGGGGATGTATTATGTGTGGGACTGTATTTGTGGTATATGTGTGTTTGTGCATATGTGTGTACTGGCAGTATAATTTCAGAGATTTTATTTATCCTTTTGAATATTCAATTAAAAAATAAAGTCAGTGTACTTTGAAAAGGTCACTAAACTGGGAGTGGTGGCACACACATGTAATCTCAGCTGGATGTAGTGACACACATGTAATCCAGCATGAAATGTAGTCACGGATCCAGAACCAGCCTGGGCCAAAAAACAAGATCTGGCCTCATGGATGGATGGATAGATAGACATACAGACAGACAGATAGACAGATGATGGATAGATAGAGATAATCTAGAGAACAGGGCAAATCATATTTTAACCATGAGACTACTCTATACCATCTCCAAAATATTCCCAGAGTACCATTGTGAATAAAGTGGCCCAACTCAGTTCTGAAAACAATTATAAACACATTTATCAGAAACACATTCTGTGGTTTTACTTAGACGCTGTTTTATACATTGTGAACCTGAATATATTTTTCATGTTGATATTAATCAGCAGATATAGCTATTCTGGAGAGTTGACAATGATAGCATATATGTTGTTATGTGATTGTTTTATGGCTTTTGTCTTGATAGTATATCTGTGGACTAAGGGACAAGGAAAGAATTACTGTGTCAGTTTTATGGTTCAGGAATAATTGGCTCACTTAAGAGTGGCCAGCAGGACTAAGGTTGTAGCTTGTAGTACAGGGTTATCATGCATGTGCAAGGTCTGGGACTCTAGCCCAGAACAGCAAAGCAAGAAAACAAAGTGAACTACAAACAAGTGAGAATCACAGACACTTTGCTCAGAGCAAAACAAATGTTCTGCTCTGCATGCCATTCCACAAGACTGATGCTAAAATAGGTGAGTGAGCCGAGGTAACATTGCATAAGGTTTAATTTTAAACTGGGGTTGTTTATTCCCTTGGTGCACACACCACATGCCATGGTAGGTACTGGCTACTGTAGAGGGTTCAGTTGTCATGCTTGCAGGCTAAGATGACTGACATTAAATGAACTAGCTCCCTTGCATCTATTCCAGAGCACCAGTGTGTTGAGGCCTTGAGTCAGACTGTCCTACCCTCAGATAGCCACACACCTGCCTCCTCTGGGTCTTTATTCTTCACTCGGGGCCATCTTTTCCGTAGAAAGATATGTAAATATAAAACCAGAAAGGGACTGTTCTGGTTTGAGGATAGAATGAAAGCATTTTAAAAATACACTCAGAAAAGAAATAGTCAAGGAAGTGATGAAGAAAACAACAAACAAGGCACCAGGAGCAAGAGGATGAGTACTAAAAATGGGAGAAAAAGGAAACCAAAAAAATCCATGAATACGGATATACATGGTCATGAATGTTCGCAATTTATATGTCAGTGTGTATATGTGCTTGCGTGCGTGTGTGCGTGCATGCATGCGTGGGAGACAGAGAGTGAGAGAGAGAGAGAGACAGAGAGACAGAGAGACAGAGAGAGACAGAGAGACAGAGACAGTGAGAGAGAGACAGACAGACAGACAGAGACACAGAGACACACAGAGAAACAGAAACACAGAGACAGAGATAGAGAGACAGAGACACACAGAGAGAGACAGAGACAGAGAGACAGAGACAGAGAGACAGAGACAGAGGGACAGAGAGAGAGAGAGAGAGAGAGAGAGAGAGAGAGAGAGAAAGAGAGAGGCTTGCTTGTGTGGAGGTGAGGTGACAACTTGCAAGAGTTGCTTTTCTCTTTCCATGTAGCTCTGGGAGTGAAACTCAAGCTACCAGCCTTGGCAATGTAATGATAAATAAAAACATAGAAGCCAGTTCTTGAATTAATCTAAGAGTGAGGCTTGCCTATAAAAAGGACAGGAATAAAATACTGTCTAGAACATTCTAAAACATCAGGGTCTATCAAGAAATCAACGAGCCCAGTACAAGAGGGCAGACATACAAGCAAGTAGAGAAAAATAAGTAAGTAGACAAGCCATGGCCATCACACTCACACACTCACGGTAGCTGTGATTTCCTGAACAGGGACAAGTCAACAGAGTCAGCCAGCATTCCAGAAGGCGACCCTCCTTGCAATCAGGGCTTACGAAATCAAAATGGGCAGTGCATATTGAGAATGTCTGCAGGGAGTTGAGGATTGATATGAGCAAGATACATTGTATCCATGAGTGAAACTGTCAAAGATAAATAAAAGATACAAAATAAATAAATAGAACAGAGACAACATAATGAATGAAATGGAGTGAACAATCCAGAGGGTTAAGGCACAGCCTAAAGATTGCATGACCAATTATTTAAAAACATGACATTGGGGTTGGGGATTTAGCTCAATGGTAGAGCGCTTGCCTAGGAAGCGCAAGGCCCTGGGTTCGGTCCCCAGCTCCGAAAAAAAGAAAAAGGAAAAAAAAATAAATAAAAAAAAAATAAAAACATGACATTAAACCTTATGTTTGAGGACTATAAAAATGCATGCACAAAGCTAAAGTATCAAGCTTCATTGATGGGGAGAGAATATTTGTAGGTCGCAGTAGACAAATGTTGTGTACATCACATAACTAACAAGTACAAACCACACAATAACAATAAGCAAAAGTAAAAAAAGAAATAAACAAGAACCAAATAATGGTTACTTAAGAAGTGAAAATGTGTTTAAAGAAGTAGATTTGGGTAGGTAGGAAGGTTAATATGATCTGGGAGGAGCTGAAGAAGAGGAAACCATGATCAGAAAATAGTGTATGAAAAAAATCTGAAGTTTAAAAAAAGAAAATGTAAAAATAAAATATGTAAACAAAAACAAAAAGAAGCAAACCTTGAAGGATAAAACTGTTTCCAGACACGGGATTTTTAACAATAAGTTAACACATTTTTGTTGGCAATTTTGTTCACATATATAAAGAATTCTGATTAGTATAACATTCCACCTTCTATCATGTCCCTCCCTCTCCAACCCTTCCACCCTCCCCTAACCCTTCCCCCCTTCCCTATGTCTTCCTCCCACCCCTGTCCCTTCCTCCCACCCCTGTCCCTTCCTCCCACCCCTGTCCCTCCTTCCCACCCCTGCTGTCCCTCCCTCCTTTCTCCTACATGCCCTTTGCCTCCATTCATTCTTTGTGTTTTCTTGTGTGACCACTGACTTTAAGCAGGACTGTTCTTGTGATCATTGGTTTGGAACTGTCCAATGGAGTGTGCTGTGCTTCTCGGTATGTACACAAATGAACACAACAGTCATGAGATCCTTTTGTGGTTTATATCCTGCTCAGGTCCAGAGTAGATAGAGATGTGAGGAAGGGAATTCTTAGGCCCTTCCAACCTGTGCCTCCATCTGTGCTGCCTATAGTGGGCCCTGCAGGCTGCCTCCTGGGCTCCCACCCCAGACCTTTACCTTTCTCAGGGTGCCCTCGCCTGAGGGGCCCACAGGTCTCCAGTAGGCCAGTGCATGCTCAGCTCTGGATCTCAGCCCCACGTCTTGCAGATAGTGACTGGACAGAATATCCAGGATGGACAAGAAGTATCCAGGAAACTTTTGCTGAAAGCTTTTTTTAAAGTTCTTCATTCTCATGGAAAATATAATAATCCCACCAAAGTTACTTTCTCAGAGCCAAGCTCTGTCTGAGAACCTTAAGAACGTGGTTCTCCACCTCTTGCACTTCTGAAACTCCTGCCTGGCTTCATAGCATCAGTATCATGTGGTACTCTGGGTACTGGGAGCCACTGACCACTGAGGAGACAAAACCATCTACAAATGAGTGAACTGAGAGTGATGGCACAGAGTGGACGGAGATGGACAGACAGACAGATGAACAGGACCAAACACTCAGGAGATGCTCCCCAGAAGGGATCATGGGAGCATGTCCATGTTGATGGGGAGGGAGAAAGCCATGTTGATACATAGAAGAAAAACAGCAGAGAAAGAGAGAAGATGGCACAAAGACCTGGCCAGGGTGTGCCTAGAACGTTCTAGTGTGGGCTGGTGAGATGGCTCAGTGGTTAAGAGCACTGACTGCTCTTCCTGAGGTCCTGAGTTCAAATCCCAGCAACCACATGGTGACTCACAACCATCCGAAGTGAGATCCGATGCCCCATTCTGGTGTGTCTGAAGACATCGACAGTGTACTCACATACATAAAATAAATAAATCTTTAAAAAAGAAAAGAAAAGAAAAGAAAAGAAAGTTCTAGTGTGAGAAGGAGCAGGGTAAAGCAAGAAACTTCCAAGTAGGGGTTCAGCTGGGAAAGATGATGGGAGCTTGGCTGTGTAAGACCTTTTGGCATGGTCAAGAGTGATGCTTTGTTCTGAAGGAAATAAAGAGTCACTGGAAAGATCAGGGAGGTGCCATGGTCCTGGTTTCATTAAATGACTCTAGCCAACACACTGTCTAGACTGTCCACGAGCAAGGGTAGCCTTCAGAGCAGGCTCCCACTAAGTTAGGAAGATAACCACTGAGCAAGAGTCAGGCTGACTAAAGTCAATCCCCTGGGCATGGTAGAGCTTACTTGTAATCTCAGCTCTTGGGAAGTAGATGTAAAAGGATTAGGAGTTCAAGGTCTTCTGTGGCCACGTAAAGAGTTAGAGGCCAGCCTGGGCTATATGAGACTCTGCCTCAACCAAGTAATTAAAATTTTGAAAAGAATAGCTCCAGTAACTACCTAGCAATGACAGCTGTGGTTACTGCCCTTTCATCATGACAATAAGGGACAGTGTTGCTGGTGATGGACAGGGAGGCTGAAGGAGCTAACAGAGACCTGAGGTGAGTCAGCTTGGACCCAGCACTTGGGAGACTGAGGCCGGGGGAATGATAGGATGGAAACACCCTAGACTACATAATCAGAACTTGTCAAAACCGAAAACCTAACAAAACGAAAGCAAAACAGTGTCTAATCTTCAGTCACCTCATATGTTCCCCTGAGCCTGTTTTTTCTCTCTCACACGGCAGAATTTGGGTTGAAGAGAGAAGCTTGTTTTGCTCTGATCTGTCTCTGCTCCTTCAAACGGCACCTAAAACCCAGCATTTAACCCACTAAGTGTCTTTTAAATGCATCGCTCTTGCTGATGAAAATATGAAGCTCCAGGGTTGGCAAGTCACCCCCTGACAGCTGAAGCTGTCCTTGCTACATTTGAACCTGACTCTTGCGCTCTCCAGGACTGGGACGTTCCAGGGGTGGATAACCTGGGCTCCAAAACACACTCAACTCTGAGCACAGCGTTAGAGAACCATGGTGATGATTGAGGGCTGGAGTGAGGAAGAAGACGGTGTGTTCCCTGCTTTTCTTTCTCCTAAATCATTGTTGACACTCTTCAGTCTGTTGAGAAACTTACATCTGGGTAGTTAAAGCGGTGATTCTATAATGAAAACCTTGAAGTCCTCTTAAACAATCCAAAAACTTAGTCATCCAGTGGACAATATGAACAACAATGAAACACTTGAGAATTGCCTCTGTGCCGACCTCCCTCCCACTGCAGGCTCTCTCACTGTGATTTTCAAGGACTCTCCCCATTGAAAACATGCCAATATGATTCCTTGAGGTAAAAAGTTAAGTATAACTGTAGCATTACTTTTAGAAATTTTCATGATGATAGAACTTTTTATACAATTAAAAATGACCTTGAATCTCCTAGTCCTGTGTTTCATACAAATTTGCTCGCATGAGACTGAAAGGTTATGACCTCTGGAGCACTTGTCCTCCGCTGTTTTGACTGTCACTACACTGTGGTGATGCTCTGTCTTTGCATAAAACTACTGTGACATCCATACACTCACTTCTTGTTTCATGTGAAAAAAATATAAATAAGTGGGAATTTTTGTCCAAAATAAGAGAACCAACCTAGACATGGTGGTCACCACTGTCATCCCTGTACTGTGGAGCCTGAGGAATCAGGGTCATATGTTGACACCAGCCTCGGTGACAAAGCAAGGTCCTGTTTCAAAAGAAACAACAGAGAAATAAGCAAAGGAGTAAGAAGAACACCAAAGTTACATATAGTGATTTTTATAGTATAGTACAGTATAGTATGATATAGTATAGGATATATATATGGTATGTATAGTGACATATACATACACAGTTATAGAGAGTGACTCAATTTTGTAAGTCCTACAAACTTTTCACTAACTGGAATCCTAGGGACTTTTACATGGCCAGCGATTATGGCCACCAACGCTCCGATCGGCTGCTGAGTGACTACTCCAGGATTCCTAGAAAGGATGTTCAGAAAGGTTTGCAATTGTTACTTGTTAGTATGAGCGTGTGCCCGTGGACCCACGAATGCTGCGACTTGTGCAGTTCAGAGGACAACTTGTGGGGGTCCTGGGATTGAGCTGATTCATCTGGCTTAAGTGGCAAGAGTTTCTTCTTTCTAACTCATATCACTCAAGCATGCCTGAGTCAGCGCAATGCAGACTTACAACAAGTCCGTGCAGGGGGAGAACGCATCACTCCGAAGCAAGCACTGTGCCACCTAGCTGTATCACCAGCTCTGAAATTGTGCTCCTCCTCCTTCTCCTCTTCCTCCCCTCCTCCTCCTCCTCCCCTCCTCCTCTTCCTTTTCTTTTTCATATTCTTATCATCTGATCTAGAAATCACACCTTTAGAACATTACTCTCGATAAATAACCAAAAAGAAGGTAAATGCTCATAACATGTTCATTACAATCGTGTGCATGTAACCGTAGAAACGGAAGAAACATAGCTATCCAGCAATGGAGGAATATTTAAACAGGAACCTCTCCACTTCGTATGAGACTGTGCAATCATTAAATAGTATAACACACCGTCAAAACATATCCCACTGAGAAGTTGAGTCCTCACCAACTCAGCTACTCTTATGTTCATGGCACACGCATGATGCCACCAGAGCTTACGGGCACACATGACAAGTTGCATAGACGTTTGGGTTCCTGAGTTAATTACTAGTCCCTACCTAAGTGAGCACTAGCTGTGTTTTGTCACCATTTCTACCAGGTACGTAAGGTGGAGGCATTTCTTCATGGATGTGGCGTTCTGCCACCCTATTCAAATCATGGGGGAAAGCCTTTCCGGGAAGTTTGAGGTATCCCCGTGTCTCAGTGCATCTCTCTGCTATGGAAACGTGTTTTTTTTTTCAGCTTTGCAGCCCTGAGATGCATCCCGTGTATGAATGGAAGTCTTTGTGTCACAAAAGTAACTCATCAGCCTCTAATGCGGTGAAGAAGAAATGTTCATCTTCTAGGGTGCACACATGTAAGCCACCTCTTTAAAAATCAGCCCCCTTCAACAGCACTGAGTGCGTTTCTGTGTGGGATGCATCAATGTCCATTAATTGCACGAAGAAGGAGAGCCGAGATTCCAATGGCAAAATCTGAAAAAGTAGATATACAAAGGAAAAAGGGAGCATCTGTTCAATCCGCGCGGCGTTAGAATTTAATTTTACCTCTGCACTGCTTTTGTGGGGTTGCAGCGCTGGAGCACAGCGCCGTAAGCATGGCCGTGCAGTGTCAGCAGGTGCATGCCACCAAATTACTGCTTTTCATTTGCATATTCATCTGCTAAGAAGCATGTCATTATCATATCAAAGGGATACTAAGCAACATCTAGCTTGGAGAGATGTGGCATAGCTTCAATAGGAGCAATTAATGCAAGATGAGGACTCTCTGTCGTGTCTCCCAGGGCTTGCTGTAATCGGGCTGATTATTGGAGACCAATAAGACCAGGGCCCAGTTGGCACCAAACAGGGGAAGAACTGGAAAGAGGCCGTTTGTCCTCTTCACTGTACACTTGACAGCAACAGGAAGCTCTGGTCACTCCAAAGAATGCTGTTCCTGTTACTCACGCTGCAACGATCTCCCATCTGTTTCTGTGGTTATAAAATGACCAAACTGCCTCTAAGTAGCTGTGTATTTAAAAAAAATATTAATCCAGGCTTCCAAGAACACATAAAGGAATAGGAAAGTGGTGTTAGAATCGAATTTGCGAAATGTTGGCACTTAGTAAATTCTATTAGCGTAAACTCCATCCTCCTCCTTCGTTGGAACACCTTATAGAAGCTGGGCTGTGTCAGACTCTGGGCATGCAGGTATGATGCCTTACCAGTCCCTGCTAACAGACAGATGCACAAAGATCTGTAAATCAGACTGAACGGATGGAACACTGACTTTTTAGTTGTTTGTGAGCTGAAGGAAACTCACCACATTTAAAACTGTCCTCTGGTTTCTCAAGGCTATCCGGTAGCATCCTTTCAGGAGCCAAAGTTTTCAGCTCTGTTCAGCTCATCTCCCCTTCCTCTTCCCGTGGTAATACAACAAGGTGCCACCTAGAACAAGTTCTTAAGGACTTGAATGAGAGAAATCTGAACAAATCTTCCGTTGCCCTGTTTGTCATAAGTTGTACTTTTAAAAAGCAGGAGCGTGTTTCCTTGGGCGTTTGAAATGAGGTGCTGTGTGTACATGCACTTCAGCTCCTTTAAGCCAGCAGATATGTGTGATCATTGATGGGCCAAATGCTTGTCTAGTACTGAGGAGGTTACTGTGAACAAACGACCCCCAGAGTTCATGACCACAAACGGGCCAGTGTGTAGGTAGTGTCCCCAGGCACATTCTGCCGGGTAGGAAGTGCAGGGAGGATGGTTATGTGAGCAGCTCACAATCCCCCATGACTCCAGGAGCCGATGTCCTCTTCTGACTTGGTGGCCACCAGTCATACACAAGCAGGCAAACTCAGAAAATAAAAATGCATAACTCTTAAAAGCAAACAAATGATCAAAAAGCCAAAATAAAAACAACAACGACAAAAAGACTTGTAAATCTTCAGTAAACTTGAAACCAAAACTTCAAGTAAGAGAGTATTTTAAATCAATGTGTAACCTTCCCAACACCTTCCCGGACCAATCAAGGCAGGCTAGCCCAGTTGCCAGCACTACCGCCAATCAATCACCTCACAACCTCAGGAGGACATTTTCAAAGGCGAGTGGTACAGAACACGGCAGATGTGGAAACGAGATGCAAAGGAGCTTATGTCTCCAGTGACCCAGTTGGGAAGTGGCTGGCTCTGATAGAACCTTAGGATTTTCCGTTTTCAAATAAGCATTTTGCTCAGTCACTGCTACCCAACAGCCAGTGGCCCACCCCAGTTGCCCTTTGCTACTGAACCTGACTATCAGAAGTTGGGTGGTTGTAATTTGTCATTCTGAGCCCAAAATCAATTTCCCCTCTGCTTCTCCATCACACTCGATGCTGAGTTGAGGGTTAGATAAAATTTATCATGGCGAAGGGTCAGGAATTTACACAAATGCCACAACTGTTATTTCTTTGCTTACGTTTTACCAAGCAGACTGATTTTTCTTCTAACACCCACAGACACAGACAAAACATACAGATGGTTATCTTTGCTTTTAAAGAAGCTGTCCTTGTGAGGTTTTGTTGCTGTGTGAGTTTCTATGGAATGATAACATATTGACTTCTACTCATTCCAAAGCGTATACATCAACACTACCAGAGTCCAGTGGCGTTGGGATATTTGGGAGACTGAGAAAACAGTAGCCATGTAGAAGAACTAACATGTTATAGCATGATTCAAAAAGCCAGAGACAATTTTTTATGTCCACCAAGAAGAGAAAAGCCATGAGTGCTAATCCCTGTATATAACTCGATAAGGAAAAAGAATTCATCGGGCATCAGAGTTACAGGGCGAGGGATCGTGGCAACAGCAATCATTCTTATCTAACTGATGAAATGGTTTTAGATATGCTGGTTAGCACGTGTGGCCCCCCCTTTAGTATCAGTGCTCTACGGTGCTTCATTAAATTGTTGGGGAAATCCAGTGTAATTTTCTGTGCAACAATTCGACTGTGGAGGGGACAAGAGAGGAGCATGTGAGCTGAAGGACTCATTATTGAGTCATAGCAAAATGTTCCATAATTTTTGCTTGAAAATAAACAACTGTGCATCACAGATGAGTATTTGTTTTCAGAGGGCTCTTTCTGTTAGAAAAGCGTGTCAGTTCCTTCCTCGTTGTTTCCACCCAGTGCACTGATAAGAAGTCTACATAAAAGCGGGTTTGATGGCAGAGGCACTGCTGCCTAAAATGAGAGCATTTGCTTCACACACAACTTTCCTCAACGCATCCAAACACCACAAAGACTGGTGATGAAGCTTCAGATGGCCCGCCTCTCTGTGTGAGCTGAGCAGGAGAGGGGATGCTTCAAACCCTATGTCATCGTCCATTTGGAAGCTGAGGATGTGCTTGGCTTTGCCAGAATCAAGGTCACGGTGTACAGAGTTACAATTTCATTTCAATGACAAATATTTATTAAGAAAGACTTTGAGAATAAGAGTTCAGTGTGAGAAATATGAGTGTGATATAAGGACTGGTTCCTGGGCTGGGGAGACAGCTTAGTGGGTAAAGGGCTTGCTTTGTAAGCTTAAAGGACTGAGTTTGGATCCCCAGTGTGCTGGTGGCCATCTTGTGACCCTGCACTGGAGAGATGGGGACAGAGATGGCCAGAGTTCACAGCCTACCTAACAGATGGGCTTGGTGAGAGATCCTGCCTCAGAAATAAGGCAGAGAGTGACTTGGGGATAGCCTGATGTCTACTTCTGACAGTCCTGGAAACACACACACACACACACACACACACACACACACACACACACACACACACAAACACATACCCACACCACATATACAAATGAATGCCAGACAGAATGTGTGTGTGTGTGTGTGTGTGTGTGTGTGTGTATACACATAAACATGTCCACATACCACACACACACCACTACACCACATGTACTGGATAGTTTGCTTTTTTCCCCCTTACAAGCTAAAGTCATCTGAGAAGAGGGAACCTCAATTATGAAAATGCCTGCATAGCATCAGGTTGTCCATAAGCCTGTAGGGCATTTTCTTCCGTAGCAATTGATAGTGAGGGCCCAGCTCACGGTGGGTGGTGCCATCTCTAGGCTGGTGGTCCTGGGTTCTATAACAAAGCAGGCTGAGCAAGCCATGATGAACAAGCCAGTAAGCAGCACCCTTCCATGGCTTCTGCATCAGCTCCTGCCTCCAGGTTCCTGTCCTGTTTGAATTCCTTGTCCTGGCTTCCTTCAGTGATGGGACTAGTGTGTGGAAGTATAAGACAGATAAACACTTTCCTCCCCAACTTTCTTTTTGGTTGTGGTGTTTCATCACAGCAATAGAAACCCTAACTAAGGCAATACACATATGCACACATATACCACATATATACATTATACATATAGGTACACATGCACCACAATACCACATACATATACAAACACACACACATACCGCTTACATACACACGTGCAATTGTCTTGTGGCTTCTCTTTCTGTGAAGGGACACTACAACCACAGCAACTCATGAAGGGAAGCATTTAATCGGGGCTGCCTTACAGTTCAGAGATTGAGTTCATTGTCATCATGATGGGAAACACAGCAGCATGCAGGCAGGCATGGTGCCAGAGAGGTAACTGAGAGTTCTATATCTAGATTGGCAGGCAGAAGAAAGAGAGAGTGACACTGGGCCTAGTTTGAGCTTCAGAAACCCTAAAGCCTGCTCCCTGAGTCACAGTTCTTCCAACAAGGCAGCACCTACTCTAACAAGGCCGCAGTGCCACTCCATATAAGACTATGGAAGCCATTTTCACTTAAACCACCACAACAGTGCATACAGCACATACATATAAAATGTGTATACACACACTAATACACACACATACACACATACACATGCTCATATACATACACTCATACACACACACACTCATTCACACACACATACTCATATACATACACTCATACACACACATACACACACTCATTCACACACACATATACATACTCATATACATACACTCATACACACACACATTCATTCACACTCACATACTCATATACATACACTCATTCACACACACATAAACATACACATACTCATATACATACACTCATACACACACACACTCATTCACACACACATAAACATACACATACTCATATACATACACTCATACACACATACACACACTCATTCACACACACATATACATACTCATATACATACACTCATACACACACTCATTCACACACACATTCACACACTCATATACACACACTCATACACATGCACACACACTCATACACACACATACATACACTCATACACACACACACACACACACACACACACACACACACACACACACACACTGGTTTCTGACCTGAAGATTTTATAGAGTTTTGTCAGAAACACAGAAATATGGAGACTCCATTCATAAATCCAAACTGGAATGCCTAACCTTTAGGTCATACATAGCACCAAACAAAACTGTAAACTTAAAACATTCTGAAATGATTTTGTGGTTGCTGCAACTTTTAAAATTTAGTATATGAAGTTGCATAAAGCCATTTTCATGCAAGTATATTATGAACTCTGAGCATACTTACCCTGTATTTGACTGTTTTGGAATTTGACCAGGTCAATTTTGAAGGTAAATTTTGTATTTGACAGTGCCCTGTCATCTGTCACAATGGCAACACATTGAGCATACCTGCATCTGTATGAAAGCTGAGGAGAAAGTGCCAGGAACTTAGGAAAGCTCCTGGGGTTGCACAGATTCACCTTGTCCAGCTTTCCTATGGGCAGTGAGGGAAGAGAAGGATTTGAGGACTTGTGAATGATGATAGTTTGGGGACCTGGTTGGCCAGCGCATGACTTCTGTTGGGTAAAGTACATAAGCATGAGGACCTGAGTCTGGGTCCCTGTCACTCCCTGTATGCCTGAAACCCTAGTACTGAAGGGACTGAGGGAAAAGAAACTGGCTGATCACTGGCCAGATGCTTTAGCCAATCAGTGAACTGCAGCCTCAGTGAGAGGCCCTGTCTCAACTAGAAGTCACCTGGGACTGGCACAAGATGGCTAAGTAAGGGAAGGTGCTTTCCCCTAAGCCTGGTAACCTGAGTGTGATCACTAGAACCCAGGGGTAGAAAGAGAGAAACGATACCCTTAAGTTGTCCTCCAGCCTCCTCACGTACACTGTGGCACTTGCCTGGCATCTCTCACACAGAACAATACGTAGAATTTTAAGTTAAAATTGAAAGTGGATAGATGTTGATGTTGACCTCTGTCTGCACATGTGTATACACAGGTTAGTGCACCACATACAAACATACAGAAATACATATACACAGAGATACACACACATGCGCGCACACACGAAGAGGATACCCATGCATCACTCCCTCCAGGGCCCAGGGGACATCATGGAAGATGAGACAGAAGGACTGGAAGAGTTGGATGATGGGGAGGGAACTATGTGCTGCTGTCTTCCAGGAATGGCGTGCCTATTAGACTCTTGAACTCTCAGCCATTGTGATTACCCTCAGAAAATGGGGCCTGTCAACATTCTGTCGTAAGTGGAGAGGGGTTCACAAGGTAGGAGGTGCTGAGAGACAGACATTTTCTTCAGTGGTGTAGGCACTGGTAAGTTGCTCACGCTCATGCAAATATTATCCATGTTTCTGAAAGTAAAGAGGCTCCCTGGCTGCTGAGTGTTTCTTTGCTCACCGTCCTCCTCCAGGCAGTCAACACCCACTCCTCAATGTTCTACCTTCCTATGCCTGTGTATTTTATAGAAGTTTTAAGCCTAAAGGTCTCTGGTTTAGTCATATGCTGGCAGCCAGCCTCCCCTCCTACATGACAGGAAGGTGTGTACTTCGCTTCTGTCTACCGGCAAAGCTTAGCACAGACCTTGGCGTCTAGTAGGCATGCAGTGAGTAGTCTTGAATAATACCGACCGTGGCTTCACTGATGTCCTCCAGTTGTGTGCCAGCCTCTGTTCCAGCACCCGCACTTAATAGCTTGTTTAATCTTCGCCACAGTCCTGTAACGTGGATGGTGTGATTAGTGTCTCCTTTTTCGCAGATAATAAAACAGAGGCACAAAGAATCAAAATAACCAATCAGAATATTAGCAGCAATTAGATGGCAGAAAGTGTGGCAAACGCTGAGTCTGCTTTTAACATGTTGCTTCTGCAAATGGAGTCCCTGATGAAGTGATAAGGATCAAGAATTGTTCAGGGGAAAAAAAAAGGCTACAGTGGAATGTTAAATAGAAAACCAAGAGTGTGCTCGATGGAAGCATGCTAAGCGCAGGGGGAATATTCAGTAGCGCCATTTGATGGGGAAGTGTTTGCCTGGCATACAAACGGCTATGGCTCCCACCATAGAGAGGACCCTGCCTCCACCATAAACAGCATTTATGTTTTTCTACCTTTGAGTCACATTGTTGAGATTTTCCTTTTTACATTTTCATGTCTCTAAAATTTTAAGGATATATATGTACACATATGTTAAATTTTAACATCTTTTCCTGGAAATGGATATGACAAAAACAGAACAAAACAGAACAGCTTTCAGAAACTAGCCAGACGTGGTAGTACACACCTGTGATCCTAGCACTTGGGAAGCAGAAGCAGGAGGATTTCTGTGAGTTCCTAGCCAGCCTGGTCAACCCCAGGACAGCCAAGTGTACAAAGAGACCCAGTTTCAAAGAAGAAGGAGGAGAAGGAAGGAAAAGGAAGGAAGGGAGGGGAAAGAGAGGAGAGAGAGAGAGAGAGAGAGAGAGAGAGAGAGAGAGAGAGAGAGAGAGAGAGAGGAAGAAATATCAAATCTTGATGACTGTTTTAAATACTATCTGAACCTCACAGATCACAAATACACTGGGAAAGATAATTCTTTCTCTGGAGCTGAGAGGTCTGAAGAAATTCTGAAGATGTGGACCAGGAAGCACAAGAGACATCTTTGCACACTCATTTTCTCTTGGTCCTTTAACCTAATGGTTCAGGAATTTCCCTCCACATTGAAGTCTAGCTCTTTAGTGTCTGGCTTTCTTCCTCCACCCAGATCACTTGGGCCGAATGATTCATTTTGGCTGATCAACTGAACTTGATTTTGATGAGACCAAAGTATTCCCTAAGCCAGATACCTTCCCACTCTGTCTCTGAGGTCGTGATTGTATTGATGGATGGATCACTATGAGAGCAAGCAGCTTCTTAGCACAGGGTTTTTAAACCTAAAATACTAAGTCTTTCAACTATGAACTGACTTTTTTAACTGTACTATACTTTTTCATTAAGTTAACTATAAGAATAATTTGGCCTGGAAAAATGGCTCTGTAGTTCAGAGTACACATGAGACCCCAGTTTTGTTTCCTGCACTCACTTAACATCACTCACAACTGCCTGAATCTCCAGCTCCAAGGAGTGTAACTCTCTCTTCTGATCTCTGCAGGCATTGCATACATGGGATATTACACACACACACACACACACACACACACACACACACACCACACACACCACACACACCACACACACACACCACACACACACCACACCACACACACCACACACACACACCACATCACACACACCACACACACACACCACACCACACACACCACACACACACCACACCACACACACACACCACACCACACACACCACACACACACCACACCACACACACACACCACACCACACACACACCACACCACACACACACACCACACACACACCACACACACCACATACACATATACACCACACACACACACACACCACACCACACACACACACCACACACACACCACACACACCACATACACATATACACCACACACACACACACCACACACACACCACACCACACACACACACCACACCGCACACACACCACACCACACACACCACACACATACCACCACACCACACACACACCACACCACACACCACACACACCACACACACACACCACACACAAACCACACCACACACACACACACACACACACACACACCACACCACATACACCACACATACACACCACACACACACCACACACACACCACACACAACAACACACACACAAACCACACACGCACACACAGACATACACACACCACATCACACACCCCCCACACACAGATATGTCTTTTAATTTTTTTAATTTTGCATGACAATTCTCTTTGTAGCAAGCCCATTTACTTTCCAAAGCACTTGATTTTTACTTCATTGCATATAATTTTAAATTTTACATACAGTTTTAAATTTATTTTAGAGTTGCTTTTGCTGGTATGTGAACAAACAATTGACTTCTTTATGTTGACTTTATAGCTAGCATTCCTTGAATTTTTACTTATTAATTCCAAGAGTTTATCCATATAGTATTTATATTTTAGGTATATACAATGCCATCTGTGCATAATAAAAAATTTACTTTTTGTTGTCCTATCACACTGCCTAAGAGCCCTAATACAAATTAAAATAATATTAATGAAGGGAATAAAAATTTCATCCCAAATTTCAACAGCCAGTCTTTTAATACTCCAGTGTGAGTCATCATGCTCAGTGTCTGTGGATGTCTTTCTCAGCTGCTTGGTCTGCTGGAGCCATCAAGACCAAAAGCCAAAAACTACATAGAAAGTGGGCTCTTTCCGAGTTCTGACATGGTCAGGACCTGGTGAGGGATCTCCTCCTGTTGTGTAGACAGTCGCCTCCTTGCCATGTCTCCCTGTAACTTTTTGATCTTCTCCTTTTCTCTTAACCCCTAAGCTTTAAGTGCTGAAGCTGTAGCATTGGGACTGCGCCCCACACCTCTGCACTCGGTTGGTTGTGGTTTTCTGTAGTGGTCTCTGTTGCAAAGAGAGATTTCCTTGGGTGGTGGGGAGGGCGGTGAAGAGTACACCTACCTATGGGTATAATAACAAATGTTTAGAAATTGTTGTCAGGGATTATGCTGGTTTAGTTAAGTTGTGGTTGCAGGCTCTCTTCCAAGGTCTGTGACTTCACTAGCTCTAGGTAGTTGGCCAAGTTTCCAATACCAGGTATGGTTTCCCTCTTATTGAGGAAGTCTTAAGTTCCATTAGAGAGCTGTTTTTACTGCCAAGGTGTGTGTGCCACTGCACACCCAGAGGTAAACAACCTAACATTTCAAAAATTAGATCTGAGGAGGCAGCTTAATGAGAAAGCACTTCCCTAGCATAGGAGAGGCTGTGGTTTTGATCTCCAGCAACACACAAACACACATATTCACCGATACCCACACATACACATGTGCATGAACACACAAGCACACACATGTGCACATATGTACACACATGGACGCAAGCAAGTGTGCATGCACAATGATAAAATGTGACATGTTTCTGTGGTTAAGTGAGAAGGCAATGAAAAATACTTTGGAAAAAGTATTTGGCAAGCTTTCAAATACAACACCAAATACTTTAGGGCATATGCCACCTATAAATATCAAAATATTTTGAAACTAGAATTTCTGAAAAATCCATGTGCTAGCCAATCAAGAAAGAATAACGGTACGGATCCAGTCCAATTTTATTGGAAATTTATATGAAGCAGAAGTTTTGCAAAAACCTGCAAGTTACTAGATTGCTACATAAAGCAATACAAAGTCCTAACAAATTAATAACCACTTAAATTTTTCCTGTTTTTATTCCAAGCCAGAACAAGAAAAGGGGAAGAAAAAAGAAGAAAGGAATTTACCTCATAGGGGAACAGAGAAAGAGGCAAAGCAAGGGGAGGGAAGGAGACCGTGCATAGGCTACTGCTGCTGAATCTCTTCTAGATCATCTGTGTTCCACAGAAGCTGTAGAACATTGCACAGCTGAGGGGAGTTCCTAAGAGCAAGGTCATTGTAATGGAGGGCAGGCTTTCCCAGGGCCTTCTGGACAAGACAGTGGTTTTTAATGGGAGAGAGGAAGGAGGGTTGACTGGGGTGTAAATAGCTCAGTGCTAAGCCAAGGCTGTCTGTGACTACAGGTCTTCCCACAAGAGCAACTGCTATAGCTCCAGGAACTCCCCTCTTATTGGGGTAGTAGGAAGCAGAACACGGAACACCTCAAAGTCACTGAAGCCGAGCTGTGCTCAGTCCATAGATATCCACTGAGCAACCCAAAATTGAGACAAGAAACCCTGGAGCCAAGAAGAGATGTTGACAATGTTAGCCCCGGAGATGCCTGTGCATCTTTCTGTGCTGCAGGAGTTTTCACAGTTGCTAAGATGTGGGCCTAGCCTAGGCGAGCATCAGCAGAACTGCCCAAGGTTGCAAACAAACACACACACACACACACACACACACACACACACACACACACACACATACACACACACCACAGAGACAGAGAGACAGAGACAGCAACAGGGACGGAGGCAGAGGGTGGACTTGATTCAACCACAAGGAATATTCCTATACCAGCCACAGAAAAAAAGGTATGAAACAGTAGATCTTCTTGTTTCATGAAATAAACAGATACAGACAGATAAGCATCATGTTTTTTCTCAAATGCTAGACTAAAGTGTAAGTTTACATATGACGTGACTAGAAAGTGAACTATGGGGAGAAGAAAAAGTGGGGGACAAAAGAAGAAGATGGGGTAATAAAAATAAATCCTGTGTGTTTTCTCTCCTTACAGAAGCAGGATAGGGAGAGTAGAGAGGAATAAGAGGGGAGAAGGTAGTGACCATAGCAAAGCAAAATATTTTACATATATATATATATATATATATATATCACATTATCTTGTATGCTAAGAAAACAAAATAACAGAAATGCTCATTACCAGATTGTTCATATTTTCAAGGAATTGAAGAAATTCAATGGCAGTGAATATGACCTATTTTTTAATGTAAAATATGAAATTAAGGTGATTTCAACCTATATGTGTCAATGTAAACACACCTAAAATACAGATTCAAATGAAAATACAGAAGCATTTGTCCTGGCTCCCTTTATGTTACTGTAATAAACACCAGGAAAAACAACCAGGAAGGAAAGATTTATTTGTCAAAGTCTGTTATTGAGAGAAGTCAGGGCAGGAACTCAAGGCAAAAGCTTGAAGCAGAAACCATGGAGGGATGCTACTTACTGGTTTACTCTTCGGTCTGCTCATGGATTGATGCTCTGCTAACTTTCTTATATAGCCTAGGCCTACCTGCCTAGGGATTACACCACCCACAGTGGGCTTGGCCTTTTCTCATCAACCATCAATCAAAACAGCCATTCACAGACAGGGCCACGGGCCATTTTGAGCTAGGCAATCCTTTAGTTGACACCCCAACTTCCTGGATAACTCTAGGTCATGTCTAGTTCTCTCTCTCAATCTCTATCTCTCTCTCTCTCTCTCACACACACACACACACACCACACACACACACACACACACACACACACACACACACACACACACACACAAAACTAACCAGGACAGAGAGTTGTGGAGTGTTGCCCAAGCTGTAATGACATATATATTATTGGAAATAATTTTCCATACAAGGTATTTTGATAGCAGTTTCTACTCTCCCAACTCCTCCTAGACCCTTCTCATCTCCCAACCACTCAACTCCATGTCCTCTCTCTCTCTCTCTCTCTCTCTCTCTCTCTCTCTCTCTCTCTCTCTCTCCTCTCTCTCTTTAAAAACAAACAGGCAAACAAAGAAAACAAACAAACCAGAATTTTTTACAAAAAGAAAAAAAAGCACAAGAAATTCACATGTACATATACACAAAACCCAAAAAACATAAAACCAGAATTGGTACCATACAAGCCAGACGAGTAAATACCCAAACAAAGTGATCAGACAAAAACATCTACAGAAAGTCCACTCAGTTTGTTTTGCACTGGTCATCTATTGCTAGGCACAGGGCCTACCCTTAAGAATAGTTAATATGATCAGTGAGAGTCGGTTAGCAAAAACTATTTTTTCCCTTGTAAGCAATTATCAATTGGGGATAGCCTCTTGATTAGAGATGGGAGTTCATGTCCACTTATCCATCTCAGCACTGGGATCCTGTCTGGCTTAAACTTGTTCAGAACCAGTGCATCCTGCCACAGTCTCTGTGGGGTCATATGTGAGTTAGTCGTGTCCTGTCTAAAAATATGTTCTCCTTAGTAACATCCTTCCTGTCTGGCTCTTACAATCTTACTGACTTTTTATATCTTCCTAAGCCTTGAGTTGAGTTTGATGAAGACATCCCATTTAGTATGGACCATCCCCAAATCCCAGCAAGTAGGTTGAGGTTATATATATATATATATATATATATATGTGTGTGTGTGTGTGTGTGTGTGTGTGTGTGTGTGTGTGTGTGTGGGTGGGTGGGTGGGTGGGTGTGTATTTGGAGAGAGAGATATGGGAGGAGAAGAAAAAAACCACTAGGAGGACCCTAGGGCTATGCCAAGACTTTGGGTCTCCAGGGTATGGAGTCGAGGTAGGAAGAGGGACACCTGCAAGTAGGTTACCACAGAGCCTAAGAGTAAGATGTTGAGCTCATGATGGCAGACAGGAATGACAGTGTGGTCTGCCTACCTGAGTTCCAGCTCCATGTGGCCATGGACAAAGGAATGGGAATGGGCTGGAAGAGAGTCTGAGGGTATTCACAGGATGGCTGTATGACTTTTAAAACACTTGACACTATACATGTTATACCTAGTCACATACTAGATCCAGTCCTTTGATTACCTTTGAGAAGATACATAGTAATAGAATTTACAAGACGCACACAGGAGGTCAATGAGATAAATTGATTCATTGATTTTTAAAGGATTATGTGCATGACAAGTATAGCATTAACAGTGCACCAGGATGTCTGGGATGTAGCTCTCTGTAAGGTAAACTGTGGGAGGTCATACTGCCCCTCCAGAGAGGAAGCACTACCCCTGCAGCTTGGCGGCTGGAACCCTGACTACAGGTAGTAAGGGAATGAAGAAAGGCCAGACATAGAGACACACATATGAGGAAGCTGGAAACAGGTTGTGGGGCATGCGCTTCGAGGGAACTGAACCAATGCCACCATGACCCTGAACCCTCCTCATATTTATTATGTACAGGGAGGGATGGAGGTGTTCGATAGTCATGATATGAGATATCTGTAGGCAAGCAGTGTTGGTCTGCAAACACCTGGGCGGAGGAAGAAGCTAGAGTTGCTAGAGTTTTACACATTGATCCATCATCCATAAACACTTGTACTTGGACCAGAGGAAAAGAAGCTTTGCCTTTCTGAGCCGGGTCCAAATTTTGATAGTTTCTCATGGGTTCAAGGTCTTGGGGTTTTCAACAAGGCTGTGTCCATATCAATACTACATATCTATTCAGGATTAGATTCACTAAGGGTGCTTCCTCTCCCTACCCTCCAAAAATCTGTAGTGTGTGTGTGTGTGTGTGTGTGTGTGTGTGTGTGTGTGTGTGTGTGTGTGTGTGTGTGAAAGAGAGAGAGAGAGAGAGAGAGAGAGAGAGGCTGAGAGAGTATGTGAATGTATATGTGAGAGAGATAGAATGCGAGTGTGTGTGTGTGTGTGTGTGTGTGTGTGTGTGCGAGAGAGAGAGAGACAGAGACAGAGACAGAGAGGCAGAAAAAGAAAGAATATGTGAGTATACGTGTGTGAGAGAGATAGAATGTGAATGTATGTGTGTGAGTGTGTATATGTGTGTGAGAGAGACAAAGAGACAGAGAGACAGAAAAAGAGAGTCTGTGAGTGTATGTGTGAGAGAAAGAGAGAGAGAGATAGAGACAGAGAGATAGAGACAGAGAGACAGAGACAGAGAGAGGCAGAAAAAGAGGATATGTGAGTATGTGTGAGAGAGATAGAATGTGTGTGTGTGTGTGTGTGTGTGTGTGTGGTATGCATGTGTAGGCACCCATATCTGTGCATGGAAAGACCAAAGGGAACATCAGTGGCCCTGGTGCACATTAAAACTGAGTGCCCATTGTGATTCCATGTTTGAGCTTTGGTTTTCCAGCAGTACCATCCTTTGTAGATGGCCCGTTGACACAAGAAGCTGAGACAAGAAGACAGCAAGTTCAAGGCCTACCTAGACACAGAGCCAGATCCAGGCCTCCTAGGGCAACTTAGTAAGAAACTATCTTAGAGTAAAAAATCTGAAAGGGGCTGGAGATGTTGCTTCATGAAAGGATGCTTGGCACGCATGTGTGCATCCCTGGGTTCGATCTCTGGCACCAACAGAAATGAAGAAAGAGGCGTTGGCAATAGAAAGCAGGAGAGGAAAACTGGTGAGACCCAAATGTCCAATCCTACCAATTTTCCTGATTCTACACACAAGCTCAATCACTTGTAACACCCTTTAATTATCCACTAAAATAGTCGTTTTCAAGTTCAAAGCATGTAAAACCGACTAGGGCCTGTGTTTGGGCCAGTGATTGTCAGGAGCCTTCTGGAGGGGCACCCAGAGCTGTGCAGCTAATGCTTCTTCTGCATGCCTCTGTAATCTGGATGCATGAACTCAAGTTCTGTGAGCACCGCTTGTCCATTAGGCATGCGTGACTCTCTAGTGGTCATGAGTTCATAACCGCTGTCTCTAAGGGGTCATGTGCTGGGCTCACGAGCTGGCGCTATATTTCAGCATATCCACAAACACAGGAGCTCCAGCACAGTCCGAATTTGTAAAATTGTAAGGAAGGCTCGCCAGTGACTCGCTCGTGAGAAGAAAGTCACACCGTGATGAAGCATTTGGAACATTGTCTGTCTCCCTGTCTTGCTCTTCAGAGTCTCTGTTTTCGTTGTCCTCAAATATATTCCTCTTTCATTCAATGAAGGGTTTTGGTTTTGTCTTGTGCCAGTTACTGAGTCGTTAAGTAAACCTCCTAGGAAAGTGACATGAGGACTACTGCAATGGCTCCTCTGGTAGAGCATTTGCCTGGTATTCAGGAGACCCTGCATCAGATACCCAGTATGTTAGTGCATGGCTGTAATCCTAGCACTCTGGAGGTAGAGACAGACCAGAGGTGGATGGGAAGTTTATAGCCAGCCTGGGCTACATGAGTTCCTATCCAAAAAAAAACAAAAAACAAAAAACACAAAACAAAAAAAAAACAGTAAAGACCAATTAAGTTTTGGGATTTGTATTTCCTTGTAATGGTATGCCCCACACCCTTGTCCTTGAGTACAGGCTAAGTTCAAGGTCAACCTGGGCTATGTGAGACGTGCTGTGTTGGATCCAAACACTATAGCAGCCTGGCTGGGTGTAATTAGACATGGAGCAGAAGAGAGAACTGTCTTCCTGAGCCAATCACTCTACAAGAGCAATTTAGGACTCTGCCCTACAGATCTGAATCTGTCGTTTAATGAAAGGAACATAAAAGAGATTAACCTTTCTGCTCAGTAACTGCAGGCCACTTGGTATTAGTTGCCACATATAGCCGGCATGGAGCAGAGATAATGAAAACCACCCCCAAGGGTATGTCCTTTTTTTTTTTTTTTTTTTTTTTTTGAGAAGACTGATTAAATTAAGAACCCATTAAATAATCTTTTACTGCCCCTAGGATCTCATGGAGAATCCACAGACAGTGAAAATCATGGAGAATGTCCTTTTTGGTTCTATAGTAACTTGAATGGGGAGAGATAGAGAGGAAAGGGGGGGTGGGGAATCCCAGCATCCCAGCAATCTTCTGTATGGAGCAAAATGTCTAACATAAAAATGGCCCATATCTTCTGAAGCTTTTGAATAAAATATTTTAGAGAATGCTCATTCCTGATATGCTCATCTCCTGAAGGAAATTATTTTATATTTTGGAACTTTGAAGAATTAAAAGGTTTGTTTGTTGTTGTTTTTTTTTTTTTTTTTTTTTGGTTACTAATAGTTGAATTTTAAAGAGCTAAGGATTCAATTATACTAAATAGCCCCTATGTTTAGAATTGCCAATATCTGCCAGCTACTTCGGGTTAGCCAGGAATTATTCTGTTTTCCTTCCCAAACTGTGCTTTTCTCAAGTCAGTAACACACAAATGAGGTTAATAACCTTGTCCCGCTGAAGTCAGTGGAAGGTTTTCTTGTCAAGTGCCACAACACATTGTGTCATTAGGCAGCTCGGGAGACGCCCACCTCCTGGCCCATTCGCCCCATCAGCCAATTTCAGAAGCCTTCCGGAGCCTATGTGCTAGGAATGGGATCCTGAAACTAGATTCTCTAGGCTGTCCCCTCCAACACTCATCCTTTCCTTCTCTCTCTTGCTGGCTATGTTGTGAGCCTAGAAGGATAAAATGGAACTGATCTGTCTTCAGCCTTGGTATTCCCCTGAAGCCCGGGAATGTGGTCTCCTCAGTTCCAGTAGCTGCCAAGAACAGGATCGAGTCCCTGCTCCTACCTAAAGTCCCTGTCAGAAGCTTTAAGAGGAGAGAGAAAAAATGGCTCTCTTCCTCTTGGCAATTCCTCTCCCATATGCGCTGTATCTTGACCCACTTAGGCACTCTTGCTATATCAGTCCTTTGGACTCAGGGGAGATCAATGAGGGGATCTCCCATTTCTCTGCAAGGAAACAAATGGCTTCTTAACGCTGGCTGGCACCGCCATGGTCCAGCCTGGGGAATACGTACACATCTGGTAAAGCAAAACTCTGGGAAGACCCAGAGAGCGTCTTTCCCAATGACCAAGTAAGCAAGGATTCTTTATTCCTTTTTCCCCTCTTATTTGCATATGGACACTCACATTTTTGTTTGGGGGCATGTCAAGTAGCAGATTAAAAGGCAGTTTCCACACAAAAGCTGCAGAGAAACATGATGTTATTCTCTGGCAGCCGTTTGATTGTTCTTCACGGTGGAGGCAGCCACACGCAGCCACACACACACAGCTCCACCTTCCCTCACGGAGCCCCCTGCTCACTGTTCTTATCTGTAACTGGGACGATGCACCGCTCTCTCTTTTCTCTTTCTTGGGGGTTTGTGCCGTTTCTTGATGTTTGTGACAGGCCACGATAGGGGGAAAGCTTTTATCACCGTGGGGCTTGGAGGCCTCCGTAAATTGAAAATTGCAAATGAACTCCACCGGGCTTGGATTCATCAGCTATTATGTCAGATGACCTTTGCCAGCCGCTGATAAAAATGAGAGAATGTTAGCTCTGATCCAATTTTCAGCACTAACCATTCCTTTTCAAATCCATTCACAGTCAGGCAGCAGACGCACGGCAAGTGCAAATGATAGGGTTTCCAGAGACGCCATTGTGTTGCAGATTAAGAGTTTTCTGCCCCTATTTCGAGAGGTCGGCCCCCAGGCCCCTGTCTGTATCTACCTATTGTCCAATCAGTTTCAATATCTGCTTCAGAGGACATGTTAGCCATCCTTACAGATAAGTGCTTACAGGAGAGAATGTTGGACTTAATAGTTTTGCCTGGAAAGCACCAAGGGTCACAGTGTAGCAATATTGACTGGCACATGTTACTTTAATCTGACATTCGGAAGAATGGAACACGAGAGAAATTCTTTTAGAGTGGCCGATCGCTAGGTGATGTTTTGTTACCAGCTCTGGTTTTATAAAATTTATTTTTGCACAACGATTTATATTCATGAGTGAGAAATTCTAAATGTCTACCATAGTCAAGGTAAGAGAGGCTAGCCTCGTCTAACGGTGTAGAGAGCCAAAATTATGAAATAGGGGAGATAACCTGAGTGCAGGCTGCTCTTACAATCTGGTTAAAGATATTTACCCTCGGGAGTATTTTAAACTGAAGTAAATAATTGCCCTCAATAAGTAGAGGAAATTAATCATGCTTGTGACTTTGGTGAGACGACAGGAAGCAGAGAAATAATACCAGGTGGTCCACCCATGTCCGTGAAACACAGGAGCCCTCTGGAAATAAGACGGCCAAAATTAATTGTTTCTGCTTTCATCTGATTGTATTCAGATGGGGAAAACCCTCTCCTATGAAGATTCATGAGCTCACTGAAGAGTCAGTCCCAAACAAAAGCTAAGTCAAGACCTAAGGGACTAGACCCTGTCTCCCTAAAAGTATTCTCAAAATAAATAAATAAATAAATAAATAAATAAATAAATAAATAAATAAATAAATAAATAAATAAATAAATCGAATACACTGAACCATATAAAACCTATATTCTTTTGTTTTGCTCCCCCCCTTTTTTTTTGCTCCAGCCATTTTATTGGTTAGCATTACACAGAAATAGCCGTTGTGTGTTTGTGTGCTTAGTGGTGCTGCGGCACTGAGAGAACCAGTTCTCACCAGCCTCTAAGAGGGAAGAATCCAACTCCCCAAGTCGCCTTCAACCAAACAAAATATGAAGGAGGCGTGTGCACGGTATGCGTGTGCGTGTGCGTGCCCGTGTGCCCAAGCACACCTGTGCTCTTGAGATATTACACATCCCACTGCCTAACAGTGGAGTTCAAATAATCCCAGATGCACATTCAGTCAGTCTTGGTAGAATAATGTAGGCTAATTGCAAACAGTGATTGAGTCCAAGATGATCAGAAGTAGCACCTAGACCATGACATCTCAACCAAAGAGCTGAATTTGATTTACCCAAAAGAGGCAATTCTGGATGTCCTTAACCAGAGGTGCCCATTCTAGATCCCCTTTCATGTAGGTAAACCCGATGTGTGACTTCCTACCCCTAGTAGACCTCTCTGCCCATCTGAAGCCCACGGTCAGTAAAAACATTGCTTCAGCCCCAGCTGTATGAGTGAAACCTCTCCAGTGACATCATAGACAATGGCTTTTACCAACACACTGAAGATTGCCTCAGTCTAACAGCTGCATGGCTTTGCACGGTCATCTGTATTGGAGCGAGGACTTAGTTCTGGGATACACATTCTTCAGACACACCTCTTCCCTTAAGGCCCTGCATGGCTGCCACGATTCTTCATGGCAAAGACATCAGCAATTTAATTAGGAGCCTGGTCTTTGGCTCTCCAACTGTGTGGGACCTAAGTCATTCATCTTGTACCCAGTCAGCTCACAGGTCCTTGTGAGAAGAAACAGCAGAACCCACTGTCAGTTGTGCCCTGGGGCCTGGCTTTCCGCCACCTCGATCTGCATGCTCAGACTGAAGAGGAAATCAGACTGACCCGCTAAGTCTTACGTCTTCATTACTGACTGTAGCATGAACTCACTGTGACAACCAGGCCACAACTGCCTGAGAGACATCGATCCTTCTGTGGGCATGGAGGCCCAATCTGGATATGAAGAGGAAGCTCATGGATACACTGTTATTTCTAGAATTTTGTCCAGGGGCTCAAACAACTCTGAATAATTCTACCCCTTTCCCCCTGACCTTTCTCTGCCTCTTCCTCTGCAGCGCCTCTGTTACCAAGCATTACAGAATTTTCGGTTAGGATGGGAGCGGTCTATTTTGTCCCAGCCACTAAGGAATTGAACTTTTTATTCAATTTTAACTAATTTAAACTTAAATAAGGAGTGGCTACCTACTGGGTGAGGCAGCAACTAAGATTTTCTTCTTCCTGCAATATTGTCAACGTCTTTTTACCTGCTGTGGGAGACCCTATTTTTAAGTACTACCTGTATGGATGTGTGTGTGTGTGTGTGTGTGTGTGTGTGTGTGTGTGTGTGTGTGTTCACAAATATGAATGTAGACATATGTGAGGCAATCAGAGGACATTCTCAAGTTGGTCCTCAGGTTGGACCGGGATTAGGGTTAGGATGTCTCTTGTTGATCTGGAAATGGGCAAAGTTTACCACAGTTGTCAGTCAGCAAACTTTGATTTTTCAAGGCTACCACTGAGACTCTCAGAGGTTCTAGGGATTTGAACTCAGGTGCTCAAGCTTGGGAGGCGAGTGTTATATTCTCTGAGCTATGTCTCTACCCTCCGTTTAGCAGTGCCTCTTCTGATATCATACTCAGCCTTGTGTGAGTGTCTCCTCTGCTTCTCTAGAGCCTGCCTTGGGGTGGGACCTGTGCCTACCCAGGGATAGACTGTGTCTGTTGGAGGAGTCAAAATGAGGGGCAGAGCTTTTGGGAAAAGATATCCACGGTGCTTGTTCTGCTGTACATCATGAGGAGCCCTGATGTTGCACACCTTCTCCTAAACATAAATTTAGAGAGGCTGGAGAGATGGCGCAGTGGTTAAGGCCACTGACTGCTCTTGCAGAGGTCCTGAATTCCTACCAACCATATGATGGCTCACAACCATCTGAAATGGGATCCGATGCCCTCTTCTGTTATGTCTGAAGACAGCAACAATGCTCACATACATAAAAACAAATAAATCTTTTTTTAAAAAACTGAATTTAGAAAAATCCCCCTCCTGACCTGCAAGGATACTAAAGGTGAAAATGTAAGAACATGACTATATTTTCTCCTTCTCGAAGGGAGGGAATTTGGGGACACATATTTCTCATCTGTCCAGAAAAGAGCATAGGTCTATACCTGAAGGGAGAACCCAGTGAACTTAACAATTAGTCAACAAAACTGAGAATGATTAAGCAATGGTGACACAGCACTCCAGAGGTGGAGGCAGGAGACAAGAAGTTCAAGACCAAGGCCATCCTCAATGAAAAAGTAATTTTCAGGCTAGCAGGCTAGTCTGTATAGGTGAGAGTTTATCTAAGGGGTGGGGTGGGGTGGGGAGTAGTCAGAGAGAGAGAATCCAACTTCCAGGGTATGTGACTACTGTGATTTAGCACTCAGCACTCCCCTCCTGGGGTCTCGGCCATCTTCACTCCTGATGGCCGATGTTGCTTCTCCTTTTATTTCCGAAGTTCCCAAGACCAAGTCAGGTAACCTTGCACAGACTCTCGGAGAGCTGAGAAACATGAAATCTCCTGAAAGAAGGATATGACTGAAACTAATGCAGAGCGGCATAAGAACAGACTCCATAAAGCAAACCACGGCCGCAGAGAGATTGCCAAACCTGGAAATGATTGACCTGGTTTGATTAATATTTAGCCAGTACAGAGCTCAAAGTGGCCGGTAGTGACTCTGTGTGTTTAAAGAGGCTAGTCACTTCCCAGCGCAGGGGAAATCTAACCCAGTTCTTGGCTGCTAAAGGTGGAAGGCAGCACAAGAGACCACCAACCTTCCCAGGACAACCCTGGCTACTCCACACAGGGCTCAGAAGCCATGATCTTTACCTTATAGGACATCTTTGCCCTGCGACCACAAATTGTAAAATCATTTTGGCTTGTGACTAAAACCAGAGACATTTTCTCTCCGTTTCTCTTTTGGCCATAGGTTAAAACCACACTGTTTGAACATTTGTCCTTTTTTTTTTTTTTTTTTCTTCTCCAGAGTACCCAGGCTTTACCATGTCAATGGAATAGACTGCTAAATTAAGTTGTTTTGTTTTGTTTTCCTCTGCTGGTAGGACTCCCTAGATGAAGGGAAGCTTCTACTAAGGAATGTTAAATCTTCTCCCAGAAGCTGCTAGAGCCCTGGCGTTTGATGAGTCCTCAGTCTCAGATGCTGTTTTCACAGCCATAAGAACACTGTGGCTGTGGGGTTGGGGATTTAGCTCAGTGGTAGAGCGCTTGCCTAGCAAGCGCAAGGCCCTGGGTTCGGTCCCCAGCTCCGAAAAAAAAAAAAAAAAGAACACTGTGGCTCTTCCAGTGCCGTGTTCCTTTAGCCTATGCTACTCCATCCTTGCCCTTACGCAGGTATGACTGCATTTGTCTTCAGCCCTGAGCAGCAAGTATTGATTATCTATTGCTCATTCCTTTAAATCCGATTCATTCCTTAGGAAGGATTTCAGGCTGATCCCTAGAGACTGACAGGATGTCAGCATAAGCCATGCTAATCACCCCTGGCTCCCTGGCAGCGACCCCCTGCAGCTCTTGGGCTCTGGCCCAGCCACCAGCTGCCTCCTGCAGGCCCAGCTCCCTACGCGCAGAGCTGCTGCTTGGATCGCTGATTGCTGGCCCCAAAGATACTTCCTTCCAGCACCCAGATCCACCCCCAACCAGATTTCCTATATGACAACGGTCTGCTCCACGGAACGTATGACCAAATTCTCTTTTGTCAGCTCTCTTAGGAAAAGAGAAAGCACGTGGCCACATCACATTTCACCTTCACTCGCTGCTCAGAAAAACATAATTCATAGCATACAATTCATGGAAATGATGATGGGATTATGACTTTCTTATGGGAAATATTTATCCAAAAGTTTCACAGCGTTCTCCTCAATGTTGATACCAAAGTACTGAACAGAGCATGGGGGTTTTGGGGGAGGATTGGTTTGGTTTTGTATTGATGTTTTGCTTTTTTGTAACAATTTCCTTTAGTACAGGCAGTCTCCTTGCTCTCGCCTGTAAATAATACAACACTATTTATGTCCAGTCATAGCGGGAACTAAGAAATGCCTGGGCTGTCAATCATGGCCAGAGTACCTCCCAATGCACATACTTGCCTTGGAGGCCAGGTTGCTTAAAGCGTAGAGGATGCGGTTATGTTTAGAGCTAGGAAAAGAGGAAGGTGGAGTCTAATACTATTGTGGTAATGTCTACGTGGTCTATAACAATGTTTCATTCTTTCATGGTCTATAACAATGTTTCATTCTTTCGTGGTCCATAACAATGTTTCTGTCTTTTGACTAGTGCCTTTATTCAAATTCTCCTGGCCTTTGAGTCATGCGGCACCCCCAAAACAGACTCATTTTTCCAATCCTTTTCTGTACCTTCACCTTCCCTGAATATGATGGGCTAAACCGTGTCTTCCAGACCCAGCCCAGCAGCTGCATGGGTGAACTCAGAGCAGTTATGACAGTAAGCATGGGGAAGACCTGTGCAAACCCAAGCCAGGAAAAAAATAATCCCAGTAGATTGGGAAGTGGGCAAGAAGTTCCACCCATAGCTGAAGAGTTATTCACAATTGATCACTGATGGAAGAGAGAGAATCAGTTTCCTTTAAAGGTGTGAGCCCTGGCAGGTTGACCACTCTCCACGGAAGACTCATAACCCCAAGGATATATGAGTAACACAAACTGGACTTGGTGGTTTAAAAAAGGAAGAAGAGACACAAAGTTGGATAGTGTCTTAGTGACTTTTCTATTGCTAGGACAAAATACCAAGGCAACTTAGAAAAGAAAGCGTTTAAATGGGGGCTTGAGGTTCCAGAGAGTGAATCTATGACCATCATGGCAGGGAGCATGGTAGCAGCATGGTGTGGAGCAATTGCTGAGAGCTTACATCTGACCCACCAGCACAAGGCAGAGAGATGACTAACTGGGAATGGCATGATCCTTGGAAATCTTTCTTCCTACCCCAACCCCCACCTCCAAACAAGGCCACACCTCCTAACCTTTCCCAAACACTTCCACCAACCGAGGACCAAGTATTCAAATATATGGGGGTCATTCACACTCAAACCACCACAAATGGGTAGGGAAGTCCCAGTAGCTCTGGGAGGACTTGCGGGGGAATTAATGTATGGTGCAAAATTCTTAAAGAATTAATAAAATGGTTTTAATAACCTTTAATTCTGAAGATTATTAAAGCCTAATCAGTCATAATAACAAACATTTAGAATACTTTTTAAGAGAAATTACTTTCATACTTTTATTATTTTCTTGAGAATTTCATACAATACATTTTGATCATGTTTGTCACTTCCTTCCTCTAACTCCCACTGCCTTCCTAGTGTCCCCAATTTTGTGTCCCTTTTTATTTCTTTGGTTTTTTATAATATATTTAATTTTTAAATTTTTTATTGGTGTGAGGGTGTCAGATCCCCTGGAACTGGAGTTACAGACAGTTATGAGCTGTCATGGGGGTGTTGGGAATTGAACCCAGGTCTTTTAGAAGAGCAGCCAGTGCTCTTACCTACTGAGCTATCTCTCCAGCCCTGTCTTTTAATAATTTTTTGTTTGTTCGCTTTTCCCCCCTTTCTGTTCCTTAATAATACATCAACTCTAATATATGCAGCCCCTCTATTCATGGGCGTCGGGCCATCCACTGTACAAAGGTGACTCATTTAGAGCTACACCCTTAAAGAAAACTGACTTCTCTCCTCCAGAAGCCGTCAATTGTCAATGACTCCACAGCTGAAGGTAGGGGCCTATAAACCCCTCCTTCCCTTTGCTAGAAGTTGACTGGCCTGATTTCCTGCAAGTCTTCTGATGGCTGCTGTGAGTTCATGAATGCAGAGGTCCTGTCCTATCCAGAAGACACGGCTGCAATCCAGTCATGTCTGAGCTCTCTTTCAGTCTTCCCACCACCACTCCTTTAACAATGCAAGCTCCGGGAGCTGGGATGAGATGAGGATGGGATGTCCTATTTGTGGCTGGGCACTCCTTGCACCAGTTATGAGTTTCTGTTAGCCACGTAGAACTCTGATGAAGATAGAGAGCTGCACTAATCTGTGCATGGTGAGCAGAGATGACATTAGAGGGCAATCAAACAGAAAGTCTACAGCATTCAACAGTAATGTCCCACTTCCCTTTCTTCCGCATTTAGTAACTTCTCTGTTCTACTTTATATTCCTATGGATTTGTCTATTCCCAATTTTTCGTCTATGTGGAATCATACAATATTTGTTCTTACATATCTTTCTTTCTTCGTGAATCACATACAGGAGGGCTTCACGCCTCTTTGTAAATGAGGGATATTTGTGGTCCACAGGGACCACATTTTGATCAAGTGTTCATCTGTCAGATGTACCTGACTTGTGTGCCTCTGGCCATCGTGAGCTCTGCTGCTGTGCGGTTTCACACATGAGAACATGCCTTGGAATATTTACAAGAATTAGGCGTGGGATAGCTGTGGTGCATGGGAATTCTGTGCCTAGCCTATTGAACCTACGAACTGGTTTTCCCAGGGGTCTGTCACGCATGGTCTCTCCTTCCGTGCACGCTTCCACTCACATTTCCAGAATGACCCGTGATGTTGGGTCATTCTGGGCTTGTTGCTCATTCACAAGTCGTCCTTGAAGAGATGTCTCTCTAAGTCCTTTGCCCATCTCTTTTATAGAGATTTGTTTTTATGTTTAATTGTATGTGAAAGTGTGGTACGTACATGTGAATCCAGTTACCTTCAAAGGGTAGAAGAAGGCTGGCATTAGGGGTACTTTTGAGCTGCTTTGTGGACACTGGGAACTAGACTTGGGTCCTGTGGAAGAACGGTTTTTAACACTAGGCTCTCTCTCCAGCCCATCTGCCAATTTCTTAAGCCCAGCCATTTATTTTTCGTTGTTGAACTGTCAGAGTTCTATGTATACATGTTTAGCAAATCTGTTTCCCATTCCGTATGTTATCTTTTTATTTTTTTAGCAAGTCAGAAAATGTCCTTAAGTTTAATGAAAAGTCTAATTCATCTATTTTTCTCTTTTACTGCTCCTATGTGGTTATGTCATAGCTAAGAATCCATTGCAACTTCAAGTTCATGAAATTTTACCCTCTTTCGTTTTTTATAGGTTTAGTTCTTATATTTAAGTTGTTTGTTATTTTTAGTTAATTTTTGCATGTGGTGTGAACAGCCAACCCAGTCTCTGGCACACAGTAATGTAGGTGCCTCCTTTACTGAGAGGCTGTTACTTCTCTGTTGACTAAACTTGATCCCTGTTGTTCTAGTTTCCTTTCCGATGCTGTGACAGACACCCAGACCAAAAACAGTCTAAGATGGGGAAGGTTTTATTTCAGCTTACGACTCCAGATCATAGTCCATCACTGAAGGGAGTCAAAGCAGGAAGGCAAAGCAGGAGCTTGAAGGCAGATCTGATTGCTACTCCACACAGTGTTACCTATGACCAAGGAATTCACTTCACAGCTAATGTGGAATAGCAGGAACCATGAGGCTGACTGACCAGCAGGTTTATACTTAACCTAACTTTCTTATATACCTATTTGGGAATGGAGTCCCCCCTCTCACCAATGATCTTAGCCCTTCTGCATCTTTTAACTATGGAGATATCCCTTCACAGACATGCCCATAGGCATAGCTGGTAAGGACAATGACTCAGTTGAGACCTTCCTCCCAATGATCCTAAATTGTGGATGTTGGAGGTTTAAAACTATCCATTGTCACTTGTCAAAACTCATCTGGCTGTAGATATTTGGTCTGCTTTCTGGACTCTCAATTCTGCTTCACAGCTATGTGAATCTATTAGTCAGCTACTGTCACACTGTTGGCCATGTCTTTCTGTCTATAATTTACTAAATATAATTTAGCTTTTCTTTGCTAATTTAGTGACAAATTAAGCCTCTTGCCCAACCATGGTACATTTAAGCCCAGCATTTGAATCCAGGTGTTGGGTCTGTACATAGAAACCTTCCTTTAAAACCAGGTTCATTGTCTAATCAGTGATTATTTTTAAAGCACAGGTTCTGAAGGGGTTAAACCATCAACTCAAATATTGCCTGGCTGGAGAATATACTTGGAGATCAGTTTTCTAGATTGAAATCTTTAAAAAAAAAATAAGAGTAGAAATTAGAAGTCTTGGGTGTGAGTCTCAGGCCTATCACTTCTTGTCTTTCCAATCTCATTACCTTTCCTATAAATGGGCTTAGAGGAAAGTGAGATGAAGGTAAGGGGTCTGTGTACCTGGATACTGTGACATCATCATTCATCTCCCTCTCCTGATATGGAGCAGAGAGGGGAAACTCATAGTGAACTGGAGACTCAGACCATTCTGCCATTCAGCCAGCTCCTTTCTGTTGCATTAATTATACGTAGTTCATTTCCTGTACTTTCTGTTCCCACAGTCAGGGTCCTCCCCAGAGGTCATTATTAACTTACAAGATTCTCATTTTCTAAACAATAGTGATTTGTTTAGAAGTTTAAAAGCAGTCAGTATAAAGTATAATTGAGTTGACTCACAAATCTTTCTGAGAATACACACAGAGGCAGTGGTCCTAGAGTGCCATCCAGGGAATGATTACATAGGGGACCAGCGGTGTACCATTCACTCTTAGAAATGAATACATCTTGTTCCCACTCAGAAAGCTGATTTCCACATGGATATGGAGGCACACTTTGTTAGCTTAGTGCAACTCCAAAGTCTAGAGTCAGTAGCTCTTAGATCTTTTTCATCTGATAGCTTTCTGTGTTGGAATAAGATTTATACTGTGCACAGCTGTGGGTTCTGAGGACTGGAAATATAGTTAAGCACTTGCTGTGGGATCATGGGGACCTGAGTTCAATCCCCAGCACTCATGGAAAAGCTGGGTGCTACAGGGAAGTACTGGGGCAGGGTAGCAGAGACAGGAGGAACAGTAGAACTAATCAAAATGGTGAACTCCAGATAAATGAGATGCTCTATCTCAAAATAATAAGGTGGAAGGTAGACAAGATGGCCCAGTGAGTGGTAGTGCTTGCTGCCAAACCACCAAATGATTTGAATCAACCTCAGAGGTCCCACATGCTCAGAGAAGAAGAGAGTTGCCTTCTGACTTCTACATGTGTATCATCGTCACACACACACACACACACACACACACACACACACACACACACTAAGTAAATATCATTAAATCTTTTTAAAAAAAGATGGAGAATGATAGAAGACACCCTAAGTCAACCTGTGATCCATGATCCGTACATGTACCAGCACAAACATGCAACCCCTCTACACTCATAACACACATAACACACACACACACACACACACACACACAGAGAGAGAGAGAGAGAGAGAGAGAGAGAGAGAGAGAGAGAGAGGCAGACAGAGACAGACAGAGACAGAAAGACAGAAAGACAGAGTATGGGTTCTGGACTTCAAAAGCCAGGTGCAGATTGTTCCCACATCACCTTAGCCCCGAGACCTCACTACATGAACCCTTATTTCCTTTATCCTTAAAATGGCAGCTGTACGGCTCAAACTTCAACAATACTGTACATAGATCACAAACATAGAAAAATACCTCTAGAACACATGCTAAATGCCTAGGAAAAGGAAAAAAAGGAAAAAGGAAAAGACTGATTAGCATGCCCCAAAACTGGTGCTTAAAGAATCAGATCACACATGTCAGCGTCATCATCCCACAGAAGCATCAAATGTGTGAACGAACGTTACTGGGCAATCTGTGACGTGACATCTACCATAAAGCATCTCATCTGGGATAACAGTATTCAGTCCCGGCATTTTGGAGTGGTCGTTCAGTGAGGAAGGACCAGGCATCCCTGTGGCTGCTGTTCAGAGCTACTGATGTTTCTATGGGTTTGAGGCTTGTAGATGGGTCAGGAAAGGGGAAGGGTAGAGCTGCTGTTCAAAGACAGACATGAAGAGCAAGGGAAACAGGAACCCAGGTTGAAGCCACTCTTTTGTTTCAAAATTTTACATCTGTTTATTTATGAGGGTGCACATGTCGTGGCCTACACACAGAGGTTATGGAGCAGCCCTGGAGGGAGTGTCTTTCTCCGTGTGAGCTCAGGGGATGGAAGTCAGTTGTCACGATTCGATCTGCCAAGCCATCTTGCAGGTCCATGAAGCTGCTCCTCCTACCACAGTCAGTAAAAAGGGAACAAATTAACTTGGCCCTTAGTTCAGACAGAAAGGAGATACTATCTCTCAGAGTGTCATTCTTGAGATGATAACACCGAGAATTATGTAGACAACGCTAAACCGATCTTCTACAGTGAGGGGTCAGGTAGATCCCAGAAGACCACACCAAGAAGCTTAATTTAGACTGGTGAGTTAGGAGATCACAAAGTAAGTATAAGCCAATACCACATCACGTGTGTGTTTCTATAGCCATTCTCTCATGCCAGAGCATGTCATGTGCTAGGAAGGGCTCAAACCATGGATACAGCACTTCAGAGTAGTTGGCAACAATTTTTTTGAGAAATTGGAAGAATTTCTTGTGATATTAATATATATTTTGGAAAACAAATAGTTAAACATGGCTCTCATGACCAAGTAGTCCTTGTTATTTTCTGCAACATACTCAGCCACATGCTTGGCTGTGAATAAGCTGTATCTTCCATGTGTCAGTCACATAAGTTATGCCTGGTCATGGGGGTGTGACTCATTGTGAGGCTTTAAGCAGCGCAATTGTGCAAGTGAGGCTGCCTGGTGGATCGTCCACATGTTAGAACAGTCATCTTTTCTGAGCTTGGCAATAAACATGTGGTCCATTTATCCTGTGTCTCTGGGGATGGTTTGTCAGAGTCAATGATCCTCAGATATGTGAGAACAATTGTTGCTTTGCTACATAGCTGTAACCTGGGGCCCTCCCTAAAGACTTACAGGGTAAAGCTCAATTGTTGTGTAGAAGATCATTTACTTTGTGAGTGGGCCTGACAAGGTAACCCCAGGATCTGACTGTGTCCTATGGGCAAGGTGGAAAAACATTCTGGAGTATGCCAACAATTCCCCTCAAGTTCTGACATTACAGTTGCTCAGAATTAGCTCGAAGAGTCAAGAGGAGCAAGGGCAGCCTGTCCCCTTTCACCTACTTTTCTTTATATGCCATGGCACTTTAATGTTCTGCTGTGATATTAATTTGAACTTCAAAATACTATGTGTTGTACAAAATAAAGTATGAGATTTTCGTGGAAGTATCTTCCTGTACTGTTCTTGGGTCTGCCATTGTTGAGTGAATCACAGAACTATGCTCTTGTTAAGGGCTTCATGCATGCAGCAAGCTTTAGAATGGTCTGGAATCCACATTTTAAAAAAAAAGTTGGATGTGGAATGCAGCACTTGAAGATCCTGGCACTGACGAAGTAGACACAAGCATACATCCTTGAGGCTTACTGGCCAGCCACTCTAGCCTAACCTGTGATCCCCACTCCCCATTCTAGTGTAAGAACCTCTTATAAGACAAGGTAGATTGTGCCTGAAGAATGATACCCAAGGTCCCCAAGGACCTTGGACCAAGGACGTATACCTGGACACATGTGTATACACACATGTCCATACATGTGCATCTGGGCACACGTGTACAGACACACACACACACACACACACACACACACACAGAGGGAGAGAGAGAGAGATTGAGAGAGAGAGAGAGAGATTGAGAGACAGAGAGAGAGATTGAGAGAGAGAGAGAGAGAGAAACATCTAAGACATATCTGGGTTTGAAGAGGGCTGGCTTCTTGCAGAGATCAAATTCCAGCACTCTTAATTTCCTATGGGATTGTATTTCTCTGTGGGGATTGCAAAGGCATAAGAGTTCTATGAAACTTAGAGAAGAGAGGAGACACAGGAAGAGCTCCCACGGTGTGGTGCTCTGCAGTGTCGCACCGTGTTCATCCAGAACTCCTCAGAGTCTTAATTTATTTGCGCAGCCCCTGTAGAAACTCATGCCAGAGAGAAGGAGAGGAGGTTGACAGCCAGGGGATAGGATGCCAAATGGCTCATCCTTGGCAGTGGCATCAGGATGGGGCTGGCCTGCCTCCAGGCTTGTTGACCAGCAGCACTGATGCCTATACAGGCATCGATGTATCTCTGCTCAGGAGTCCAACAACTGTGTGTGTGTTTTGGTACGCTATTAGTTCTGGGCCAAGCGTTTTCATGGCTTGCTTTATTTATTTATTTATTTATGTATTTATTTATTTATTTATTTTGCATCTTTTGGCATTAGTCCTGTGCTTGCCCACCCCACCTCCCCATCCACTGCAACATTTTAGATTTCTGCTAAAAAAAAATAAGCATCATATAAAAACAGAAATATATTAGAAGACTCAAGTGGCCTTAGCCCTAACAATACTCTAGATAGGTCATCTTCTTCCAGACAAATTAATAATACACTCAACTCTGCTGAGTTTCTTAGGCAGGGTTTCACTATGTAGCCCAGGCTGGACTTCACTGATTTTCAGTTCATGATCCTGCGATCCTAAGTGTGCATGGTCCTGCCTGGGTCCAAAGACTCCAGTCTCAATGTTCAACTGTTGTTAATTAGTTAGTAAAACCTAATTGTAGAATAATCAGATATCACTTTAATCACTAGAAGTATAATGAAATTATTGGGTAATTTTAAAGTCCAGGACTCTTTCAAGGTTTTCAGAGAAAGAGAATGATTTTATAACCTTACAGAATCTGTCACATGTCAACCAACCGAGTTGTCAGTAACCTCACTGTTGGACAAGGTTCACCCTTAGGACTCACCTGAATTCTGCTCTCCAAAACTCTTTACTTGAAGGAGCTCACACCCTAATTCAGCTTTACCTAGGTCTTATGTTTCTTGTATTGTCCTTTAACATAAAATGCTGAGGCATTTAAGACTAAAGAATTAGTAAGATCTGCCTCAAAGAATTTACAGGGCATGTGTGTGCATGCGTGTGTGGGGGTGGGGGGTGCGGTGGTGTGGTGTGTTTTTCAAGCACATGTCTATGTGGTGCACATGTGTGGGGATACCAGAAGACAAACTTGAATTCTTGAATGCTTTCTCAGCCATCTTGTTTGGTTGTGTTTTGTTTGGTTGTTTTGTCTTTTATTGTCCTGGAGCTCACCGATTCAACTAGACTTGCTTACCAATGAATCCCCACGACCCTCCTGGCTCCATGTCCCCAGCACTGTGTAATGGTATATCAGCATGGCCAGATCTTTTCATGTAGATGCTAGGTCATTCATGTAGATCCAGACTCAGGCCCACTTTATAGACTGATCCGCCTTCCCAGGTCTCCCATTTTATTCTTTTAGTGAAGAAAATCAATTAAAGAGTTATAAACAAGCATCAGGAATAGCAAGAACGGGAGATTAAGGCCTCTACACTCTGCTAAGATGTAGCGTTAGTAAGTGAGCCATGCTCTTTTGTGACTAACAAAAGTGTCTCAGGCCAGTCAGTTTCAAAGGCATGGGGGTCTGGAAACTATAACTCCAAACTTCCTGGTGTCTTTTGATTGATGAAGAAGCTAATTTGGTAATGGTGACACAGTAACTCTTATTAGGTCACTGGACCAGCCCTCTCTCACTCAGTACCTCCTCCTCATTACCATATTGGAATGACCCATATGGGAAGTGTGGTATCCTATCACAGGAATGAGTGTTGCCCCAGAGCTGGAGTCACTGTGTGAAGAAGAATGAGGAGGTTCGGTATCTGCAGTCCCTGATCCTCAGAAGGCCTGAGCAGAATGGTCACATGGTCCCAGCCAGGACAGCACAGCATGCTCCTGCCTTAACAAGTAAAAACAGGAAGAACAAAAGGATGAGCAGATCTGAGGAAGAGTGTAACTCTGAAGGGAGACTGGTGACATCTGAGAAAGGGTATAACTCTAGATACCAGTCACATCTGAGGAAAAGCAAAATGCTGGAGACTGGTCACATCTGAGGTAGACTATAACTCTAGAGACTGGTCACATCTGAGGAAGACTATAACTCTGAAGAGAGACTGACCATGCAAAACAAACAAACAAACAAAAAACCCAACAACAACAACAAAAAAAGAAAAAAAAAACAGAATACAGGTAATGAAAGACCTGTGTTTGGGCAGTGCTACCCCATAACTATCTAGGGAACAGAGAAATCCACATTTTGTCTGATGCTTTGACCCCCAGAGAACTTTTGCTCTGAATGCTGAATCCAGGGGACAGCAAACTTCTTGCCCAGGAGACTAGCTCTCACACACAAACCAAACAACTCAAGCTCATAAGTCCAAGTCCTTCTTTATCCGGTTTTTACAGTCGCACCACAGAACCTGGGCTGAGCTTCACATAGGGACAAGCAAACATGAGCCCTTGTGCCCACTGTAGTCCCCAACTAGTCTACTAGGCCAGCTCCCCTGCCCTTTCTAAGTCTTCCTGTGACAACCACACAGAGGCTTTGGCGCACGGTCTTGCCATGTCCTCTTCTGAGGAGCCCTGGTCTCCCCAGGACTGTTTCCAAGGGTCCATGTGAAACCCTCCTTCATGCTGGCCATTTCTTTTTGTACTTTACCCAAATGGTTAAGAATAAATCTTGGTGCAGTTTTTCATCTAGTCATCTTGTTCTCACACTTGCTTTTATCTATTTTGTTATTTACCTTACTTGTGACATAATGACCATGTATATTTATGGGACACGGTGTGACAATCCTATATATACTCTAATTCATCATGATGAGCCTCGATAATTAGCATTTTAACATCCATCACTCTCTATGTCCAGAAGCTTCCAACTCCTCTCTTCTAGTTGTTTATAAACCTTTAATAGAGGCTGGGTGTTAAGGAAGTGCTTGTTCCATAAGCAGGAGAGCTTACGGTGTGGGTCATCAGTGCTCACAGCAGAGCCAGGCCTGTGGCATATGTCCGTAAACTCAGCACTATAGAGAAAAGAAGAGGAAGTCAGTTCCTAGGTGAGGGACATGGCACTGGCCGGCCAACCTTGCTAAAATGGTAAGGTTCAGTGATGGAAAGAGACCCTGCTGACAGAGAGAGAGAGAGAGAGAGAGAGAGAGAGAGAGAGAGAGAGAGAGAGAGAGAGAGAGAGACAGAGAGACAGAGAGAGAGAGAGACAGAGAGAGAGACAGAGAGAGAGAGAGACAGAGAGAGAGACAGAGACAGACAGACAGACACAGACAGACACAGACACAAAAGGAGACAGACAGAGACACAAAAGGAGACAGACAGAGACAGAGAGACAGAGGTACACAGTGATTGAGGAAGACATTCTAATGTCAGCCTCTGGCCTCCACAGATGCCTGAAGTACAAAACACACACACACACACACACACACACACACAGTTACAAATGATTATCAAAATTTTAAAACATCACAGTTGAATGCCAGTGAAATAAGGTAACACATCTGTATCAGCTTAAATAAAGACTTTGAATGGTTTAAATATCCAATGATCTCCTTTCCTTCTCATTCTTAGAAATAAACTGCTCACCTACAGCATCCCAGTGCCACGTGGGCAGGAATCACACACTCTAGACTCCTACCCTGTCTTATACGCTTAGCTGAAATGCATCCATTTCTGAAAGACCTGCCCTTGAACAGGCAGACCCAAGACTCAATGGTAAGAGTGGTGGTCCAAGCCTCTGTTGCACCACAGTGGTCCTTGGGCAGCCAGTAAGGAATGCAGAATAACACACTAAGTCTGAAAGTGTGTCAAGAAGACCTTAGGGGACTTGGATGCCTGACCCGGGTGGTCCCAAACTTTGAACAATACTACTCTTCAATAGAGATGAACATGTTCTAAAAAGGATCGAATAAAAAAAATAAAGTAAATAAAAATGATCAAATAGTAAATATTTCTGGTTTTGTTGGACATGTATTTTTTGCTATAATAACTCATAAGCCACAAATAACACAGAAAGAAACCAGATACCAGTCAGCTATGAAATATTTACATGCCATATATGCCTATATGCTATATATTATGAATTGAAGATGATCCAGCAGGCATATTGGCCTAGTTAGGGCTTCTATTACTGTGATTAGACACACCATGACCCAAAAGCAAGTGGGGGATGGAAGGGTTTATTCAGCTTACATTTCCACAGCACTGTTAACCATTGAAGGAAGTCAGGACAGAATCTCAAAACAGGAAAGGATCCTGGAGGCAAGAGCCAATGTGGAGGCCATGGAGGGATGCTTCTTCCTGGCTTGCTTTCCATAGCTTGTTCAGCCTGCTTTCTCACAGAACCCGGGACCAAGGATGGCCCCATCCACAATGGCCTGGGCTCTTGTCTACAATCACTAATTAAGAAAATGTGTTACAGTTGGGTCTTACGAGGCAGTTTCTTAATTAAGGTTCCCTCCTTTCAGAAAACTTGAGTTGTGTGTCAATTTGACATAAGACTAATCATCACACACATATTTTCTAAACCCCAAGGAATGTTAGCTTTACTACTTCCTATATATGACCTACTGAGACTGAACTGCTTTATCTCTACTCCTCATTTCATCTATCCATCCATCCATCCATCCATCTATCCATCTATCCATCCATCCATCTATCCATCCATCCACCCATTCTTCCATCCATCCATCCATGTATCCATCCATCTATCCATTTACCTATTACCTATTTTCTATCTATTCATCCATCCATCCATCTATCCATTTATCTATCTATCCGTCCATCCATTCATCTACCTATTATCTATTTTCTATCTATTCATCCATCTGTCTGTCTGTCTAAATATCTGTCCATCTAGTCATCCATTTATCCATCCATCTATCTATCCATCCATCTGTCTGTCTGTCTGTCTAAATATCTGTCCATCTAGTCATCCATTTATCCATCCACCTATGTGTCTGCCTATCTGTCTGTCTGTCTGCCTTCCTGTCTGTCTATCTATCTATCTATCTATCTATCTATCTATCTATCTATCTATCTATCTATCTATCTATCTAACCTTTATTTTTCAACAAGGTCTCACTAAGAGAACTTGCTCATGCTGGCCTTGTTGTAATCCTCTTGCCTCAGCCTTCCAAGTAGCTGGGTTGCAGGCCCAGACATCAAGCCTAACAGTCTTCTTAACACTGGTGTGAAAACTGTGGGGCACCAGGCTTTTCCTTAGGTGGTTAACATGTATGTACATACTAAATACATGCTAAATGGGCAGGATGAGCTTGCCTTGTGCTGTGTTTTGTTCCTGTCATTTGGTACGTCAGTTCCATCCATATATATGAGGGCACTAAACATTTCTTTCAGCACATCTTGACTGTCACCCACAACTTTCCAGAAGCCTCCCGGTGGCTCCTTGGGGTGTCACTACTGTGAGGTCTCTCTTCTTGATATTTTTTCATGCAGGGATAAATGGACATAATGTCGCTTTAATTTTTGTTTCGGGTTGTACTCTGAGGAAGGAAAAGGGCAAGCAGTTGGTAAGCCTCCATGTGAAACAGAAACCTGAGGCAACCTGAATATTAGGTACATTTGACTAAGTCGATACTTGGCACTGCCTGTGGCAGGTACGGTCGAGGGAGCCCCCTGTCTTGTTTCCACATGGTGTATGTTGACAATGTCCCCACTCACCCAGAAGAAAGCAAAAGCTTTTGCAGATCAAAAAGGGTAGACAGGCTCACGTGGAGGTCTTCAGGATCCCAGTCTTAACTTCCCTAGAAACATGTTCTACAAACATGAAAAGCTACCACAGTGAAGGCAGTGTCTTCTGTTATTACTACAATCCAAACAGAAAGACCGGGGGCAGAGCTCAGTTAATCACATACACAGAGATTTAGGCTCCATGCCCACACCACATAAACTGGGCCAAGTGGCATATGCATCTAACCCCAGCACCTGGAAGGTACAGGCTGGAGGAACGGGAGGCCAAGATCATCCCGGCTACATAGTGAGTTTAAGGTTAGTCTGGGCTACATGAGGCCCTAATATCACACACATGACACACTATTTTAAGACAAAATGTGTTCCTTCCATCACTCACCCTCTGCTTGCCAACTTGTACAGCTTGGCTCTTGGGCAATAGTCACTGAACCAGGTTAGCCCCCTCCTGCCCATCCTGGATAACTCCCAGAAAACACACAGGCTGACAAAAGCTTTGTATGCCTAGCTGAAGAGAATGGTCCTTTCAACTCTGGACTCTCACTGCTGATATTTCCAAAATAAACTTAAACACTTAAAAATGAGGTGGTTACCACACTGTCTACATTAGTTTAACCTGTGCCTTATTTTAAATGAACTTCCTTTGTAATTATTGTATATATGTGTAAGTGGGTGTAATGAACGTAGGCACATACATGCATATCTACACACACACACACACACACACACACACACACACACACACACACACACACACATACACTGCTAGCAGGTGAGAGACAATTAAGCCAAGTGTGGGTTGTTTTCTTATTGTTCTTGTTTGTTTTGTTGTGGTTTGTTTTTTTTTTTTTCTTTTTCCTTTTTCTCTCACACCTGGTGGGTTTAAACCCCTCCAGGTCATCCTGTCAAAATACAATGTCACCTCTGAAATAAAATAAGAGAACAGAAATAAACACAACCCATTAGAACTCCCTGCCAGTGTTGGCAGATTTAAAAAAAAAAAAAAAAAAAACACTGTGCCTCAGACAGAAATATCAATAACTTTAACGCGTGCGATTTGTTAACGAGGAAGAAAACAAGCAAACTTGCTCTCCGATGACTGTCACTAATATTTATTCGTCCAGTGACTGTTAATCAAACCAAGTTTACAGTCCCGTACAGCACCTGTGACAGGTGCTGATCGCTAATCAGAGACGTCAGCAGTTTATTCTCCTGCTGACAACTCGCAATTTCCCGCTGAATCGGCTATTTTGTCAGGTGGGAATTATGGCGCACCACATGTGACAAAACACATCACCCTTTCCCCCCTTTTCTCTCTCTTTTTTTTTTTTTTTTGCATTTTTTTTCAGGCTTCTCTCTCCTGCTTTCTCCCCCCCCTTTTAGACAAACAATATCTGGGAACTCAGAAGTAATAAGGCGGAATGCATAATTAATTACCCAGCTTGCTCTAATTAGGGATGAATAAGTTGTGTCCCTCTCACAATCACAAATGTGGTGATGGGTAACACCAGTTTATGCTGTATTAACAGCAAATATGCAATCCTTCTGAGAGCACTTCTGTTGATGAATTTGATGAATGTGACAATAATTAGAGCAGACAGATGAGAGCTAAATTACTACTGACAATGTAATGCTATCCTGCTCGAGGGCCTGGGAACGTGGCAGGGACCTGGGCCTCCATTCTAATTAATAGTCTTTTTTGTCCTTTTTTTTTTCTTTCTTTTTTTTTCTTACCCCTACTGGCAAAAAATGGGGGGAGGGGGCTACCGGTAATTGTTTTCCTCAGAGGCTGCAGGGAGTTATCAGGGTAATAAAGTTAATTAGCAGAACAAACATCTTTTCACTGCCTTAGCAGTCTGAGAAAAAGAGGGTAATTCAAGCTGCAGGAAGATATGACTATGGTGGAGTAATAAAGGAAATTTTAAACAGGAGACCTGTTTCCCTGGTTTGATGCATCAAAAGAATTAGATGCCCCCTTCCAGGTCTAAAAGTTGCTTGTGTAGAAGGCTTCCTGGCTATGATTTTGAGTTTTGGAAATAGAATTGACATGGAAGACCCCTGTTTCTTTCTTGTAAGTGGTGACCAGCGTCTTCAACTTCACCTTCATTTAAATGGCATTTTGCTAATGTCTCAAGCAGAGAGGAGAGCTCAGGCATTTGCCAAGGAGAACATCAGCTGTGGAGTTTGTCCTGTAGAAGTGTTAGACTGTCTGAATATTTAGAGACAAGTAAGAAATTGCTAAGCAATTTCCATTAAATAGCACTCATCAATTCTAGTGTATAAATTAAATTTAATATTAGGACTGGAGATACAGCTCATTGGGTAGAGTGCTTTTTTAGCACACATGAAGCCTGGGTTTGATCACAAGCACTGCATAAAACAGAGCCTGGAGAGGCCAAGTCATTCCAGCAGTTGGGATGTGGAGGCAGAAAGATCAATAACTCAAGGATATGCTTTGCTACACATATTGAATTCGAGACCAACCTGGGCTACAGGAGACACTGTGTCAGAAAAAAAGGAGGGCAGTAAAAATACATGCTATTTTAGTCTAGGTTTGTAACTTCTAAAGTTATATTTTATGTATTGTTTTATTTGTATTATGTTTTGCCTGCAAGTGTGTCCATGTACCATGTGCATACACTGCCTGTGTAAGCTACTGGACTCCCTGCAACTGGGTTTCAGAAGGTTGTGAGCCACCGTTTGGGTGCTAGAAATGGTGCTGGGAGAGTAGCTAGTAGTCTTCACCACTAAGCCATCTCCCCAGCCCTTAGAAAGTTAATTTTATTAAAACATCTCAGTATTACCTTTCAGGTCTAGGACAGCATTTTGGATAGATAAGCACCTGAGCCAAAGGAGACCAGTTCAGCTCACACTGACACTACAGCCTTCTTCCCCTTGTCCACACACTGCAGCCTTCTTCCCCTTGCCCACACACCGCAGCCTTCTTCACCCCGCCCACACACTGCAGCCTTCTTCACCCCGCCCACACACTACAGCCTTCTTCACCCCGCCCACACACTGCAGCCTTCTTCACCCCGCCCACACACTGCAGCCTTCTTCACCCCGCCCACACACTGCAGCCTTCTTCACCCCGCCCACACACTACAGCCTTCTTCACCCCACCCACACACTACAGCCTTCTTCACCCCGCCCACACACTGCAGCCTTCTTCACCCCACCCACACACTACAGCCTTCTTCACCCCACCCACACACTACAGCCTTCTTCACCCCGCCCACACACTACAGCCTTCTTCACCCCGCCCACACACTGCAGCCTTCTTCACCCCACCCACACACTACAGCCTTCTTCACCCCGCCCACACACTACAGCCTTCTTCACCCCGCCCACACACTACAGCCTTCTTCACCCCGCCCACACACTGCAGCCTTCTTCACCCCACCCACACACTACAGCCTTCTTCATCCCGCCCACACACTGCAGCCTTCTTCACCCCGCCCACACACTGCAGCCTTCTTCACCCCACCCACACACTACAGCCTTCTTCACCCCGCCCACACACTGCAGCCTTCTTCACCCCGCCCACACACTGCAGCCTTCTTCACCCCGCCCACACACTGCAGCCTTCTTCCCCTTGCCCACACACTGCAGCCTTCTTCACCCCACCCACACACTACAGCCTTCTTCATCCCGCCCACACACTGCAGCCTTCTTCACCCCGCCCACACACTGCAGCCTTCTTCACCCCACCCACACACTACAGCCTTCTTCTCCTTGCCCACACACTGCAGCCTTCTTCCCCTTGCCCACACACTGCAGCCTTCTTCACCCCGCCCACACACTACAGCCTTCGTCATCCCTCCCACACACCGCAGCCTTCTTCCTCTTGCCCACACACCGCAGCCTTCTTCCTCTTGCCCACACACATTACTTAACTTGGGTAGATGCAAACGGAATCAGTCAGTGTCCACCAGGCATTTTGCAGACTTGGCAAGTTGGCTTTCTCCTTGTACCATCTTCGAGATGTTTTAGACATCAAACGCTTGAAACAAGTGCTTACTGTCAAGTAAAGTGCTCCAGGAGAGAAGCTTGAAGCCTTCTAAGACAATGCCAGGAGAAACTTCCGTTGGCATTCTTTGCAATCCATTGCACCACAGGTTCCTCACATGTGCATGTAAGGGTGCTTGCTTGTTGTCGTAACAGGTGGATGACTGTCTAGTCCACAGGTAAGAACAGAGGGGTAGGGAAGAGCCAGGAGGAGGGAGAAGGCGAGAAGCCATGGCAGGTGACGTTAAGATTCTGCTTTGTGTATTTACAGATGGCGAACCAACGTGACGGGCAAGAATCCACTAGTAATACTAAGAGTTGAGAGAAAGTTTTTATTTTCTAAGTAAGAGGAGGCCAGCACCATGTTAAGTCATGTGATATCTCAAGCATGGGAATTTAACGAAGAAACAGGGAAGCAGCCTGGGCTGGCAGGCTATAGGTCCCCTGCTGTGTGATAAGTAATGGCAGCTCAGAGAGAAAGAGATTAAAAGCTGCTTTTTTTTTTTAATATTTTTTTTTATTAACTTGAGTATTTCTTATATACATTTCAAGTGTTATTCCCTTTCCCGGTATCGGGGCAAACATCCCCCTCCCCCTCCCCTTCCTTATGGGTGTTCCCCTCCCAACCCTCCCCCCATTGCCGCCCTCCCCCCATAGTCTAGTTCACTGGGGGTTCAGTCTTAGCAGGACCCAGGGCTTCCCCTTCCACTGGTGCTCTTACTAGGATATTCATTGCTACCTATGAGGTCAGAGTCCAGGGTCAGTCCATGTATAGTCTTTGGGTAGTGGCTTAGTCCCTGGAAGCTCTGGTTGCTTGGCATTGTTGTACATATGGAGTCTCAAGCCCCTTCAAGCTCTTCCAGTTCTAAAAGCTGCTTTTTAAAGAAAGGTGTTTAGAAAGTCTTTCAGGATACTCATATTCCTTCTAACATGGGCTCCACAGGAATTTTGGATTGAAATCCTGGTTAGAGAAGATACTTCTTAATGACAGATATTATTAAAAGGTGATTAAGTTTGTTTTTAGAAAGAAGAAAGTAAAGAGATTACCTGAATCAGGTGGAGATTTTCACCCACGGTTCAGAACTTAAATATGGAAAAATTAGTCACTAACTCCAAGTAGAGAGTTGTGATAAATGTCTGTAACACCAGGGAGAATGAATGCAGACATATATTATAGAAGTTATTAGGGTTAAATAAAAATCTGTGGCTCCAGGTAGAGAGCTTAACAGATGGATATAATTTGGCCGAAAGTCCTGATTTTAAGTTGCTTATTGATATTGGAATTGATAGAAAGTATTTATAAGTTATTAAGGTTAAAAAAAAATCTGTGGCTCCGGGTAGAGAGCTTAACAGATGGATATATTTTGGGCTAAAGTCCTGGTTTGATATGTTGCTTATTGGTATTAGAATTGATAAAAGGTGTTTAGTTTGTTTTATGAATTACCTCGCTAAAGGCCATGTGGCTCATTGATGCCGGCTAGCAAGGGTTTGCGGTTACTTTTGATATTTACCACAACAGGAAGCTCAGATTCTTTTAATAAGAATTTTGGGTTCATTCCTGATATCACAGAGTACAAAAGCCCATCAGGCTCATTGTTTAGCTTAGTTCCTTTTTTAAAAAATTGTTTAATCTTCATAATGGGTGTGACTTTGAGTTTATGGTTAATTATTACTCTGGCAGAGAGTGCAAGATACAAGCTTTTCTAGTTACAGACTAAGGAACACAGTATTTTGGGAGAAAGATTTTGTCTTTGTGTTTTTAAAAAGTGTGATAGGCTCTGGAAACCTCACAGAGTCATACTGATCAGATTTCATAGAGGTAGACCACCTGAAAAATTGATTCAGGAGAATCAAACAAAAGATATCTTGATTCTAAACTTTTGTCTTGAGAGTTGTATTTTACAGAGTGTGCCTACTTGGATTCCTGGTCTCAAGGACTTTCAGCTGGGTTCAGTCAGGACACATCCGACTACAGCATTTGCTTCATTCTTCCTACCCCCTACCCCCAAGGATATCTCAACGCCCATGTATAGCTTGAAGAAGTTATGGAGAAGTCGTTGCCCCAATTCCCTGGACTTTGGGGGTGGGGGGGGGACTGAAAGTGGTTATTCTAAAGTTGTTTTTTATGAGGAATTTAGAAATGATTGTAATTTAACAGGGGGGAATTAGCTAGATTGAGTTGTACAGTTACAATCTCATTTGGTAACTAAGCTAAAATAACTTTGGTAACTTTGGTTTGGTATAGAATTTATTTGTCAAAAAAGTTTAAAAGTACAAGGTTTAAAGCCAGTCCTTCTACTGATGTCATTACAAACTTCTGAGTTGATTACACATGTGAGTAAAGGGCCAAATAGCAAATTCATGGCTCTGACTTTGTGAGAGTACTTGCAAGATAACTATAAAGACAACAGTCCAGATTGTTTTATATAGATGGTTTTCACAAACATCAGAAATCCACAAAATTTGAGATTTAAAGTTATTTATCTTTTGTTGGGACATATCTGCTCCTAACAGGTCTCCTTTTGTGGATT